>NW_026652280.1:22607065-22887790 GCF_009828535.3 Hylobates moloch | reverse complement strand
CAGTTTTCCCAGCACCATTTGTTAAATAGGGAATCCTTTCTCCATTTCTTGTTTTTGTCAGGTTTGTCAAAGATCAAATAGTTGTAGATGTGTGGTATTATTTCTGAGGGCTCTGTTCTGTTCCATTGGTCTATATCTCTGTTTTGGTACCAGTACCATGCTGTTTTTGTTACTGTAGCCTTGTAGTATAGTTTGAAGTCAGGTAGCATGATGCCTCCAGCTTTGTTCTTCTGGAGGATTGACTTGGCAATGCAGTCTCTTTTTTGGTTCTATATGAACTTTAAAGTAGTTTTTTCCAATTCTGTGAAGAAAGTCATTGGTAGCTTGATGGAGATGGCATTGAATCTATAAATTACCTTGGGCAGTATGGCCATTTTCACGATATTGATTCTTCCTATCCATGAGCATGGAATGTTCTTCCATTTGTTTGTATCGTCTTTTATTTTGTTTAGCAGTGGTTTGTAGTTCTCCTTGAAGAGGTCCTTCACATCCCTTGTAAGTTGGATTCCTAGGTATCTATTCTCTTTGAAGCAATTGTGAATGGGAGTTCACTCATAATTTGGCTCTCTGTTTGTCTGTTATTGGTGTATAAGAATGATCGTGACTTTTGCACATTGATTTTGTATCCTGAGACTTTTCTGAAGTTGCTTATCAGCTTAAGGAGGTTTTGGACTCAGACGATGAGGTTTTCTAGATATACAATCATGTCATCTGCAAACAGGGACAATTTGACTTCCTCTTTTCCTAATTGAATACCCTTTATTTCTTTCTCCTGCCTGATGGGACACAGTTAAATTACTGAGAAACAGTTTGATCCTTTTGGGTCTTGCCTTGTTAGGTAGGGCTGGAGCAGGGTTAAATGTGGAGCTACTTATTATTCTCTGCAAATGGAAGACCTTCCTGAGAACTGTACGCAGTGGCTCATGAATTGTGAGGTTTCCAGTCTGGCTGGTCAGAGTAGGCACTATTCACAATCGTGTCTGAGTCCTGGGTACTGTGCTCTCTAATCTTTTGAAGTGGTTCTTTCCTTGGCCTTGGGTAGTTTCTTCATAGTCACACAGTAATCAGTACTCTGCCAAATATGTAAGGAAGGCCTTCTGCAGGTTTCTGTGGAGCTTTCTTCACCCTGGTATTCTGTTCTGCAAACTCTAGCTGCCTATACTCTCAGCTATCTGTCTTCAACTTAAGGAATCTGTTAGGCTATTCAGACAATGGATGTTAGTCAATATTCAGACAATGGACATTAGTCAATTAAAGATTGTCTGTAAAAGCATTGTTTCAAATCTGGTATCTATTTTTTTCCCAATTATTTTACATAAAAGGGTTAATTCAGTTCCTATTACTCCATGTTGGCTGGACACAGAAGTCTTTTCTGCTAATTTGAATTTTCAAAATCTTTAAATATTCAGCCAGAGTTCACTCTTTCCCTGATATTTTTTAAAACAGGTTTAGTTGGGAATGGATTTTTTTTTCTATCTTTTGAACCTTTGTATTAGTCCATTCTCATGCTGCTATGAATAAATACCTGAGAGTGGCTAATTTATAAAAGAGAAGAGGTTTAACTGACTCAGAGTTCCACATGGTTGGGGAGGCCTCAGGAAACTTACAATCATGGTGGAGGGCACCTCTTCACAGGGCAGCAGTAGGGAGAAAGAGTGCTGAGCGAAGGGGGAAGCCCCTTATAAAATCATCAGATCTTGTGAGAACTCACTGACTATCAGGAGAACAGCATAGAGGAAACTGTCTCCTGATTCAATTATCTCCACCTCATCCTGCCCTTGACACATGGGGATTATTACAATTCAAGGTGAGATTTGGGTGGGAACACAGTGCAAAACCATGCCTCTTTATTATTCTTTTTGGCTTGTGTTGTTGATTATCTTCTTGTGTGCAAATGTTTTGACCCTCACTCATGGAGTATACATTTCCCTCCCACCCCAGGAAGTTAATTACCATTGATATGTTACAACCATTTAATCTTCAGACTTTATTCCAACTTTTCCAGTTGTTCCACTACAGTCTTACTGCAAAAAGGTCCAGATTAGAATTGTGCATGGTTAGTTCTATCCCCATTTCAATTTAAAATAGTTCCTTAGTTCTTCCTTCACCTTAAAGACTGAAAGTTTTGAATATTTCTGGCCAGTCGTTTTATAAAATGTTTCCCAATTTCCATTTATCTGATGTTTTTTCATGGTTATTTTCAGAATATGTGTCTTTGGCAAGAAAATCACTGACGTTTTTCTCATTACATCTTATCAGTTGGCATATGATTTTGTTTCATCACTAGTGTTTACTTAGGTCACTTAAGGTGTTTTTTTGGCTTCTTCACTGGAAAGTTATGTTTTTTCTTTTTGTAATTGGTAAGCATTTTGTGAAGAGATACTTTGAAACCATGTAAATAGCTTTTTTTAATCAAACATTTAAGTTACTCATTTATTTTCAATTGGATCTCTATTTTATACAACAGATTACATTCCTAAACTCTTATGTGATGTCTTGGATTTGGTCAGTGGGAGTCCCTTCACACTGGATATTTTTTTTCTTTCAGCATTGTTTTGCTTTACAGCTCAAGTAGATGATGCTGCCTCCTCGTGTGGATGTGCTTTTTATCCATCCTGGCTGATACCCTGTGACTGATGTCTTTTCTTCCCAGCATGGACATCCTTTCTCCCCTTTTGGGATCCAGCACCCTGTGCAAAGCTGCCTACCTGCATAGATGCCCTCTTCTCTCTTTGGGCCCCATCCCATTCCCCCTCACCATATGGATGCCCTTCACATACCTCTTAGACTTCAACCTTCTGTGCCAGGTTGCTTTCAAGTGTTGATTTCTTAGACGCACCTTTGGGATCTGTACTGGACTGCCTCACTGTGTGAACTCCCTCCTCTCTCCACTCAGGTTCCAACAGTGTCTCTTGATGCACATGCTTCTGGGTCTGAACCCTGTGCCAAGCTGCTGCCACCACCTCCCTCTTGTTTAGCTTCCCTCTGCACCCTCTCAGCCTCTGACATATTGCTCTGGGCTGCTGCAGGCCCGCTTTTCACCACCATGCCCCTTATCTGACATGGACTCCTACCTTTGCTCAGGTGTATTTACACTAACTTTGGGCTCGGTTGTTCAGAAGAGAAGAGGAAGTATAAACTTTTGACACCAGAGATCAAATTAGTTACTTAGAGCTTTTGCAGGTAGTATATTCTCACTTATTTGTTGATTAGTGATTTTATTTTAGATATCAATAAGGGAAAGTCACTTAAGCCTTTCCATTATAACTACAAACCACATTTAATAGACAATTAAGAGCTAGAGCAGTAAATTCTAAATTTATTCCTGTGAAACTTTAAGATATCTGAAAGAATATCATATTATTTTCAAAATTGAATTAACTTTAATTTACTTAAAATAATCTTTTCCCACAATATTTGAAAACATAATATGATGTACATTTGTAAAAAATTGATATGTTACAAATCTTCATGTACAAGAATATGAAGTTCTATACTAATGCGACCATGTAAATATACCCTGTAAACCATGTAGTGTACATCTATTGAGAGTATTTTTCTGTGACTGTAATATCCCTTCTCCCACTTTATACTATGAATACTCTTCTCTAACTTGTTATTTTCACTTAACAATATGTTGTGGCTTTTATTCTATGTTAATGTATATAGCTGAGCTTCCTTTTAAACATTGTTTTTGTAACTTCACAGTACTCCTTTTATTATTTTTTATTATGATACATTATTATTTATTATGATACATCATAATTTATTGACACAGTCTACTAATGATAGATATTTAGGTTTCTGAAAAATTTTTGTATTATGATTAAGACAATTATAACCCAACCACACACATATATGTTTGGATATGGTATCATTATTTAGCATAATCTTAGAATAAGATTTCCTGTGTTAAAGGAAATGTGAGTTTTAAATTTAATAGAATTTGTTAAAAAAATTACTAATTTTTATTTGTACTAAAAGTATATTACCAGTTTTCTTACATACTTGAGAATGCTGAATATCTGTACGGTAAGAGATAAATAGTATTTCATTATTGCTTCAATTTGATTTATTTGATTATTAGTGAGGTTGACATCTTTTTGTATGATTACTACCTATTTGAATTTCTTTTCTTGATTGTTCATATTCTTTAAACATTATTTTGTTGGCTTATTTTTTTCTCATAGATTTGTTAGAACTCTGTGTTTTGAGGCTGCTAACTCTATCTCCATTTGATCAACAAATAGTTACTCTGTGCCTCCAATGTGCTGGGCACTGTTCAATGTACCAGGGATACAACAGTGAACAAAACATCGGAAACGCTCTAGCTCTTGTGTAGTTTACATTCTGGATGGAAAGAGGCAGGTCAAAAATAACAAAAACTTTAAACATATAGTATGTTCTCTGGTGTTCGTGTTATGGAGAAAATAAAGCAGAAAAGGGAGAATTTGATAAGATGGCCAGAGAATAACTCATTGAAAATGTAACATTAAGAGCTTGAAAGGTGGGTGAAGGAGGTGGTGAAGCTCGCATTGGAGGAAGTTTTTGCTCTGACTTAGACAAGAAATGCATAGTTGGAGATAAACAGAAAGGAAAGCCAAATAAAGAAGCTTTAAAGTAGTTGTAGGCCGGGCGTGGTGGCTCACACCTGTAATCCCAGCACTTTGGGAGGCTGAGGTGGGCAGATCACGAGGTCAGGAGATTGAGACCATCCTGGCTAACAGGGTGAAGCCCCGTCTGTACTAAAAATACAAAAAATTAGCCAGGTGTGATGGCGGGCGCCTGTAGTCCCAGCTACTCAGGAGGCTGGGGCAGGAGAATGGTGTGAACCCAGGAGGCGGAGCTTGCAGTGAGCCAAGATCGTGCCATTGCACTCCAGCCTGGGCGACAGAGTGAGACTCTGTCTCAAAAAAAAAAAAAAAATAAATAATAAATAAATAAATAAATAAATAAGTAAAGTAGTTGTAAGTAGAAGTAGTGGTAATTTCCACAAACATACGAAGAAACATTTGGCTGGGTGGTGAGAGTAAGAGTCAAGAATTTGCAGACAGAATGGAGAAATTATAATATTTTTTCTGTTTTGTGGAAGTTTCTTAGAGAAGCTTCAATTATTGAAGGAGGAAAAAAACAAATTTTAGTAAGACTTTTTTGTTTAAGATTGATATACAACTTAGAGGAAGGTCAAATCATAGATTTTAATGTTTGTAATGGTGTGATGGGACAGGAGTAGTCAAGAAAACCATCTGGGAGGTAGAAGGAGTGGAAAAGCCTGGAGAAGGTTCCCGGAATCTTAGCTCTGAACTTGACTTTATTGGGAAGTTGCATCAGGGACTTTGTGGGAGAGGAATTCATTGAGGTGGTAGGTACTACATGGAAGATTGTTAGAGGAAGGAAGTACAAAAAAAAATTTCCAGGAGGCATTGATAAAACATGTTTCTATTTAAAAAATGTTCATACCATTTTTTCTTTACTTAAACTTTTCAAAATGTTGTAGTATAATGAAATATTTGTGAATATATTTTTCTCGCAGGTGCATTGGATCGTTGTGTGATGGGGATAACAGCAGTAGAGATTCTAAACGCTTGTGATGAAGCTGTTCCTGCTGCTGTTGATTCACTTAGTCATCCAGCAGTCAACCTAAAACAAGCTATGACGAGACGTAGTCTTGCTGCTCTTAAAAATATGGCCCATCATAAGCTACAAACCCTTGCAACTAACCTCTTGGCTTCTGAGGCATCTGACAAGGTAAGTTTTATATGTGGGCTCATGAAGTGTGTAGACCCCATTTAACTTCATTTAGTAACATGGCTTTGGCATATCTTAGAAAATAATTTTTGAGAAATGACACTTGAAAAATAAGCTTTTGATTTTCATTTAGGTTTATCCAACGTGGTTTGAGTTTTTCAAGTACTTGGCATTTTGAAAAAGTAAATTATTCTTACCATTTAAATATTTTAAAGTTCTTCCGACTAAATTAAGTGACTTTAGTTTCTGAAATTAGGGCAAACAAGTGTATATAATCTGTCTTACTTTTTGGTAGTCTTTCTGTTGAAAGATTGAGCATTAGCTAATGTCCTAAGGAGGGAAAAAAGTAATTTAGGTACAATTAAGATGTCTGTAATTGTGATGTATCATTTGTTTTAAAATTAGGTTCTGATTTTAGTAAGGTTAAGCCATTTTAAAGATTTAAGAAAATGTTTCAGAATATGTATGATGGTGTTGCAGAAGTACTGAAATTTTTCTGAGACCCAAGCTCAAACACACTTTCCTTACTGACACTTAATAATCAAAGTATGAGTTAACTTCTTCAGTTAACAGAAGATTATCCTATTAAAAAAACCAATCCCAATTCATGAATTGGTTACTTATCTTTAGTTTTGTAGAGGCTAGCCACTGTTTGGTCTGTGGTATTTGTGTAATGTGGTATAATTAGAACTAGTTTGTCTCTAGTAATGGATAAATGAAACCTAGAGACAATCTCAGTATTTCATCTGAATCACTACTTAAAATTCTAGTTCCATCGAAATATTCATTAGAGTTATTAATGAATAGGCACGAATACTTTTAATTTTAGTCTCTCCTTGATTTTCATTTTTTTAAATGGTTAGACATGTGAATAAATAGTGAAGGGGTTGAAAGGCTCATCTGCAGACTTGAAAATTAACCATGAGTTCGTGTGTGCTGATGACACATGAAATACTGTAGGCAGTTCCACTGACCCACATCCTCCAGTAATTCACAGTAATGTTACCCTTTGATCATTCTTTCTTCCCTCAAGATATAAATGTTTTATCAGCTATGTTGTATTGTATATTTCAACAATTGGAACTGTGAAATCCTTCTACATTTTTCCTCTGTGCTTTCAGTAGCACACCCTAAAGTTTGTGAAGAAATCACAGCTTAAATGCATTGGCCATACCTACAGTTACTTCCAAGGAATCATGTGGCTGTCTCTAGGAATTCAGTGTTCATAGCACATTTTCTGACATGATATGTAATTTGATTTTGAGCAAATTTATAAAACAATATGTTTAAGAGCATGCATGCATGTGGTGTAACTCCCAGATATATTGTTTTTCTTGATGGTATCCCCTAGAAGTAAAAATTTGGAAAAATAATTATATAACTTGAAAATTAAAGAAAAATAAGTGGTACAGTAACAGTTATGAATGGCTTTTGTAAGTGGTCATGGTCCATTATGTGATTTTTACAATCTTGTTTGTCCCTCTTTTAATAGCGTATTTTATAGTGCAATTAGTGATAAAAGCACCAGATATCAGAGACACTACACTTACGTATTGTAAAATATATTGCTTGTGAACCTCCTTAGTCTTGTAGCAGTGGTAATTGTTGCCTGGCCTACAAGGAAAACAATTATAGAAGGGAGGAAAAAGGCTTAGGAAGCTGAGGCTGCAGGAGGATAATCACTTTATGAAAAATGTATGTTGGCTGGACCATTAGGGATTTCTCTAACTATTTTCTCATGTTGAGTTTGAGGCTCCTTCTGAAGGGAATATTTAAAGAGCTGTCCTCTGGATAGCTTTCTAACCTCAGGAGAAATAAACCCACCCAAAGTTAAAAAACAAACAACTAAGAGCTTCTCAATGGTATAGGACTTACTCTAGGATATTGGATCTAATTTTTTACATGAGTCTTTCAATGGAAAGTGAAGCCTGTATTGGGATACTCTATAGAAAGTGCTGCTTTTTGTCTTGGTAGCATAGTCTTAGCAATCAGGGCTATATGGAAGTAAACAGATATTTTATTTTGCTAATTATGTTAATTATACTGGACATTCAAAACTTTACAAAGATGGAGAATTTACTAGCATGTGATTTTTTTTCTCACACTAGAAGATCAAGAGGGTATTAAGTAAAATTATACTTTATTACTGTGCAGTGAGTCTTTTGCAAGATTGTGTGTATTTGAAACCCTTTGCATTTCTCTTATGACTTGTATTTTTTTCTTTATATTATGATAACTTATATATTTATCTAATTCTCCCTACTGAAATTCAGTCTTTTTGAGAGCAGGGATTTTTGACTTATTTATCTCTGTGCTTTTCCATGACATCTAGCCGCAGCTGCTGTGCAATAACTATGTGTTGAATTGGATGATGTGGAACAGAAAGTGCAGAGAGCCTTTTCTTTCACTTTTTTGCCCTTGTCTTTGCCATTCCCTCATAACTGATTGTCTTAAGACCCCTGCATTGCAGCCTCAAGGCTGTCTGCGTTCATGAACCTTTAGATGCGGAGCATTCATTAGTCACTTGCATTCTTCCTTTGCAAAATGAAGTTTTGCTCAGTTTTGCATTCTTCCTTTGGTTTTGGTGAGTGAAGTTGTGTATATATAACTCATTCTCCTTCCTTGCCTTCTCTGTATTATCAGTGTTCTACCCATCCTGGACTTATCTTAAAATCATCTCCTTTATTCCTGTTCCTTTTGACTGTAGACCATGATAGCTCATTTGTGACAGACTGACATTTTGGGATGGGTAATTCTTTGTTGTTGGAGGACTATAGTCTATATAGTAGGATGTTGAGCATCATTTCTCTCTTCTACCTACATCACATCGTGCTGGTAGTAGCCTCCTCTTTCCAGTTGTGACAATCAGATGTCTTTAGATGTTGTCAAATTTCCCTTAAGAGGCAACAATTGCCCCTGGTTTAAAACCACTGCTTTTGAAAAAAAAAAAAAAAAAAAAAAAAAGCTTGAAATAGCAGGAATCCTGCATCCTCTATCCTATCCCTCTTTTCCCTTCCCGACCCTTGTTTTTTTAATCTCACTCTTCCTCAGGACAGTGAAGCCATTACCAACCCTTAGCCCCTCCACGCATTTTGGCAGAGTAGTTCTTACATTCTTTTTATGCTCACATTTTTTTTGTTCATATGTTACCCAAAACATTTTTCCCTTTGTATGGGGTATTTTTTGTTCTTTATATTTGTCTTCTCTACTAGATTTTAAACTTCTTCGGGACAGCAATTCAGTTTTTCATCTTTTTATTTCCAATACTCAATGTAGTATAACTATATTGCATTGTAGTATAACTACACATAGAGTATGGTATATGCTAGTGAAAAATGGTAATTGCTCAAGAAATTTAATAGGAAGTTAGTTTGAGGTGTCTATTAGAATTGTGTTGTAGAAGAACTTGAATGCAAAGCTGAGGATGTAATTTAATGGGTGCTGACATGATGCTGAATACTTTTAAAAGGATATTTTTGATTGCTTAAGAAATATTTTGTCATATCTAACATTTTAATGTAAGACTTACAAATATTGATTTGGGAAATGAATTGTGAGGTTACTGGAATGATAAAGTGAGAGGTCATGGGGACTGGAAATAGGATTAGGCCCTGGAAATGTGGAAGAGGGGATGGTTAGGAAGCTGTTGCATAAGTTGAATAAATAGGACTTCACTCTGGTCTTGAAGAGTTTGATGTTCAAGATTATTTCAGAAACAAAAACCTGGCTGAAGGGAGAATGGCAGTGCTATTAACAGGAATGTACAGGCCATGGAATAGGCTTTGAGGATGATTGTAATAGGAGATGTGCATCTTATCGGTAGTGTTAGGAGTTGGGGGTGTGTGCAAATCAGCAAAATACCTTTGAGAAATAAGTGACATGATGGTGAGATAAAATAGAGACGGTATTATTTTTTACCTAAATAGATGCTGGAGTGTAGAGGCTGACTTAGACTGCAGTTCACATTTTTGGGTGCCTGCTATCATTTGATTTTTTTCAGATACGCTCTTTTCCTGAATTGTCACTGCAAATAGGTGAGGTAGTTCTTATTGTCCCCAATTAGCAACTGATGCACCTAAAGACAGTTGGATGGAACAAGGATTGACAAACTCTTTCTATAAAGGGCTAGATAGTAAATACTTTAGGCTTTGTGTGCTGTCTCTGTCACAGTGACTTAACTTTGCTTTATAGTGTGAAAGCAGGCATAGACAATATGTGAACAAATGAGCATGGCTGCTTTCCAATAAAACTATTTACAGAAGCAGGTGGTGAGTTGGATTTGGCCCATGGGCCATAGTTTGCCAACCCCTACATCAGAAGATAGCATTGTTAATATCAAGATTGTAAGTATAGTTCTCTGGTGGAATGATTTTTGCTTTATTTTTATAAAAGCAGTTCAGAAGAGTGGTTAAGAGCCTGGGTTCTGGTGACAGACATGTCTGTATTCAAATTATGTTTCTGTAACTTGCTGGCCGTGGGTGACCTTGGGCAGGTAACCTCCATTGGCCTCCTGTCATCTTTAAAACAAAATTCAAACTTTTTACAGTTGCCTCTGAAACTCTATGTGATCAGACATATGCTTCCCTGATTTAATTTTATTCTTCAATCCTTGATTATTCCAGTTCTAGCCAACTGACTCTTTTTAAAAATATGACTATTTGTTGAATGGATTAATGAATGAGAAAAATGAATGAATTATACGTAGTACATTTTGACTACTGGTAATGATTGCAAAATCTTGGTATAGAATTACAGGATAGAAATTGAGAGTTGTTTGTAAAGTTATCCTTTAAGAAATTCTTTTTAAGCCACATCTTCATATGATATTATTGAGGGACAGCGTATGGAAATGGAAGAAATTTGAAGACAGATGCCTGTTTAGATATCAGGAAGATGAAGATGAGCCAGTGAGAAGCACAGAAAGAGAAATCATACAAGCAGATTCTGGATCACACATACAGTTGAAAACAAAAGTAAAAGGTCTACAGTTTGTCAGAGAAATGAAATAACATTAAGAATTGGGATGTGTAGGTTAAGTAATTAGGAAAGCCATTGGTGATTATTAAGAGAGCTGTTTTGGTAGAGTTGGTTTGGTCAGAAATCAGGGTACAGTGAGCTGAGTATAAGAAGTGGAGGTAAAGAGTGTGGAAGAAATTAGCTCTTGATGGAAAAAGAGGAGGGTAGTAGCCTCAGTGGCTAGGGATTTAAGATCTGGGTTTATACTCTGTTTAGGAGATCACTGAGCATTTATGTTGGTGGGAGGATAATGGGTGGGACAATGCAGGAGGACATGGTGTTAAGAACAGAGCTGGAGAGTTTACCCTTACTAGAAATTGTTTCCTTGTGATTGGTAAACCAAACACATGTCTCATCATAGGTGGATTGAACAATGAGAACACATGGACACAGAAGGAACATCACATTCAGGATTTGTGGGGTGATTAGGAGATACACCTAATGCTAAATGACGAGTTAATGGGTGCAGCACACCAACATGGCACATGGATACATATATAACAAACCTGCACATTGTGCACATGTACCCTAAAACTTAAAGTACAATAAAAAAAAATTAATGAATAGAGGAAGATGAATGTACCAAGTCATTTTCAGTGGAACAGAGTGAAAGTAGGCTGTGATTTCTGTTAAAAGGAAGAAAGAGATGCTTATAATTCTTTGGAGGTAGAGCCATCTTTTTTTCTGTTTTTTCTTTTTTTAAATCCCAACACCACCCAGCATAAGCAGTTGAGTGGATTAGGAGTTAGAAGATTTGTAAAATATAGATAACCAGTCATTTATAGATTGCACATGATGATATTTGGTGAATGCATACATGCGTATATTTAGAAGATGGTCTGAGCATATCAGATGACGTTTCTGACATGTTTTTCTCATAAAGCATTTGCCACATATATGCTTCTTTGTAAAGAGATCTTGGGCTAAAGGGATTTTATTAGTGAAGCTAGAAAACCATTACTGCCATGAAATTAATTTCTTCATCCTACTGTGTGTAATTTTCTGTTCTGCAGCTTTACATCTTGAGCATTGTTGTGCCAATCAGAATCACCTTATTTATAGGGGAAAATGATGAGGTTGAGGAAGTGGAAAAATGACCAGGATGATTTATATTTTACCTTACATTTCTCTCATGTTGTCTAATTAGTCAAAAGCCTGAAAAAAATGAATGGGCTATATTTGCAAAGGTCAGTAGCTTTGTATTCTGTGTAACGAGGCAAGAGAATGGAATTTAGAAGTCAAATATAACCTACTAAGAACATAGTCTGTGTTCTTTGCTTGCAAAATTCACTCCAAAAAAATTTATACTGATTGAATTGACTTTATGATTCACTGTGAAAAGGGCACTGTAAGGTACAGACAAGGATAAGCCAAACGACGTTGTGTACACGATACCAGGCCTTGTTTAGTGAACTGTTTTTGTCCTTAGAAGAATTCTTATGATATGTATGACCTTTGAAGAATCAATTAAATTTGTTTAACATTCTGTCCCAAAACTTTAATGAATATTTTAATAGAAAATATGAGTATGTTGATAATATATTAATTATCATATATTCATAAGTATGTAAGTTTTGTTTGTCCTCAGTGGTTGTTAGGACAAAATTTTAAATTACGCCAATTGTTGTCTAGTCCCTAATAAATAAAGGAGCCTTAGCTGAGCTGTCCAGTCTTAAGAAAACAAAGGAGTAAATGCCTGTGACTATAAGAGGGGAAATACATTTTCTCAGTCAAATAAAGGAAACGTTTGTCCTCTTCCATTCTGGAGAGATACTAGAAGTAATATTATTCCAGTAATAAAATAATCATTATCTTCTAACATGCTTATTATTAGCTTTGGTGATTATATGATATAGAGATATTTAAAACTTGGCCAGGCACAGTGGCTCATGCCTGTCATCCTAGCACATTGGGAGGCCAAGGTAGGCGGATTGTTTGAACTCAGGAGTTGGAGACCAGCCTGGGCAATGGTGAAACCCTGCCTCTACAAAAATTAGCCAGGCTTAGTGGCACACACCTGTGGTCCCAGCTGCTCTGGGGGCTGGGGTGGGAGGATTGCTTGGGCCCAGGAGGTTGAGGCTGCATTGAGCTGAGATCATGCCACAGCACTATAGCCTGGGTGACAGAGCGAGACCCTGTCTCAAACAAAAACAAACAAAAAAATTATTGTCAGTCTCTCACATGATAACAGAGATGATACTCCGAAAGAATAATGTTTGGGTATCATAATAGTTACACTCATAATTTTGATTGCTTTCTGAATCCTGGCACTTATAAGCTAAGAATAGCAATCAGGGAATTTCTCCTCCATGATTTGGCATATTAAAATATGGACTTTGTGGATTCTCTGAAATGTCCAGATCATTTAGATAGCATAAAATCCTTTTTTTTTTTTTTTTTGCAAAATGTGTTTTTTAACTTTTTGAATAGTATTAATTATGATTCCTATCTTTTAATTAAGATGTATTGAATGTTAACTCTTTTTTGGTAACTCAGTGCAAACATTGGTTATAATAATGCGTTCTAGATTTATCTGTTGATAAAATATTATCCACATTTACTTCCTTTCCAAGTTTCCTAGACTGCTGGATTTTTTTTTTCTAAATTGCTTCTTTATAAACCTTTTATCTCTTTGCTCTTCTCTTGACTGTTATGGCCACTGCTAATCTCTGCTACTCTGTCTCTGTTTTTCTCTGAAAACTGATATAGTAGTGTTTAGATCTACCATCTTAACATTTGAGTTCCATTTCACTGTTTTTATGTTTATTTTTATTTTTTCTTGGCCTCTTTCAGATTCAGCAAACATATTTAAATTTTACTTTCCCCTTCTTATACTTGTTAGCTATAGATTATGTTAGTATTCTTTTAGTTTTTGCCCTAGAGATTGTAAGTACATCTTTGACTTACTACAGTCTAAAACAAATTATTCCTATTAGAATTTCTCTGCTGGTGCTAGAGCCTTAGAACACTACAACTCCATTTGCCCCCCCTTCTTTTTACATTTTAGTTGCCATGCATTGTAACTTTACATATACTTTAAATTCCACTAGACATTATTATTGTTTTGTTCAGTCAATATTATTTAATATTCTTATATTTAAACTCTGTTCTTTTTGTACTTTACATTTTCATGTTTTCATCTAAGATCATTTTCTTCCTCTAAAGAACTACTCATTTCTTTTAGTACAAGTTTACTGGCATTGAATTTTCTCAGTTTTTGATTGTCTGAAAATGTTCTTTGTTTTTGAAGGATATGTTTGCTGATTATAGATTTTTAGGTTGGTGGTCTTTTGCACTGTAAAGATTTCATTATCTTCTCATTTCCATCTTTTTTTTGAGGGGGAGGGGGAAATAAGCTATCATTCTTATTATTATTCCTTTGGATCCCCCCATTGCTTTTAAGGTTTTCTATTTTTCCCTTGTTTTTTAGCAGTTTAAATATGACATACCTAGATGTGATTTTTTTTTTCTTGTATTTATACTGCTTGGAGTTGCCAGAGCTTTTTGAATCTGTAGGTTTGTGTCTTTCACTAGTGCAGGAAAGTTCTTGAGGCCATTATCTTTTCAGATGCTACTTTCTTCCCTCTCTTTCAGAAACTCCAATTACATGTAAATTAGACTGCCTCCTTTGCCAGTTTTAACAAAATTTTTTTTTTGTAGGTCTCATGTTCTTCTCTGTATTTTGTAATCTTTTTCTCCCTCTGTGTTTCAATGTGTATATTTTCTGTGTTCCATAGGACTGTTTTCTGCCCTGTCTTTCCACAAACTCCTTTACTGAGTTACTACTTTTAATTATTATTACTGTATTTCTAGGCTACCTACTTGATCCTTTTTTAAAAATAGATTTCAGTTATCTGCTGAAATTCTTTATCTTTTTATCTTTTCCATCATTTCTATATTTTCTTGAACATATTAATCCTAATTATCTTAAAATCTTTATCTGCCAACTCTAATATCTGTATCACTGGTGACTCTCTTTTAATTGCCTGTAATTTCAGTTATGTGCTGTAATCTCTTGGCATGTGTAGTAATTTTTTGTTAAATACCAGACATTGTAGATAAAAAAAGTAGTTTGTTCAAATGATATCCTCTTCTAGAGGGGGCTCACCCTTTCTCTGCTGTTCAGATGGAATAAAGGCTGACCAACTTAATATAATCCGGGACTAACCTGAGTCAAGGCTAGGTTGCAGTGTTTTAAATCTCTGCCTGTCTGTGATTTTGCTTCTGCTTCTCTAGTCCTTCCAGGGCTTCCAACAGAGAGCCCAGAGTATCTAACGGGGTTCTTTTGCTTGTTGAGTTCTGAATCCTATTTCTTATCTTCTTAGCATGACAACCCTGCCAAAAACTCCATTTTGCTTTCTAGAGACATTCTTAGTCTCCCCACACAACTTCAGTATTTGGCATTTGACATGAATGGCCCTGTGTCAGCTTCTGTTTTCTTTCCCTCCCTTCTCACTAGGATTTTGGTCCCTTGAATATTCAATTTTCTCTTTAGCCCCACAAGACTTTCAAAAGCTCTGTTGCTTTCTGTATTCCCAGTGATGGTCCTACTGCTTGCTTGATCTCTGCTTTATCCAAGGTACTTTAAAGCCAACATGTCTAAGATTGAACTCAAAATCATGTCCCATAGAACATTCCATTTCTCATTATTTTCTACTACCTAGTGGTGCAAACTGTGGCTTACAGGTCAATAGGGCCCTTGAGCTATGAATGATTTTTATATTTTAAAAGGATTCTTAAGAATATGTGACATAAAGCTTTGTGGCCCTCAAAGTTTAAAGTATTTGCTATGTGACTCTTTACAGAAAAAGTTTGCCAATACTTTTTCTGTTCTAGTAACTGTCATCACTGTTTGTCCCATTATCTATATTACAAATCCTAAATGTTATCGAATCATCTTCTCTTGAAAACAAATCCAAAACGAACTTTTGTCATTTTTATCTCCTTCTGAAAGCAGTCTTCTCTCTGCCTCTGCCACTCTTCTAGTTTATGATCTTTCCCCCAGATAATACCTTATGATTGATCTTTTTGTATTTAATCAGCCCTTCCTGCTCCCACAAATCTGACATCTGCTCCAAGTTCTCCATTAAAGTCCACTGTCATAGGACTCACACACATAGAAAATTACACTATATGTAGGTTGTGAGTGCATGTGCTCCTTTATGTGTAAATGTATGTGTGCATCATGTGTGTATATTTCAGAGAGTTTGGGATGGATACTTTGAAAATTTCCAACTCAGGGTACCTTTCCACCAAATCTTCTCCAGTTTGAAGGAAATGAGTTTTAGGTTACTATGAATGCACTCTCAACCATTACATTAAGGAACAAAACTAAATTCTCAAACCTAACTAAATATTTAATTCATATTTGCTAAGTTTCTGATGATTACAGGATTTTTGGCTCTTTTCCCTTTTTAAGGATCCTTGAATTAGACATGACTGGATTTATTGTGGTGATTTCATAATACCATCAAATAATGACATATACAACGGAACAACCCTTCCTGAAGCCTAATAGACCCTGTGGTTCTAGTGCCTTATTGACCCTGTGCCTTACGTATAATAGGTGTTCAATGGATTTATGAATGGGATTCATAGTTCATACTAAATATAATTCATCATATTCTGAGCCAAGGGGAAGCAGTCTTGTTCTATGATGGTTTTAAATTCAGAACAGTTTTGTTTTTCCTTGCAAATACATTAACAAAAATACACTATATTAAGAAGAAATATAGATTATTGTGGAATGTATGTTAGACACAGCTGAGGAGAAATTTCTTTTACTATCTCACATCATAAATCAAATAGTAGAATGCTGAGAGAATAGGGAGTGCTAGGTGGATTAAACCCTGTGGCTTTTCAGCAGCCAGATCTTTCTAGCCCTTGTGTATAATACTTTATATTTAACTCTTATTTGGGAACTCAACGGTATTGTGAAGTAATTTATAAAAATATACATATTTATGGCAAAATGCTAATAATTTAGTATTTTGGGAGATTAAATAATTTATTCTCTTCTAATATGTTTGAAAATCTGCTCTTTATGAGACCATATAGAAGTTTTTTAAACTTCTTGAATTTTAAAGCCTCTGTTAGAAAATAATTGAATGAGTCAAGTTCAGTTAAACACTTACTGACTACTAGGTACTGTGTTAGGTCCTGGGGAACCAAATAAATAAGACGTATTTACCTTCAGAAAATACACTCAGATAAATACAATTGAATAAAGTAGCAAGGATGGCTGAGACATGCAGAAAGTATTGCGGAAGCCTGTCTTAGCTTGAGGTGATTAGGACTGGCTTCTTGGAGGAAGAGACATTCAAGGATGAGTAGATATATTCAGATGATGGAAGCAGATGGGTTGCGGTGTGTTCCGGGAGGACTAGGTGGCCCAAGCAAAGTGGGAAGTAGGCAATACCACGTGCGGGGAGACAGGTGTGGTGGGAAATGAGGCGAGTCCATTGAAGCACCATGTGAAGGTGCTTAAGCTTTATCGTTTATCTCAGTGGCTTTCAAACTTTAAAAAAAATTAGCTTCATAATCCTACTCTCAAAAGGAATTATATATGAAAGGCAGTATGTAAAACAGATAATAGGTAATAGGGAGGAGAGTTTAAATTCAAGAGCTATTTGTGAGTTAGATTTGGCGAGACTTCATGATTGCTTAGGTATGGGTGGTAAGGAAGGTTGGCTCACAGGTTTTCTGATTGGGTGATAGAATAGAAAATAGCTCTATCACGTGTGATATCGAATGTAAGAGCAGGTTTTGTCCGGGATGATGAGGAGTTGCTTTGTTCATGGTGAGTATGAGGTTCTTATGGGACATCTATGTTGTGATGTCTGCAAGACCTTTAAGAGAGTGAAACTTGAGGCAGGGCTGTGGTGATGAGACATCCAAAAGATGGTTCTTTTTTTTTTTTTTTTTTGAGACGGAGTCTCCGCTCTGTCGCCCAGGCTGGAGTGCAGTGGCGCAATCTTGGCTCACTGCAAGCTCCGCCTCCCGGGTTCACGCCATTCTCCTGCCTCAGCCTCTCCGAGTAGCTGGGACTACAGGTGCCCGCCACCACGCCCGGCTAATTTTTTTGTATTTTTAGTAGAGACGGGGTTTCACCATGGTCTCGATCTCCTGACCTCGTGATCCGCCCGCCTCGGCCTCCCAAAGTGCTGGGATTACAAGCGTAAGCCACCGCGCCCGGCCTAAAGATGGTTCTTAATACTGTGGAAGTGGAGGAGATCATTCAGAGCTAGACTCTGGGCTTACTAACCTTAAGGGAGGAGGAAAAGGAAACGATTTAGAGAAGGAGTAGTGTGAGGCATGTGAGGAGAGCCAGGAGAATGGGCTAACCTGTAAACAGAGGGAATCAAGAATTTCAGGCAGAGTAGAGAGTAATCACTTGTGTCAAATGCAGTAGATGTTGGGTATTAGAAGGATCGAAATGTGTTTGTCAATGAAGTCATTAGTATTCTTTTTAAGAACTGTCTTCCCAGAATGTTGGGAGCAGAAGGTTCACTGTGGAGGGTTAAGGAGTGAAAGGAAAGTGTGGAAATAGAAATAGTAACAAATGTATAATACTTTTGAAAGGTGTGTATGAGAAGGAAAGAGAGTAGCTAGAGGGAGATGCAGTTTTGAAGACAGCTGAGAGTATTTGTGGGCTGCGGATGATAATCAAGTAGTGAGAGGAACGTTCTCGATCAGGATAGGGAGGAATTGATAATTGATGAAGCTAGGTTCCCCAGGGGATGAGAGAGTGGGCGATTTCAAAGGTAAAGGGAAGGAAGGCAGTTGGCCTTGATGTGGAGGAGGAAAACCTTATTTCTGAAACTGAAGGGAAAGAGCACAGGCTGGGTGTCCGGATGGGTATATGTTTCTGTGGATAGTGGATGGGGATTGAGGAGAGAATATTCCTAAAGCCTTCCATTTCTCCCAGAAGTTGGAGGTAAGATTGTCTGTGGGGAGGAAGGGAGTGATCCTGAGTAGGGGACCTGATGAGAGTGGTAGAGATTAGGGAAGGAGGGGTCTAAGAGCAAGTGTGGGGATTCACTGAATTTGTATTTGAAATGCAGACGTAAAAGGGAATGGAGGGTGGTTGTGAAAGACTGATTGCTAGGACCGACTGTGGTTGGACAGGCAGGGAAGGGGAAGAAGGGGCTGATGGGGATGAAATTGTGGAATCCAGGGCCTGAATGCCCCATGATAGTGGTTCCCAAACCATGCTGCACCTGAAATCACCTGGGGCTCTTTAGAGACTACTGGCACCTGGCCCCTACACGAGGATTTTCTGATTTAATTGGTATGGGGTGAAACCTTTGCGTGGGAGGTTTCAAAGGTTCCCAGATGGTTCCCACCTACAGGTTACAGCAGTTTGTGCTCCAAGAGGCTGAAGAGCAGATGAGGGGAAGAGCTGGAACTCTAGAAGGTGTGGCCAGAGTGGTGATATTAGCATTTAAGGTTTCTCAGGTAAGGACAGGACCCAGTGTGCATGGCCGTGAGAGTGGCTGGCTGAGGTTGAGTGGAGGGGAAGTTGTGAAAGTCACTATGGCTTTTAGTATTTGGTGGTGCACTTTCCTGGTCTTTTCTCCTCCCACTGGATAAAGAGCCTTGTGATAAGAATGCAGTGCCATCTAACAGGCTAATTTGGGAGTAGGGATTAAGTTATGACTTAACAATAGGATTAATACATGCCTTATGAATGTGTTTCGGAAAATTATAGTTTAAAATATTGTTGATGCAAGTAAAAATCCCTAAACTAAATGATGAATTTAATAGGAATTTGCAATTTGAAAGCAAGATAATATATCAAGGCATCCCTTATGTGAGACTGTCCGGTGTTCATATGCAGTAAAATTTTTGTACCATTACTCTACAGTTCATAATAGTATGACATCTAATTAGAATGCTGAAAGTCTCCAGAACAGCAGGCCCCAACCTTTTTGGCACCAGGGACTGGTTTCATGGAAGACAGTTTTTCCATGGCCTGGGCTGAGGTAGACGGTTTTGGGATGAAACTGGCGTTAGAGTCCCATAAGGAGCGCACACCGTAAATCCCTTGCATACACAGTTCACAATAGGGTTTTCACTCCTATGAGAAGCTAATGCTGGTGCTGATATGACAGGAGGTGGAGCTCAGGTGGTAGGTAATGCTTGCTTGCCCGCCACTCAGCTCCTGCTGTAGGACCCCGTTCTTAACAAGCCATGGACCTGTGGACCAGTACCAGTTCTTGGCCTGTAAGTTGGGGACACCTGTTCTAGAAAACTAGTCACATGCTAACTTAAGGTTATAAATAGCAAAATACAAAAATAGCACTTGTAGCATAATTAGCAAAAGTAACCTTAGTAACTCACTTTACTAAATGACTCTATGCTTAACATTGTGTCATTTGCCCTCCTACTTTGAATCCTTTTACATCCCATAAAGAAGCCCCTTGACCTCCAACAACTGCAGACCATAAGTTGAAAATCACTGACCTATATGGATGCTGAGCTTTCCTAGGACAACGGTTGGCCAGCAAGGGTGTGAGTCAGGGAAAATGATTTCACGGTTTAAACATTTTTTCCAGTGTGAATCTCATAAGATGATTTATATGAAATGGTATTGCAGGCCCTAAAATTAACCTTGAATAGAAATATATTTGTCAGTTATCTCAGGGAGACAGTTTACTGCATTGTCCAAGTATAGGAAGTATAATTGGTACATAGTGGTTGTGACTGGAATTCTATATGATGCTGTCAGTTGACTACAACAGGGAAAATATATCCAAAGATCTTTCTGTTAATGTCTTCCACTGATCTCTCTCTTATTTTGTATAAAAATACTTATTTTTCCTAATTACATTCACACCTCAATCACAATCACACCAAGCAGCAATCAGCTCCAGTAGAAGTGATATTTTCTCAGGCAAATAGATGGGTAGAAAGGATGAGGTAGGAAAAAGAATGGGAACTTTGGTAAAAGGGGAACAGATTTATCAGCATAAGCCAGGATTTTAGGTTTTTACAGTGTAATGTTACTTGGTTTTTAGTCTCCTTCACTTCTATTTCAGCAAGTGTAGTACTTGCTATATGCTTGTGCCACCCTTCACCTGGCTAACTCCTACTCATCTCATGAGCATGAGTTCTGTGACCTCTGTCCCTGCAAAGGCTTCCTGAATTTTTCAAGTATTATACAGCCAGATCAGACAGGGGCAGTTGGGTCTTCCTCTCTGATCCTCTGGCACTTGGATTATATTGCTATCCTAGTACTTATTCTATTGTACCAGTATATGTAATCAGGTAGATGTATTTGTTTCCATCTCTATTTCTCTGTATCAGAGTTTCTCAACCTCAACACTATAGTCATTTTTGGCTTGATAATTTTTTCTTGTGGAATCCTGTGCACTGCAGTATTTTTAGCACCATCCCTAGCCTCTACCCACTAGACGCTATTAGCACCCCTTCCAAGTTGTCACTAGCAAAGTGTCTCCAGACGTTATCAAGTGTCCGTTGGGAGTGAGGGGAGAATTACCCCCTGCTCAAAACCACTGCTCTATATTAGACAAAGAGCTTCTCAGAGGACCATACCGTATTGCTTCTTGTATTTTCAGTGCTCAGCACAAAGTGTTCATTGAATCACTAAATAACCCAGGATTTGAGGGTTCACTAATGTGGAGTGGATTCAGTCTTTCCTTTACCACCTCCCTTCTCTCTAAAATCTCTACAGAATGAATGTTGAGAGTCCCTTGATAGCTAGAATTATTCAAAACATGGAGGAAGTGGTAGGCAGATAGAGGAGGAACCTGACTTCCTCCTGTATTGTCACCATTGACTTGCTGTGTGACCTCAGGTGACTGACTGACTTATCTCTTACCTTCAACTTGGTTTTAGTTTTAAAATTGGTATAATAGGGTTGTAATGAAGTTAAATGGGATAACAGATTTGAAAACATTCATCACAATAGTTCAACATATGTAGTTTAATACTCTTGATTGATTGATTCACGCATTCATTCAGCACATATTGAGTGCATACTATAAGCTAGGCCCCAAGCTACAACCAGCTGGAGAGGGCATCAGTTACACCCACACCCAGTGGGCCCTGGCATTAGGGAGTTCCTGCTCTGATGTGGGAGAAAAGTGTGCAGTTCATTGTGTTGAGCCTTTTACTACCTAAGGTATGAACCAAGTGAGAGAGAACCCCAAGGAGCCAAACTGACCTGAAGGGTTGTTGGGAAGGCTTTTCAGAAGAGAGAGGCTTGACATTAGGAGGACAGTGGGGAAGAACATCCCAGGCAAAGGGAGCAGCCTGTGCACATGCAGGTGGGCATGGCCACTGTGTGGAGACGATAGCGAGATGTGGGCCAAGTTGGACAGTGATGAGAGAAGAGGGTTCAAAATAGCTTAGAATCTACAGGAGCGTGAACATTTCTGAAATTAGGGGTTGTTCATCACAGTGACCCAGGGTCGATTAGGGCAGTGTTTTTTTTCTTCTTTTCATTTTCTCATTATCAGTCTTATCCTTGTTCTTACTGAGTGGAGTCTCCCAGAATCTCACCTTGTTTCCATTCATTTACAGGTGTGTTAAGGGTTTCAGCATATCTAGAAGGGTGTGTTATACTAGGAGCTCTTTGGACTTTTGCATTTTCTTTCCTTCACTTGGTATTAAACTATGTTCACATGTATCTTTGATACATTCATTTGAGATGAAATGAGCAGGGTTTTGTTATCTCTCTCTTACCAGTGAAAGGAATACTGCTTGTGTTATCTGTTCGCTGTCTGCAACACTTCATTGAGGTAGGCAGTCTTTATTTGGAAGATAGAAGGATTGATGCTAGGGAAGCTAACTGAGTCGTGTAAAGGTCTGTACAATGGAGGAACACTCCTGGTCTTGTTACTTTGGTAACTTGGCCCTTTGGGCAGAGTTGAAAATCAATCTCTTTTGTGCTGCTGTTGTGGAAGCTCTTAATATATTGATCTTCTAACCTCTTAATATATTAATACTATTTGGATATTATTATTTAGGCATTATCCAGTAAGACATGGTCTACAGAAATATCTTTGAAAGATATTTTATCAAAGGCATGACCGAAACATTTATACTTAATGGTTACAACTTACTGTAATTAAGTGATTTATATTTTATTTATATCATATTAAATTATAATGTAATATCAAACCTTAAAACCTCAGTCAAATATCTCTATGCTTATTAACATACTTATTAATGAAAACACATGAAAAGTCAAATATCATGAAGTCCATGACTATATTGTCATTCACACCTACTCATGAAGTCTTATCCTGTCTAAAATAAAATATTTAAGATGAATAATAGTATATATTGTCTAATTCCAACATAAATGGATTCTCTGATGAAACTCACTTGTATTATCCTAACTCTTAAGGTTAAGTAACAGCAAAACAACAGCAGAGGGCACCAAATATCCATTTCGGTCTCCACAGTTTCTTGATATTTTCTAATTTTTGTGCCTCCCTTTTTACTCTCTGCCTTTCTCCTCCTTCCTTCCTTTCTTCCTTTTTTCTAGTACTTAAAATATTTAATATTGAAACATTAATATTGTGCACATTTTTTAGTAGATGATGAGGTTTTTCCCTTAGCTATTTAAAAATTATATCAAGACATCAATTTGTTTTTATTCAGTGACCCTTTTACATTTAACATGCATCAAAATTTCAGAAATTCTTTTAAAAACTTTTATTCAATAAATATACTTAATCAAGAGTAAAATTATAAAATATTTAATTTATTTTTCCTGCCAAAATATTATTAGGCAATAAACCATTTTTCACATTTAGGAAATTTAAGATTATTTAGAACATGCAATGTAATACGGCTACATAATTCTGTAAAACAGCATACTAACACTCGTCAAGTGTTTTTTTGTTTTCCATTTCAAGACTCAAAGTATTAATATCTATAGAAGTGTGTGTATGTGTGTGTGTGTGGGTTAGATTTGTAATATTTCCTAGCCTTGTTCTTAATAACCTTAATCTATGCTTTCAAAGGAAATTCTGATTTTTTTTTAAATTATTAACTCTTCTGCTTTATACTTTAGCATGAAAATCAGCCTATGTCTGTAGTGCTTGCTGGTATAAATAAACTCTTTTTAATTAACAATAGGAACCATTTGATATCACTGTAGATTGGACTCAGTGCTCATTCAAGATAAATAGTAAATTATTTTATAAGGTGTTTTAAAATCCTCTTGAAAACTGCAGTATTAAAAAATGATTCTGAAATAAGTCAGCTTTGAGTCAGGATCATTGAAGTGAATGGTGGAAGAGTACAATTATTGCCACTGTTTTACGTTTCTCTTCATCACAGGATAAAATGAAATACACTGAAAATATAATTATAATACTGGTTTTAGGAAACAAAGCTTTCAGGTATTTCATCAGACATGATTTAACCCTAGAATATATTAAAATATTTAATGATAAACATTATAAATATATAATAATGATAAACAAGGATTTATCAACATTGTTCCTCTGCAGATGCTAAGTTATTGCTTTTTTGTTGCTGGAGGCTACTGTGTATGGGTGTATGTGTGTGTGTGTGTGTGTGTGTGTGTGTGTTTATATGCCAAAAAATATCCATGCTTGAATACAGATTAATCTCATGAATCATAGTTCTGTTGTTTTCCTTGGGTTTTCACTTGACGATTTTACCTGCTACTCTTAACCTATAACTGCCACAGGTTCACTTTCAGCAATGAGGAAGCAATCCAATAATTTTTTTCTGTGGTTTTATTTCTGTAATGTTTTAAGTCAGATTCCTTATTTAAAACCTGAAATGGTTAGATCTGTATTTAAAGTTACAATTGACTTGGTTCTTACATTGAAAATGTCAAATATGTCTATCTTACTACCCTTCTAAGTAAGTGTGTGTAGGTGTATGTACTTTGCATTTATCGTTGAATCTTACTAGCAAATTTGAGATCTTTTCATTTGTATATGCCTTATAATTTAACTTTCCTTGTTGGCTTTCTTCATAAGGACAGAGGCTTTATTTTCTCCCAAGCATCTTGCACATAAAAGGCACTCCACAAATATTTGTTAAACTGAATTTAATCTTCTTCCATGATAATGTAAAGGTGAGTTTGTGAGCACACATTTCAAATGTTCTTAATAAAGGTAGCAGCAGAAGCATACTAAGCTTCCTGCTAGAGAATTTTCTGGATCCGATAGCTCATATTTGAAATTGTTAAGAATATAAACTCATTTGAATGAATTAGTGTGCTCTAGACACGAATGTCTTATGATTAAGCCAAGAGACTTACGAGTTTGATAGATGTTTTAATTTCCCTATAGATAAGCTTAGTGTACTATATTACAATATCAGACATATGGGTGATTAATTCTGCCATCTCCATGCATTTAGCCAAAATATCCTCCCAACTTTGCTGCATACCTATATTTTGTTGTAACAAGACTTTGTTGGGTTAGTTAAATCTATCGTCAGGTATTACAAGTTATGCAGGACTTGGTGATACCAGAAATTATAGTTTATCTATAGGACTTGGAGGTTACTCATTTTCTCTAGTCTCCTCCTGTTGTCTTCTCATCTGTTTTTGTTCCTGTTTTTTCTTCTTTTTTTTAAACTCTTTCTTTTTCTGTGGATTGCTGTTAGCTATAGTTTTTGCTATAATGACACAATCAGTGCACTAAGAAGCTCTGATAAGAGGAATCACACACAATTGCATCCCGATATCATTGTCCCAGACACTAGATGACCTTTCAGCTGTCCATGCACATGGGCTGTCTGCTGGCACACCTCCCGGGAAGGGACAGAAACATTCGCACATCTGCAGGGGCTGAAAGCGGGCATGTGGGGTTGACAGCAGGTGAGAGAGCTTAAAGGGCTATCTTGAGGCTACCACTCTTGCCTCTTTTCTTCAAGTCACTCGTGCTGCTTCAATAATTTCTTTACCAAGCATGTTTGATTTTATATTCTTTGGTAGTAATGGTCTTTATCTTTATCCTAAAAGGATTTTGCAGATCTTTCCCAGAGAGGCAGCATCTGCCAAAGCACTGTGGTGGTCTCTTCTTTTACCTAATGTTGTTATTAGCTATTCCTTCATACCCATAATATTGATATATGATGATATTTTATCTTTTTCTGTGACATAACCAGCCGTAATACCTAGTCTGGTGCCTAGGCCATAACAACAGCTTTGTATGTGGTAGCTATCATTATTAATAATCATTTTATATCAATATTATTTTAGATAAAATACTGTATGTAATTTTATGTAGTATTCACTCAAACTAGTGTTGGTAGGTAAAAAGCAGTAAGCATAGTGTCTGACATTACCCATTCAGCATTTGAAAAAGAAAATATAAAGCACAGTGCTACGAGAAATAAAAGGGTAATGTACACATTTTTCAGTCTGTCCTGTTTTCTACATGCTCAGTGCTATTGCATACTTTTATCTTCTCTCATCTGGATGGTTTCAGTTGCCTTCCATTTCACATTCATTACTGATCTTGCTCCCTTTAGCCAATATTGCTGGTAGATAAATGTTTATACAATTAAGTTTGATCATGTTACTCCCCTCATTAAAGCCTTTAGACAACAGTTCTCAAACTCTACTACGTAAAGTAATCTGGGGTGCTCATTAGATTCTGACGCGTTCCTAAAGATACTGGTTCAGGTCTGATATCCGGCCCAGGAAGCTGTATTTAACAAGCACTCCTGATGATTCTGAGAAAAATACTGCTTTAGTGGCTCCCAAGCCTGCAGGATAAAGCCATGCCTTGCATTCTTCATCTTGGACACTTGTGGTTTCAGCAGTATCCATCGTGTGATACTTCTGCCTTTGTCCTGTTTCACGTCTGGCCATCGTTCTGCCAGGAGTGCTCTTTCATTGCTCATTACATCTTCCGTGCGGGTTTCCCGGCTACCCGAGATGGAGCTGGTACTTTCTCCATTGCGTCCCCTTCTTGTGCCCTGCCATCTCTCTTTATGGCACCATTCATCCAACATTATAATAACTTATGTACACATCATCATCTGTTTTGAGTTCCATGACTAGAAAAACCATTTCTGACTCATCTTGGTACCCTCAATACCCTGTGCAAACACAAGACATAAATAGGTGTTAGGCAACTGGGGGAATGAATGAATTAAATACGAGAATGAGATTCGGAAAGTCTTGATTTTTTTCTGCATTTGTAACTTTATGATTGTGTAGTGTAAATTTATCACATTGTTTATGTATTTTAGGATGTTTAACTGTAGTATAGAAATATTTAGAGCAGAAGTTTACCCACAGGAAGTAGTGATAGATCTGCTTGAAAAATTTGTAAGTAATTTTCAGAAGAGAAGCCACTTGAAATACTTCTTGCAGGATGAGTAGAAGTATGTATGACTTGAGTGGCAGAAGAGAGATTCAGGAGGGAGCATGATTCTGGCATAAGCATATGCAGAAATACAAATGTCTGAAACTACTTGGTTCTGGAAAGTACAAGTGGTTTGATTTGGCAGAAGTTACAGGGATTGTGGTGAGAGATGAACTTGGAAGGGTAAGCAGCAGTATATCTTGGAGGATGTTTTGTGCTTTGCAGGTAAGTCTGGATTTTATCCTTGTGTTCAACAGAATGTTGAAGTCTCTTAAGCTAGAAAGAAACATGGTCAGATGGGAGGAAAGTAAGACAGAGACCAGTTAAGGGGATTTGTGGTAATTTTATGACAGAAGAGCTGATTGGCAATTTAAAATAATTTTCCTAAAAAAATTTTAAGGCTAGTCAAGTGAAGCAGTGGGAGTGGAGAAGGAACAAAGAAATCTGCAACTGGTTGTGACCGGTTAGTTCTAAACACCACTGCACTTGGACCAGCCAATTTTATACAATTTTCATAATGGTCTTTGTTCATTCTGCTAGGTACTGTAATAGGTTGAAGACTATACAAGATGAGGAAGACATGATTAGTCCTTGATTTTGAAATGTTCCTGTAGAGTATAGGAAAATGCAAATATCTAGAACAACAAATTATATAAATATGGCAAAGACATACAAATATGTGATACATAGTAGACATAAAATGTTGTGGGAGTTGGATTCACTGTGGACTAACTTCCTTGGCAGAATTAGTCTCTTTCTCCCACGCCCCCCACCCCCAAATTTACTGGGGAACAATTGACAAATTGTCAATTGTGTATATCCTAGGTGTACAGTGAGATGATTTGATATACATATACTTGTGGAATAATAGGGTGTCGATGGAAGAGAAAGGATTGGAGTGGAGTAAAGGAAGAGCATTTTGGGAGGGGAATAAGTAAAAGGATTTATATTTGAGGGGCCATAGTTTTGGTACTAGGGCCTATTTGTTAAAGCTCGGAAGGTATTTGGTGTCAAACTGTAATGGACCTTGAAGATTGTGCTAAAGGAGTTCACATTTTATTCTAGAGCTTTATTTTCTAATTATTAAAATATATATTGATTATATGATTATATACAATCTAAGAAATATATAGCAATACAAACAAATTAAATTGTATATGATTATATACAATCTAAGAAATATATAGCAATACAAACAAAATGTTCTATAATTCCATCACAAGATTGTAATTACTATTAATATTTTCACACATTTCTTTCCAGTCACATATATATATGTATGTGTGTGTGTATATATACACACTATTTGGTCCGGGAAAGTACAAGTGGTTTGATTTGGCAGAACTTATAGGGATTGTGGTGAGAGATGAAATTGGAAGGGTAAGCAGCAGTATATCTTGGAGGATGTTTTGTGCTTTGTGTGTGTGTGTGTGTGTGTGTGTATATGTGTGTGTATATATATACACGTGTGTGTATATATACACGTATATGTGTATATATATGTATATATGTGTATATATATGTATATTGTATTTCGGCATATGCTTCTGCCACACCACAACAGGAGGTGTATATACACATATATACACACATATATAAGCAGTCTTTCTTGCCATGCTTATATATAATGTGTGTGTGTGTATGTATATATGTATATATACTTAAGCATTAAATACGTGAAATTGGAACCATAACTGGTGTGTGTGTGTGCACGCGTGTGCATGTACATGTGGATGTGTGTATAGTTTCATCTCACTTAAAATTGGACTATGGGTATTTTTCTACATGGTTAGATGTGCCCAGAAAAGATGATTTATAAATACTGCAATATTTATTACATTATATGGCTATGCATAAATTATTTACTAGTTTCCTTACTGTTAGATATTTAGGTGGTTTCCAGCTTAAAATATTGGATACAGTTTCACTGAACATCTTTGAACATAAATCCTTGTCTGTATTTCTGACTATTTAAGATAGGATTCTGGAAATACATGTATTGGATCAAACAATATCAATCATAAGGCTTATGAGGTATTTTGCCAAATTACTCTTTTAAAACTATTTAAATTCACGCCTGCAGTGTATGAGTTTGACTTTCTCTATAGTGTTTTTAGTGTTTACTGTTTGCTAATAAGTTAATAAGATAAAACACTTATCTTGTAGTTATTTTAACTGTTAGTTCCTTGACAACCAATTTGAGCAGGTTTTCCCTGTATTCACCCTTTATGTTTCTTTTACTGTCTTTGCTCTTCATAGTTTTTTTCTTTTTTTTTCTTTTGGCAATAGTTTTCTTATTGCTTTTAAGAAATATTTGTATCTATTACAACTCTTCGTTAGTCCTATTTCCGGGACATTTTATTCCTATTTTTAGTTGTCATTTAACATGTTTTTTTATCGTAGTGAACTTTTAAGTGTGTTTAGAAAGTCCATTCTCATCTCAAGATCAGATAGATATTCACCTATATTTTGATTTAGTTTTTAAGAATTTTGTATTGTCTATTTTTCTTAATAATTCATGATAATGGAAATTTTTTGGTGGAGTGGCATGATTAGATTTTTGCCTCAGAAAGAAGTCTGTGGTTCTGTAGTGGTCACATGTGTTGGAGTAAGAGACTAGGGACAGTGAAACCTGTCTTGAGGAGCAAAGATAAGTGGTCTGAATTTCTGTCATGACAGTGGGATAGGAAGAAAACAGAATGATTTCCAACTGATGAATCAGGAGGCCCAGCAGGTTTAGTGAGGGGTGGAGATGAGAACGTTAAAATGTGAGGTAGGTACTGTGGGATATCCCAATACAAGCCATTGGAGATACAGGATTGAAACTCCTTTAGGAGACTGGTCTGGCTGATGATGGAAATTAGAGAGCGATCTACATATAGGTGATAGTTCCCATGTGGGGGGAAGAATGAGTTATCAGGGCAGCTGCCTGAGAGGGAGAGATTGACAGAGGTAGAAGACTTACCAGGAGGTACTCTCCAGGTAAGTCTTTATTACTCTCCAGGATGCTGGAGAGGTGGCTTCTTATTCTTTCTTTTAGTTCTTTCTTTGTTTCTTTTTCTTTCTATCTCAGGAAAAAATAACAATGTCATATACTGCAAAGACATTAAGGAAGAGAGGGACTGAGAATTTTCATTGGATTAGTCTACTACTTTCAGTAAATTTTGCTAAAAGGGACAGAAATTTGGCTAGAAGAGGAGAGAAATAGAAAAGGGAGCATGATCAAAAGATAGCATTTTTTAAAGGATCTAAGTAGACTCTAATATGTTCTTTATTCAGGGAATGGAATCTTTGAATAGGGAGAGGTTGAAGGTAAAATGGAAAAAGGAGGGATATGATGGTTGTAGCACCTTAAAGGATCAGGAGCCACGATAAACGGATTATTCCATCAGGTGCAACAGTAATTTATTTTCAGAGACGGGATTTGCTCATAAATTATTGAAACAAATTTTAATCATTACTGTGAGTAAAAAGACTCCTTGCTTCAATAATAAACTATTATTTTCTTGGTTTTTAAACTAATTGGCAATTTTGTGATTGTTTCAGCATAAAGTTCCTCTAATTGTGTAAGGTGATATCTTTTACATGCTGCTGATTGGCAAAGTTAGTATGTTACTTTTCATGATATAGGTTCCTAGAAGGACAGCTTAATAAGCATGTTAATTCCTCTGATTATTTATTGTTTATTAATGAATATATGAAATTAAGCACTTTTAATTATAACTATCTTTTAAAAATATTTATTACAGGGAAATTTACCTAAATATTCTCATAACTCCCTGATGGTTCAAGCAATAAAGACAAACCTAACAGACCCGGACATACATGTGCTATTCTTTGATGTGGAAGCGTTGATTATTCAACTCCTGACTGAAGAAGCCTCTAGGCCGAATACTGCACTTATTTCCCCAGAGAATTTGCAAAAAGCATCTGGCAGTTCAGACAAAGGGGGCTCTTTTTTAACTGGAAAACGAGCAGCAGTTCTCTTCCAACAAGTGAAAGAAACGATCAAAGAGAACATCAAGGAACACCTCCTTGATGATGAAGAGGAGGATGAGGAGATAATGAGGCAGAGAAGGGAAGAAAGTGATCCTGAATATCGGTCCAGCAAATCAAAGCCATTGACCCTATTAGAATATAATTTAACTATGGACACTGCAAAGCTGTTTATGTCCTGCCTTCACGCCTGGGGTTTGAATGAAGTACTGGATGAAGTTTGCCTGGATCGCCTTGGAATGCTGAAACCCCACTGCACAGTATCGTTTGGCCTCTTGTCAAGAGGAGGCCATATGTCACTGATGCTGCCAGGTTATAATCAGCCTGCTTGTAAACTGTCACACGGGAAAACAGAAGTAGGAAGGAAGCTGCCAGCGACTGAGGGAGTAGGAAAGGGAACTTACGGAGTGTCCCGTGCCGTCACCACACAGCATCTCCTGTCTATCATTTCTTTGGCAAATACTTTAATGAGTATGACCAATGCAACTTTTATTGGTGATCATATGAAGAAGGGTCCTACCAGGTGTGACCATGATAGTTCGATTTTATTCTTAAGTTTCAAAAAAAGAAACCTGTTTTATTTTTTCATTGTTGATTACTCTTTTTTGGCTCTACACAATTTTATTATTTTAGTGTCATCTCAGTTGTTTCCCTTTTACATTTTAAAACACCAGTTTCAAAATGCCCGGTTAAAACATAATAAAATTAAACAATTTTATATATACATTGGCATACTTAGGTGTTATTCTTTAAAAATTTGGAATGAGGGAGTTGGTCGTATAGACTAGCTCTTGTAAATATAATTATAAAATTGTGTATGTACTTGAAGTTTGCCCTAATATTCAATTCAAAATATATATTTGAGGCTGGGCATGGTGGCTGACACTTGTAATCCCAGCACTTTGGGAGGCTGAGGCAGGAGGACCACTTGAAGCCAGGAGTTTGAGACCAGCCTGAGCAACATAGTGAGACCCTGCTTCTGCAAAAATAAAAATAAAAATAATTAGCTGGGCATGGTGGCTACATGCATGTAGTCCCAGCTACTTGGGGGGCTGAGGTGGGAGGGTCTGGAAGTTGAGCCTGGAAGTTCGTGGCTGCAGTGAGCCACGATTGTGCCACTGTACTCCAGCCTAAGCAACAGAGTAAGACTCTGTCTGAAAAAAAAAATGTATATTTGGTTAAATGCTCCTTCTCATTGTAACTTATATGTAATTATTGACATGTTCAGAGATTTGGCTTCAGAATTTTGTGAGAAGTATAGTCAGAATTTTTCAACAGAGAAAGAAAAAGCTATTTAAAATGCAGGAGAATACTATTTTAATATTTCCAGAATACTTAGCCTCAATTTGTCTTTTTATGGAGGCAACTTTTTATTATACTCTATTGAGCGTTTACCATATGAAGAATTAAAAACAATTCTAACAAATACTATATAGCACTTACTTTTTGTCAGTCTCTGTTGTAAGTACTTTACAAAAAATAATTTGTTAGTTCCCTTAACCCTATAAGGTATGTACTTTTATTATCCCTTTATTACAGAGAACAAAACTGAGACACAGAGAGATGATGTAACGTGCCCAAGGTAACATAGCTAGTAAGTAGTAGTGTCAGAATTCACAACTGAGACAGTCTGCCTCTATAGTCCAAGATTTCTTAATGCCTAAAGACTGTTTTTAGGTTTTTGGGTTGAATGTTTTTAATCTATCTTTCTATGAATTCACTTGGATTAATGCTGTGGAGTAGGCTGAAATCTCAGCATCTGAATATTGAAGAACAAAGGGTTAAGTATGATGTTAGAAAATATTTCTTAAACTAATATAAAGCACAAATTGTACATGTCAGATTTTTACTTGCTAATCATTTACTCATTTGAAATGGAAAACGTTAATAGGTCCAAACCAAAAAAAAATCTTTCTGGAGTGGTAAATTGAAAATGTTCTATATATGTTTCTTTTGTGATTCGTTTAGAAGTAGAAAATTTTTTATTTTAAATAGTTCTGGAAATATGACAGTGTCAAAATATATCTTGTATTTTTTTCTTCTTTTTTAAGGCCACCTAGACCAAGCACTCCAGACCTTTCTAAGGCAAGGGGTTCCCCTCCAACTTCCAGTAATATTGTGCAAGGACAGATTAAACAAGGTAAAATTAAATCTTATTAAGTAATTGACATGACATTTCAGCTCTAGAAACTGAGGAGGCATAGCTAATGTGTAATCATAATATTTGTTTGTCTTGGATTGTTAAAAGAGAGAAAAGTTGTTATATTCCAGATGTAAATATGGATAATTAAGATGTCAGTTAAGAATAAATCAGATTTATTTAGAAAGTGATAAATGAGCATATTTCAAATAATTTTATTATACTGTCTTTGGCCTAATTTTTATGCATTAGGGGCACCTTAACTTGACAACAGTAGTGTTTTAATTGTGTGTTTCTTGAGTTTAAAAGTTATACCTATTTTAAACTACATTTAGAAATGCTGAAGTTCATAGTTCCATCATGTAACTAATCTCCTGCCATTTTCTCATAGTTCATGTGTTGTGATTCATAAATGGAAATCCTTGTTAAACTATTCTTTTTATCTTTTTATTTAAGTCATTATATACCTTAACTTTCACCTATGGCTTTGTTTTTCATTAGGAGATAGAAGAAAGGTTGAGTTTCTCTTCCTTTACTAATAATTCCTACATATTCCTGAGTATAATTAATTAATATACTTAGATGTATCCACATATATCTTTTATATTCCTATTAAGACTGACAAATGAGCTAATCAAGAGAGTTGGGGAGTTATGTCTACTTAGAGAACTTTCCTTTAGACAGAGTTAATACTGACTCTTCACAGAATGTGATAGAGAAAAGTAAAGAAGTAAGCAACAGATGGGTTGATGCAGGTTCTGCTTATAAATGGTGGCATACTGGCATTTTTCTCCCTACTTTTTTTTAAGTTTGAAAGAGTCAAACAGTAGTTTTACAAGGTTTGTTAAAAAGTAGACCCCCAACTTTATATCTGTAGTTTTCCTCTTCCACAGGACAAGTACTTTTATCTCTCTTAGCTGATTTGAGACTTACTTTAACATCCTTAAATGGTGTGCTTGATTTTCAGTGTTAGGCACTGTCAGATGGTTCTCATTATGGAAGATAAACTCCCACACTTTCTATGCCATTTCCTTCCATAATTTCCAACCCCACACGGTCACCCTTCTCATTTCCCTGACCTCTAATTAAAGTTATAGGATCATTATGTAATAGTTTATATTAAGCTATATAAAAGTTTTATAATAGTTTTGGTTAGATAACTTTTTTATGCTTGCATGTGTGAAATATAATATACAAACAGAAACATGCACAAAACAGAAATGTACAGTGATTTTTAGAAGCAGAACACCCTTGTAACTATGTCCTTGGCAAGGATTAGAGTATTGCCAGCACTTCAGAAGCATCCTGCTTGTTCCTTCCCAGTCATTATACCTTCCCCTCCTAGAGGTAATCACCATCTTGACTTTTGTGAAGCCACTTCTTTTCTTTCTTTTACAGTTATACCACCTAAGTTTAAATTTCTAAACTCTATTGTTTAATTTTGCCTATCTTTTGAGTTTTATATAAATTTAGTCAATTAAACAGTATATATTCTTTTGTGCTTGTCTTTTGTGACATTTATCAGTGTTGTTGCATTTGACTATAGTTTGTTCATTTTCATTGCTGTGTAGTATTCTGTTGAATGAATAGATCACAGTTTATTCTCTTTTTTTGGTCATTAGACATTTGGATTGTGTCCAATATTTGGTGTTCATAAATGATTCTGCTATGAGCATCCTTGTATTTTAAACTTAGTGTATATTATAAGCATTTCTGTTTTGTATATGAGTGAAATTGGAAATTTCTGAATATCTTCAGCTTTGGTAGGTAATGTTAAAGTGTTTTCCTAAGTGTGAGACTGATATACATTCATCACAATGGCTAAAGTGAAAAGGAGAAAATATTAAGTGTTGCCTAGGATATGGAGCAATGAGAACTCTTATATACAACCGATGAGGTACCCTAGCCAACACCTAATATTTTCCATCTTTTTCACTTTAGCCATTTTGATATGTGTATAATAGTCTCTCTTGTTTAATTTGCATTCCTTTACTACTATTCAAACACATTTTATATGTTGATTACTCATTTCTATATCTTCTTTTGTGAAGTAAATATTCAACTCTTACATATTTTTCTATTAGGAGACCCAGACTGGGGTGCAGTGGCACAATCACAACTCACTGCAGCCTCCACCTGCCAGGCTCAAGCAATCCTCCCACCTCTGCCTCCTGAGCAAGTGGGACTATAGGTGCACACCACCATCCTGACTAATTTTTTCTATTTTTAGTAGAGATGGGGTTTTGCCATTCTGCTCAGGCTGGTCTTGAACTCCTGAGCTCAGGCAATTCACCCACTTTGGCCTCCCAAAGTGCTGGAATTACAGGCATCAGCCATTGCATCTGGCCAATAAAATTTCTTTATAGATGATAGTATGTTTCTGGACTGTTTGATTCCATTGATTGGTTTGTCTAGCCTTGTGTCTTAATTACTGTTGCTCTTAATGAGACTTGATATTCAGTAGATGAAATCTTACCACCTTATTCTTTTTAAAGTGTGTCTTGGCTTTTTTTGTCCCTTTGAATTTCAATATAAATTTTAGAATCAGTTTCTCAATTGCCTCAAAAACCCATTGTGATTTTAGTTGCAGTTATATTGAATTTAGATAAGTTTGGAGATAATTAATATCTTTATGGGATTTACTCATTATACATCAACTTGATATGTCTGCATTTATTTAGGTGTTATAACTCATGGTTTTATGTGTAGAGGTTTTATATATAGTTTAGATACATAACACATATATCTAAATATTGGATTTGATATTGGATTTAAAAAATTTTCTGAACTGGTAGTGTTTAACTATTTTTCATTTCTGTGCCCCAGTATAGAAATGCGGTTGATTTTTGTATACTAGTATTGTATCAAGCAATCTTGCTGAATTCACCTATTAATTAAAATAATTTATCTGGGGATTCCTTTGAATGTCAGGGTAATCATATAAGATAACCTTTTCCCAGTTTCAAAGGGAAAACTTTTAAACCTTTCATAATTATGATATTTCTTGTATGCTTTTGTAGATGTTAAGAAACTAGCTACCTTTTATTCCTTCTTTGCTAATGTTTATCATCAGTGTATTTGGATTTTATCATACCTTTTCTATATTGATTGAAATGACTGTATAACTTTTAATTTTCCTCTATTAATGTGGCAAATTTAGAACATAAACCCAATCTTGCATCCTAGAATAACACCAATTTTGTTGTGATGAATTATTTTCTTATAAATTATTGTATTTGATTTAATTTTTTTTTATTTAGGAAAACTTTTTTTTTCTGATGTCCTTAGAAGCTTTCAGATTATTCAGGTTACAAAAACTGAGTTGTGGAATGTTTTCTTTTTTTTTTCTATTTTCATGAAGAGTTTGTATAAGATTGGCAACATTTCTTTCATAAATTCAAACCTCTAGATTTAAATTTGCTGGATTTAGATCTAGAGTTTTCTTTGTAGGCAGTTTTTAATTCTAGGTTCAACTTATTGTTTGACTTTTCAGATTTTGTTTCTTTGGTGTCAGTTTTGTTAAGTAGTACATATTTAGGAGTTTTTCTGATTCAAATTTTCAAATATATTGACATTTGAGATTATAATATGTCTTTTAATCTCTCTGGTATCTGTAATATGTCCTTATTTTTATTCCTGATTTTAATAATTTAGGTCTTCCCTCTTTTTGCTTCATCAGTCTTACCAGGGGTTTATCAATCTTATTAGTCATTTTAATGACCTCAATTTGACTTTATCCTTTCTAGTGCATATTTTTCCCCACTTCCTTAAATTCTGCTCTTTATTTACATCCTCCTCCATTTTTTGGATTCAGTGTGCTGTTTTTTTTTTGTTGTTGTTGTTGTTTTTTTGTCATCCATATGTCCATTTTGGCAAAATGCTGATTTATATCTTTTGTCCAATTTTTCTTACCTTAGTAAGAATTTGTTTTTTTTTTTTTTTTGTTGTGGCCGGGTCACTCACTGCAACTCCGCCTCCGGTTCAGCCTTCTCCTGCCTCCCCCCGATACTGGACTCGGCTAATTTTTTGTATTTTTAGTAGAGACGGGGTTTCACCGTGTTAGCCAGGATGGTCTCGAGCTCCTGACCTCGTGATCCTCCCTCACGCCTGGGATTACAGGCGTGAGCCACCACGCCCGGCCTTCTTCGATGTTCTTTATCAGGTTGAAAAAGTTCCATTCTATTCTTAGTTTGTCGAGATTTTTAAAATTATGAATAGATGTTAGATTTTATTCAGATGTTTTTTCTGCATCTATTGAAATGATTATTTGATTTTTGTCTTTTATTTTCTTAATAAGACAAGGTATATTGACTTTTGAATTTTAAAACAACCTTGCAATATAGACCACATTTTGAATTACCAATTTTATAGTTTGTTAGGTACAATTTGCTAAAATTTCGTTAAGGATGTTCATGTGTATGTTCATGAGGAAGTTTGGTCTTTAGTTTTCATTTCTATTAATGCCTTTGTCCAGTTTTGCTGATAGGATAATGCTGGCCTCACAGAATGAATTAGGAAGTAGCATCTTTCCATGTATTTTCTGGACAGGTGAACATAGGTTGATAATTCTTCCATATTTGGTTGATCTAATTCACCAGTGAAAGCCCAGGAGTTTTCTTTATGGGAAGGTTTTTAACTACAGATTTAAAAGTATTATAGATAGATGTCTACTTGGGTGAACTTTGATCATTTGTGTCAAATTTATCAGCAAAAAGTTGTGTGTAATCTTTTATTTTCCTTTTACTATCATATTTGTAGGATTTGAAATTATAGTCACGCTTTCATTTCTGTTATTCATAATTTATGTTTTTTCCATTTTTCTTGATCAGTCTGTCTTGTAGTTTAGCAATTTTATGGATCTTTTCAAAGAACCAGCTTTCTATTCATTGATATCTATTATTTTTCTATTTCATTGATTTTTGATTTGATTGTTATTTATTTTTTCTATTTTAAATGTGCTCTTTTTAGTTTAAGGTAAAAGCTGAGATCATTGATTTAAAATCTTTCTCCTTTTCTAATATAGGCATTCAATGCTACAAATTTTCCCCTAAGTATTATTTAGTGGCATTACACACACTTTGCCATATTGTACTTTTAATTTTCCTTTTGATTTTTTTCTTTTACCCATGGATAATTTAGTAATGAGTTAATATAATTTCTAAACACTTGTGGATTTTTCTAGGATCTGTTACTGGTTTTCATTTTATGGTCAGATACTATATTTTGTGTAGTTTGAATCCTTTGGCATTTGTTTCAATTGATTGTGTTTATATATGGGCCAATAAAATTGCATACATTTATAGTGTACAACATGATGTTTTCATACATGTGTACATTGTGGAATGGCTAAATCAAGCTAATTAACATATATGTGACCTCATATATGTATTATTTTATGTGTGTGTTGAGAACACTTAAAATTACTCCCTCAGTAATTTTTAAGTATATAATATGTTGTTACTTAGACTATATATAGTATAGTGTATAACTATAGTTATATAACTATAGTTAGTCTTCGTGTATACAATATGAATCCCTTTGAATTTATTGAGACTTGTTTTATGGCCCCAAATATAGTCTGTCTTGGTAAATATACTGTGTGTACTTCAGAAGAATGTGTATTCTGCTGTGGTTGGGTGGAATATTTTATAACTGTCAGTCAGGTCAAGTTGCCTGTGTTCAAGTTTAGTATATACTTGCTGATTTTTCTGCCTGCTTGCCTTTATCAATTAAATAAGAGTATTGAATCTGCAGCTATAATTATGGGTTTGTTTATTCCTTCTTGCATTTCTATTCGAGTTTTTGCTTCATGTATTTTGAAGCTCTCTTATTAGGTGCATAAACCTTTGGAATTTTTATTTCTTCTTGATTATTTGACTCTCGGCATTCTGAAATGACCTTCTTTATCCTTGGTAATATTCTTTGCTTTGAAATTTACTTTGTTTATAATAATACAGTAATTTCAACATTTTTGGCTACTGTTATCATAATATAATCTTTTCTCATCCTTTTACTTTTTACCTGTTTGGCTCTTTGTATTTAAGATGTGTTTCTTGTGGGCATCATATAGTGGGTCTTATTTTTTAATCTAATCTGACCTGCTTTTTACTTGAGATGCATAAGCCATTTACATTTAATGTGATTGTTGATATGGTTAGGTTTGAATCTGTTATCCTACTACCTTATTTTTCTCTTTGTTGCATTTATTTTTTGTTCTTTTTCTGCTGTCTTTTACACTAAAAAGATTTTTTTTTATGATTCCATTTTATCTCCTTTATGGCTTATAAGCTAATTTTTAATTTTATTATTTTAGTAGTTTTTTTAGAGTCTGTAGTCTATGTCTTTCAGTTATCACAGTGTACATTCAAATCGTATTATACTATTTAACATTTAATATAAATGTTAAACCTTATAATATTATATTAGCATTTCTCATCTCCTGGTCTTTATGCTACTGTTGTCCTGCATTTTACTTTTATATATGTTATAAACCTCACAGACTATTCTTGTGATTTGTGTTTAATAGTAATTATATTTTAAAGAGACTGAAATAAGAAAAAATACATATTTACCCATGTAGTTACCTTTTTTGGTGTTCTACATTCCTTTGTGTAGATCAAGATTTCTATCTGGTAAAATTCTTCTTCTAACAAAAGGACTTACTTTAAGCTTTCTTTGTATGTATGTGTGTATATATGTATGTATGTATGTATGTATCTATTTAACTTTAAGTTCTGGGATCCATGTGCTGAACGTGCAGGTTTGCTACATGGATACACATGTGCCATGTTGTTTTACTGTACCTATCAAGCTGTCATCTACGTTTTAAGCCCTGTGTGCTCATCTTTCTTTTAGTGAGGATCTGCTCTTCAAGTTTTTGTACATTTGAAAACGTCTTTGTTTGTCTTTGTTTTTGAAAGCTTTTTTTTTCCTGGTATAGAATTCCAGATTGACTTTTTATATCTTTTAATGCTTTGAAGGTGATATTCTGTTGTCTTCTTGTGTGCATTAGTTCTAACAAAATCTGATGGCATTCTTATCTTTGTTCCTCTGACTGTAACATTACTCTATTAATCTTGTTGCTTTTAAGATTTTCTATTTATCACTGGTTTTGAGCAGTTTGATTATGTGGTTCTTCAGTGTAGTGTTCTTCATGTTTCCTGTGGTTGGAGTTCATTGAGTTTATTAATTTTGAAAAATTTTCAATAATTATTTCTTCAAATATTCATTCTGCCCTTTCCTGTCTCCTCTCTCTAAGGGACTGAAAGTACATGTACATTAGGCTGATTGAAGTTGTTTCACCTATCATGGTGCTCTTTTATTTTGGGATTATTTTTCCTCTCTGTGTTTTGATTGAGATGGTTTCTATTGCAACGTCTTCAAGTTTATTAGTCTTTTTTCAGCAATGTGTAATATGCCATTGGTCCCATCCAGTGCACTTTAAAAATTTATTATTATTTTTTATAGAGACAGTGTCTCGCTATGTTGCCTAGGTTGGTCTTGAACGCCCAGGCTGTGGCAATTTTCCCTGTTTGGCCCCCCAAAGTGCTGGGATTGCAGGCATGGGTGACCATGCCCAGCTGTCATCCAATGCACTTTTAATCTCAGACATTGTTATATGTGTCCCCAGAATTTTTTTTTTTTTTTGAGACAGAGTCTCGCTGTCGCCCAGAATGGAGTGCAGTGGCGTGATCTCGGCTCACTGCAGGCTCCGCCCCCCGGGGTTCACGCCATTCTCCTGCCTCAGCCTCCCGAGTAGCTGGGACTACAGGCGCCCGCCATCTCGCCCGGCTAATTTTTTGTATTTTTAGTAGAGACGGGGTTTCACTGTGTTAGCCAGGATGGTCTCGATCTCCTGACCTCGTGATCCGCCCGCCTCGGCCTCCCAAAGTGCTGGGATTACAGGCGTGAGCCACCGCGCCCCACCTGTCCCCAGAATTTTGATTTGGGTCTTAAAATTTTTTTTCCTTGTCTCTACCTAACTGCTTTGAATACATGGATTGCAGTTATAATAAATGTTTTAACCCCCTTCACTGATAATTTTGATAGCTCTGTCAGTTCTGGGTTGGTTTAAATTAATTATTCTCCTCCTTGTGGACTGTGCTTTCCTGCCTCTTTGCATGTTTGATAATCTTAGAATAGATGGGAGATGTTTGAATTTTGCCTGTTTGGATACCGGACACTTTTGTGTTCTTAAAAATCTTGAGCTTTGTTATGGGATGCAGTTATGTCATGTGGAAACAGTTTCTTTTTTTTCCTGGTCTTTTATGACTTGTTAGGTGGATTTGGAGCAGTGCTCTAAGATGAATTACTCCCTATTACTGAAGCCAAACCTTCCAGAATATCCAATGCCCTGTGAATTATGAGGTTTTCCATTTAGGCTGTTGGGAGCAGGCACCGTTTCTGGTCCTTTAGATGTTTTCCCCCCAGCTTGAGTAGTTTCTTTACAGCCATGTACTGATTGGTATTCTGCTGAATACTTGACGGAGATCCTCTGAAGAACTTTGATCTTTGCAGCTCCCTTCTCTCTATCCATTGAATTCTAGCTGCCCTGGTTTCCTGAGACTCTCAGTTTTGTCTCCCGAACTCAGGGAAACTGCTGGGCTGCTCACTTTGTTCTCCATGTAGCTTCACCTAGGAACTCTCTTAAGGCAATAAGCTGGGGTAATCATAGGATCACAGGGCTCACGTTGCTTGTCTCCCATCTCTCAGTCCTTCATTGCATGATGCCCAGTGGCTTGAAAACCGTTGTTTATACATTTTGTCTTTTTATTTGTTTTTGGTTGTTTTGGGCCGGACTGCAAATCTGTTTCTTGTTACTCCATCTTGGCCAGAAGTGGAAGTTCCTTTCCCTTTATTTAAAAATGTTCCAAATATCTATTATTTTATAAAGTAAACATTATTTGTATATATGGAGTTGTGATATTTTTAGAGTGTTATTACTGGTAGAAATGGAAAGAGGCGCTCATATTGGCAAGGGACTTGTTTAATGTATTCTTAGTAATAGTGGTATGATTAGGACACAACCAGCGCTTTTTAACTGTAGATCCCATGCTTTTTCTGCAATAGTATATGTTTTATTTTTCCAAATTCATTGAAAATATTTTCCAGGATATACTCAAAGAATCAATGGCGGAACAATTCAAGATTGACTTCTGTCAGACGTATTATTTGTTATCCTCTTCATCATCTTCATTATGATTCTTAGCAGTTGGTGATTCTTCTTGAATTACATTTTTCCTTCTCTGTAATCATAGTAGATGGAAACATTCTTATATAATTTGTGACATTGTCATGATGCATTATATATTCACCACCATGATGGTGTTAGATTTGCTCACCTGGTCAAGTCTGAAGATTTTAAAGTTGGAATACTTTAATATTGCTTCTCTCAGAAAACCATTGAGTTTTGAGAGCAGTGAGGAAGGCTTTGAAAATTGGGTCTTTTTTTAAAAAAGCATTTACTTAAGGCAATAGATACAGGAATTTTCATTTGGAAAGCATATATGCTTTTCTTCTAAAGTAAATGAAGGCCAGCAGTTCCTACTGAGAGAGAGCTACGTAGTAAAATACTTTAGAATACCATTATGAAGGTCACTTTCTATTTTAATATTGAAATAGATATATAGTGTAATTGTTTTCTCAAAAATATTTATTAAGTTCTTTTTGTCTCCTAACAACTCTTGTTAGGGAGGTTAGAGAGATTGGTCTGACGTATACTCTCTTGAGTAGTATGTGTCTAGTCTATATCCTGAACATAAATAACCAATTTAGGGTTGGAAGTGATAAGAGATACAAAGGACTCTGAGTTCTGTAAGATTGCAGCAGTTAGAGCATTATTTCTTCATCTTTCTACTCTGGCTTTTCTTAGCTTGGTTTGCTTTTAAACATTTTCCTCTTACGTTTTTTATTTCCTGACTTTCTCTACTGTGCACCTTGACTCACAATGTCTTTTTAAGTTGTGTTGCAAACATGAATATGCGTCTTTTCAATAAGCTGTCACTTGCATGTTGGCTAATACTTGTTCAGCTGCCAAATAATCTATATGAAGTAAAGACTTCAGCTGGGGATTGGAACTTTCATAGACATTTGGGTTTGAGAATAAAGATAGTTTAGATAGTTCAGCTTATATAATTTTCCATAACCAATATTAGGGTACTTCATTGGAAAATAGTATCTTCACATGAGGTTTATTTTGCCTAACAGTGGACTTGTTAATTCAATGTTTGTCAGTAATTAACATTTACCGTCAGTTTTCTACTTTGTTTTATGCAGTTTATTTTTTTTGACACTTGATTTTGCAGTTTATGAAAAAGGGATTAGAGATATCAAATAACCACACTTTTATTCATGGTAAATATAGCCATAAGTCTGCTCATGGCTTTAGGCTTTTCTACTTTTTTTTTTTCCTTTGAGACATAGTCTCACTCTCTTGTCCAGGCTGGACCGCAGTGGCGCAATCATGGCTTACCGCAGCCTCGACCTCCAGTCGAGGCTCCTGAATAGCTGGGACTATAGTCAAAGGCCACCATGCCCAGTTAATTTTAAATTTTTTGTAGAAATGGAGTTTCACCATACTGCCCAGGCTGCTTTCGAACTCCTGGGCTCAAGTGATCCTCCCACCCCAACCTCCCAAAGTGCTGCGATTACAGGAGTAATCCTCTGTGCCTGACTGTTCTACGTTCTAATGTACTGTAATTCTCTCTATTCATTAATCTCATGACATAAGTCTCTGGTCTGTGTCTCTAATGCTTATCTTGACTGTGACCATATCTTTATGTTTAGTAGTTGCATCTTTATTCAGTGGGAGGTGCCCAAGCAAGTTTAAGCAATGTAAAGTTTAAGATTACGTTATGTTCTTTGCAACTTTATTTTTCAGAAATGGGTTCAATTTAGGTTGTCTAAACTTAGAAGTAAGAGGTAGTCATTGTTAAATTATCTCAGGAAAGAGTTACATAAATTAACCAATAGTTTAATCACTATTCTTTTCAGGATTTATAGAGAAATAAACAGTACTTAACATAGAGTCCATATATCATATTAAGGAATGGATCTGAGAATCCCATAAAATTTTGTGGGTTTGATCTTCTGTGCCTTTGTTTTTTTTAATTGGTGTACACCTTTGATTTGCTGTGGAAGCCCAAAGGGTAGGGACATTTTTTTTCCACTTTGCTTAGTGATTTGTCGTAAGTACTTGGAACAGTGGCTGATACATAGAAGGAGCTCAGGAAATATTGACTGAATGAATGAATCTACAGATAACCTTCTCTTTTATGTTTCTGGAGTCAGTATGTCAATAACTAGGTGCTGAGGCTATAAGGGCTGACAAATCTCTGCCCTCAAGGTGCTTATTATGTCTACTGGAGAAAATCCACGGGAGTGCAATTTATGATCATATTTTAATTGGTTATTATATGCTTTTCTAGACAATGAGTGCCTTGAGGGCAGACACTTTGTCTAATCTTTGTGTGTTTTTGTGTGCTTAGCCCTATACTGACATATAGTAATTGTCACTTATTTAGTGTTTAGTGAAGTAGAACGTTTTAGTAGCCTTCGTATACCGAATTCAAGTTAGTGTTTATGTTATAAATTTATCTTTTACAATAATGAACTCTCTCCCCCTGTTTCTTGGTCTTAGAGAACTCATTGGTTTATTTTGGATGTTAGTAATGAGGGAGACCTTTCACAGAAACTTTGTCTGTTTTTTGACTTCTTGATTTGAGTTATAGGCCAAGGTAAAATTTTCATCACATCTGTGTTTATTGCACTTCTGATATAATTCAGTGGTGATCTACAGGTGAAGTAGTGTGACTGTATTTTTTAAACATTATGAGCACCTTCATGTGTTGTCTTGTGTACCTGTTGTTTGTCAGCGTGCCATCTTGGGCTGCTAATTCATTCTGCTCTGGTAAGTCCTTACCTTTCTGCTGCCTGCACCTTTGTACTGCCGTATTTCCCTTAGTTTTTTGTGTTCTTCATTTATGGTATTTTAAGGATATCCTTTTTTTTTTTTCCCCAAGAATGTTTGGACATTGCATTTCTATATTGCTTCTAAATGTGTTCAGTTGGTGGTTTCCTATCTAATGGAAAGGGTCTAGATTATTAATGAGTCCATCACTTAAATAAGGTTTTCATATATTGTTTGTATCAGCACCATGATGAATGGTATTAATGAATTTATAACATGACTAAATATATTTCCTTAGTACATCCCATGCACTTTCCTCTGTGTTTTTCATTTATTCCCTACGACAACTGACCCAAACAATTATGCCTATATTGCCCAAGAACTCTGCAGTGACTTTTTAGGATAGGAATTTGTTTATGAAATGCAGTGTCCAGAAATACCAATACCACCAAAACTTTAACATTGTGTAAGTAGTATATTTGAAATTGTCATAGCTGCTAACATAATTGCTTTTGTCATTAGTTTCCAAATACAGCTCTGTTTCATGATCATAGTACTTATATGATGTTCATTTTCTTTGTATGGTTTCTTGTGACATTTGGACTAACTTTAACAGTTTCATTAGTTATATATAAATAGTAAAAATGTTATTGGCCTTCTTAATAGTAACCCTAAGCTAAAGAGAGGACGATGAAGATTGGTTAGGAGATGTGTGTTTCTTAAAAATGTGGAGGAAAGGTGGAGCGTGGTGGCCCATGCCTTTAGTCCCAGGAATTTGGGATGCTGAGGTAGGCGGATTGCTTGAATCCAAGAGTTTGAGACCAGCCTGGGCGACATGGCAAAACCCCATCTCTACCCCCCCCCAAAAAAAAAAAAAAAAAAAACAGGCCGGGCATGGTGGTTCACGCCTGTAATCCTGACACTTTGGGAGAGCGAGGTGGGCAGATCACCTGAGGTCTGGAGTTCGAGACCAGCCTGACCAACATGGAGAAACCTCATCTCTACTAAAAAATAAAAAATTAGCTGGATGTGGTGGTGTGCACCTATGATCCCAGCTACTCAGGAGGCTGAGGCAGGAGAATCACTTGAACTCAGGAGGCGGAGGTTGTGGTGAGCCAGGATCATGCCATTGCACTGCAGCCTGGGCAATAAGAGCGAAACTCCATCTCAAAGAAGAAAATAAAATACAGAAATTATCGGGGTGTGATGGTGTGCACCTGTAGTCCTAGCTACTCAGGATGCTGAGGTTGGGAAGATGGCTTGAGACTGGGTGGTTGAAGCTGCAGTAAGCTGTGATCACACCACTACACTCCAGCCTGGGTGACAGAGCAAGACCCTGTCTAAAAAAAAAAAAAAAAAAAAAACTAGAGAAAAGACAATTTTTGCGTTTTTAAAATTCTGAATGCAAACCATCAGTCAAATAAAAAGGCAGAATAATAGCAATTTCAGACACTCATAGTCTTAAAAAATTACTATTACTATATGGAGTACCTTTTCTCAGCAAAGTTTTGCAAGATGTGCTCCATCAAAATAAAGAAGTAAACCAAGGAAAAATAAAACATAGGGCCCAGGAACTGGGAAACGCATTGAGGGGAGCACTTATGACCTGACACAGTCATCAGTGAAGAATGACAGTGAAGGAAAGTCTCAGGATGGCAACTACATGGCAGATACAAGCAGGGCTGTGAGATGGCTTCCGAAGAGATGGTTCATGGGAAAATGACACTGCTCTGTGAAAAGTCATTGAGAAGCTGTTGAGGGGTTTAGCTTAGAAGAAATAGGTACACAGAAAAGAAGGAAAATGGGGAGAAAATATAGTCTTTAAATTCTGAAAAAATCCCAGCAAGGTGTCCAAGGAAAGAAGTATGATCTTAGTAAGCTATTTGAGTCAACATTGAACATTATTTCCATAGAGATAGAGATATTTATCTCTCTATATAAATGATTATTCATATGGAGATATATATCATATAAAATATACCCATATAATAGAAAAACTAAAATAATATATAGATAGTATATATATTGGGAGTTAAGGAAAGGAGATTGGTTAGGAGATGGCAAAGTTAAATCATCTTCCACAGTATTGGTGGAAACCAATAGCTAATGTTTAGATTTGGTAAAGCAAGAAATTGCAGGATTAGCATGTTATTTAGTGACATGGAAGTAAATGCTGTTAAGAAATAGTTAAAATGTTTGAAAATGGTTTCCTATCAGAAGCCATACTTGGGAATGGGGCAGGGCAATCCTGTATTCAAAATGAGCTTTTTAATACTGTTTGACTTATTAAAACTGTGCTTATATTATTGCCCTTTATGTTGCATGAGCTGCCAATTCTATTGGAGATATTAAAACATGCAGAATTAAAGCGCAGCACCGTCTTGTATAATAACAAAATAACAAAACAGCTCTAGCTTATTGGACGTATTTTGTAGATTAATTTAATGAGGCAGGGTTCTTGAAATAGAAATAGGACCCCTTATGAAGGCACTTTTGTTTTTACCTGGGTCTGGTGGTACGATGCTAAAGGATAGCATTGTAATGGGGCTCCAAGACACACAGTCTTTATGATTACTACACATACGAGGTTGGAGTCTTCCTTTCTTTAAAGAGAAGTTTTTTTTGATCATTCATTACTAATGTATTTGTTTTCTAACCTTCTAGTCATGATAATAGTTAAATGTATTGGTATAGCTTTTTGTAATCTTTTAGGCATTAGGAAATATTGAATGGGAATTTTTCAGTTAACAAAAGGAATTGGAAGGAGAATTAGAGTTTTCTTGCCAATATTGCATTCATAGCAAAGTTAGTGCATTAATTATGGCAATTGCGTGAAGCATTGGAGATATATTATGCACAACCAAACAGGTTGTTGCATTATCTAGTTTTTTACCTCAAAAAGTCAAGCATTAAAAAAGAGGCAACGAAAGCTGAACTAATGATTTATCCAAATGTTTCATGTTGATTTAAAAGGTGGCTAAAATGCCCATCTACCTAAAACATAAAAGTATTGACACAAAAGAAAACTTATAAAAAGCCAAATGTTGCTCTATAATATCTGGACTAGATGCAGACTCAGTGCCGAATGCCTTTATGTTAAGTACGTGGTGGTTAATTCTACAGTTTCTTAACTTCTAATTTTTTCATGTTTTCTCTTTCTTCTCTGTCTTCTTCTCTCCCCTCACCCACCCTCCCCATAACATCATGATTACCATGAAATACTTTAAAAGGACTCATCATTAAATAATTGTATTTTTTTTAGTATTAAGCTTTGAAAAAAACTTTACTTTTTTAAACATTGCATTTTTTTGTACTTTAACAATTTTTTTTCTCTGTAAAATGTATTGAAAAGGGCTACTTGTGTTTATGTGCTAGGAAGATAATGAGATTTAGACCAATATGTATGGAGCACCTGAAGTATGTTAACTTTGTTCTATAAATATTTTAATATCACAATAGGAGTAGTTTAGAATCAAATTTAAATGGAGTTTAGAATCAAATTTCAATTAAAAACTGAAATAATCCTGTTGATAAGCAGAATCTAGGGATGTTATAATATTGGGTATGTATGTGCTGTGTAAGGGGAAGCCAGGGCAGATGTGTGCATATACATGTTGTCACACACGTTTATCTTCACCTGTCTTTTCTTATGAGAGTAAGCAGTTGAAGAGGCTCGGATAAAATAATGGAACTGTGTTCTGTCACTATGTTGAAGGTGTGCTAAAACTGTTTTCCCAGTCCTTAATAAGAGAAGCAAATTGGTAGGTGACATAGCAGCTTTTCTGTTAAGAAATCAAATGCTTGATTATGTTTTATGGTGTAAATCTTCCATATTGAGTGCCCCATGAAACTTCAGATTTATTATTTATTAAATCTTGAGCTTTTTGGAAGTAATTATTTTTTGTGTTAATAGTTGATTTTTCTTATGTAGATAGTTGTGAAAGCTGTAGCAGAGTTTAATTTCCTGATGAATTTTGAAAGTGCTCTAGATTTTGCCATTTCAGTTGTGAGGTAGTGTGAATAAAGTATTTTTTGGTGGAGATGCAGAGATTTTTAAAGCACAGTAAATCTGATTCTTTGATTTCTATTACAATATTTTTCTTGATTTTTAGTGCCCATAAAATTTATTAAAGGATGAGTGTAAATGCCTTTTTTTCTAAATGAAATGTCATTTAAATATGACTTCAAAAATACGATATCCAGAATCTGTTTTTTTCTTTCCTTAAAAATAGTTATATATGTTAAACAATATTCTGTTAAGACATATGCTTACTCTAGCATTTGTGCCAGTAACATTTCTAGTTTCCTTTTATACTTGTTCCTTATAGGAATCATTAATCCCACCACTTATTTGACCTGTGTTAGGGTAATGACCACTCAATCCTAAACTTTTATTCATTTGTATTGAATTTCCTCACCCTCTCATTCTATTGTCCTTTCAGAATTAAGAGTAAAACCATGCAAAATTAACACAGCCTTTCCAGGGATAACAATTTCTCCCCATTTTTGAAAAAGTGAAATTATAGAAAAGTCCTAACTGAAGCCACCAGAGGAACATTTTGGCAGAACAAAAGTTAAAACCTGCAAATTTACTCCTGGCTACCAAGGCTTACCAACTTTTTGCATGGAGGATGAATAATTTATAAGTCATAATCACTGAATTTGTAATTAAAAATGATAAAATTATTCCCTGGAATATAGAATTTGGGATTTCTTTGCAAGATTACTTTGTAATGGAGTTTGTAGATCTTATGAAATATAGAATTAAAGGTAGCTCTATTTCTTTCATAAGTATAACATTGTAAAATAATTTTAATTTCATAAGGAACAAAAATCAGATCTCTTATAATAATAAAGAATTATAATTTCCTAGATGAAACTTTCATTTGTGCAAGACGTGCTTCTTAGGGTTTATGGAGTTAGAGTTGCTTTTTGTGTTATTTTTCATGGACTTCTTTTCATTCTACTGTTTACCTCGCACGTGCCTGATTGACATTATGATGCATTCGTGTGGAAATTATGAAAAAGTTGTTTTCATGCAGCTGTTCTGTTGTCACAAAAGAACTTCACTGCATGAAAAGCAAACATATCATTCAGCAGACAATGCTTAATCTGTTCAGGAGCCCAAACCTATTGCTGTTCAATGACAGAATAAAGGAGAGGGATTAATTTGAAGATGCTTGTGCATGACATATGGTAATTTCGCCATAGGAAGGAAGTGTCAAATGGTGACCTCTAAATCTTAACATTGACCTCCAGTTGTAGAATGTGTGTGCCATATGGTTCTTTTGCTTTTTCATATGATAATTTAAGCTGAAACATTTTCTTGGCAACATAACTTTCTTGGGGGGTTAGGGAGTGAATTGGTACCTGTATAAGAATTATGAAATTCACAAAAAATTTTTTTTAGCATAGGAAGCATTTGTGAAATAATTAAAACTCTAATGAATGAACCTGTTAGGATTCTTTTAACAAGAGTTAAACATGGTATATATATTCTTTGCAAGTTGGGATATTTTAAATGGAGTTTTCATAAAATAAGTGTGAAAAGTTGAAATGATCTCAGTGAATATTGGTTTGAAAACTTAAAAATAATTTACACATAATGTCAGAGAATAAACTGTTAGAAAAATGTAACTGACAATATGAAGACCAACATAAAGCTTTTTCATCATGTGATACATTTTAAAAATCGAATAACATTTTTGCTAATTTTTAATGTCATTTTTTTCATGATGGCTTTAGTTGTTTTAGAGCTATGTTTTGCATTAGTCAATACATTCATCAGAATATTAGATTTTGACTTTAAGATGAATTTGAACTATATTGTGATTACTGTTCAATAAAAGATATCATTTTTCTGCTGTAATCTTTAATGATCATGCCTTTCTGATGAAAACATCGTTTCAGTTCTACATTCTCTTTTTTGCCTACTTTGTTTTTCGTTCTTCACTAATACTAAGCTTTTTTTCAGAAACTGCTGTACTTCAATTCTCTCCTCTTTACTTCTTCTCTTTTCCTCTGCAAGTCGCTGCACCTGTCGTTTCCGCTCGGTCTGATGCTGATCACTCTGGCTCTGACCCTGCTTCTGCTCCTGCTTTACATACCTGTTTCTTAGTAAATGAAGGTATCTCTCTCAACTTCTAACAACTGTCTCTCAATCTGTGCTTTATTCTAACAGACATGTTCTTTTTATCTGAGTTACACATTCATCTGCTTTGTTATGTATGAGATTCTAAAGTTCCCATTTTATGACTTTATTTGTTAATGTCAATGACAAGAGCCAGTTTTAAAAATGTAATGTTACCTCTGGCTGGTATAATCCATGTTTTCTATAATCTAGAATACTGTTAAGTGCAGAGATGCCAATCTTTGATGTAAAGTCAGTGTTAAAGGTGGATTGGTTTTTGTAATGACGTTTGCCATGTGATCTCTGGCATTAGAGCTAATGAATTTATTTTATATGTATCATTACTTTGCTGCCTTTTCACAATTGTGTATGCCAGCTAGAGGGAGTTGTGAGGGAGTCTCTTAATTAACATTTTTGTTGGAAAAGTCTTCAGATTGATTATTGGCACCAGTGATTATAGACTGATAGGAATTTACCTATTTATCCTCCTTACTATTTCTGTTTTAAGCTCAGGCAAAAATTCATTATTTCAGTATTTAAGGTGTAGTTGGGCTACCATGTTATCTCTGTGGAGTTACACAAGTCGAAAGTATTTTTGGAGCCCTGAAAATGGGAATGGGACCTATAAACCTTTATTCCATAAGACCTATCTAGGATTATTTGTACTGCCTGGAAGCTTAATGAAACGTGAGCTCTGAGTTACATCCACTGTCTTCATTGCGTTTGTAGTTACCACTTTGCATAACATAAAAAGGAAGAAATTTTCAAAATCAAAAATATAACAGTAAGACCTGTTTCTTCATGAAAAAGCATTTTTCAAATGGAAGGAATCTTGCAATCTTGAATCTCCCAGTGTCTATAAAGTACAGAGCCCATGTTGCAAGCACCACTCCTTTGGAAAGAAAACATGGGGCCTTAAAAGTACAACTTCATTTTTGGTTTCCTTGTCATAGAACTTTACTAAGGTTTGTATGTTAAGACCGAATTTTAGCAAAATTCGAACTTTACCAAAATAATTAGGGTCATATTTGTTACACTATTTGTTAATTCAAAAAATAAGCTGTTTGGACCTTGGTGAGAATCATCATATATTAAAATTTAGCTCATGAATATACTTTATACTCATATGAAACATTGAAATACTTTAGGAAATTACTAGATATATACATATATGTATATCTAAAGTATATCTCCCTCTATTATAAAGAAGTTATAATCTAAAATGTGTTTCCATCACCTTAATTAATGTAATTACATGTTTATTGATGAGAATTTCCTCACTGAAAGGATGAATCTTTAGATAAGTGGCTTGTCAGTCTGTCTCTCTCCCGCTCTCATTCACTCTCTTTAGCAATTCCAATAATTTAAAATTTTATGATAAGGTTTTTGTCATTCTTTTAAGAAGATCACAGTTTAGATTATTTGAAAACACTGATTTGCTAAAATTCTATCTTCACAGATAATTCATCTTGTAACACGAGAGCAGACTTTTTTTTGCACCCATCTTTGATTACTTGTCTTTAAATATTATCCCTAGGAGGTAATGGTAATTATCATGGGTTAATAGTGGCCTCATCGATAATTTCGTAAGAATGAGGCATTTATTGTGTATGTATTTTCACATACCTTTAAAATGGGGTTGCAGTGATTATTTGGGAATGTCTGTTATCTAATACTTCATTTATTATATATCTATTTTCACATACCTTTAAAGTGGCATTGGAATGACTATTTGGGAATGTCTGTTATCAAACATTTTTACGTGTTGCACTGGCATACAGTGTTTGTCTTTTTTTCCTATAATCAAATTCCATATTGTGAATTAGAATTTTAGAAAAAGTCACTTTTATTCTCATAGATTAGGGTTAACAATGTTTAAGATTTTGTAAATATTGAATTGTTAGGTTTTTATTTTGTGGAATGTCTGAATTCATTTTTTTTCTTTCAAAATTAGGGGTTATGTTACTTAGATATTATGGTTAGATATTTAATCTGATTCATTTTGTAAGAAAAGGGGTCAATAAGTCCCTTAATGAGAGGTCCTGACAGAAAGGGAGGACATCTCTTTTGGCTGACACAGTAGTAACACACAGATGGCCATGCCTTAAGTGACATGAACCTATCTTTGGATATCTGTGTGAATGCCCTTTTAACTGACAGTAGTTTCAAATCTATAGCTCTAGTATGTGTTTATTTCTGTGTTTTACCATTCTTTAATATATATTTTATTTTAGAGGGACTGTTAAGAAATGTGTTTTTCTTGTGAATTTGGATATACTTCCTGTGGAAATTTATTTTTATTTCTTTTAAGATGTTGAGAATTCTTATAGGCACCAATGACATGATTTAGGGATGAAATACATTTAGTATAATTCTTTGCACAAAATGTCTACTATTAAATTGAAATCATTTGTAATATAACTTAGCAGATCTGCCTTTTTTTGTTTTTGGCCTACTTACATAAAGAACTGTTGACTTAGGGAATGCCAAAATGGTTAAAGAATTTGTCATATATTATGTTTTTGACAGGTTGGAGTCAGTTAGCTGCTATGCACTGTGTTATGCTGCCAGACCTACTGGGATTGGATAAATTTAGGCCTCCCCTTCTGGAGATGCTGGCCCGAAGATGGCAAGATCGATGCTTGGAGGTAATGCTGAAGCGATAAGGATAGAAAACAAAAATATTAAAAAGGCATTGGTCAAATGTAAACTTGAAATAAAAATGATTAATTTTTATCTGATTTATCATCTGTTCATTATGTGATAGAAAATGTGGAATCATGATTTATGTTTTCTTCTTTGTCAGCTTTTATACCAACCAGGAATGCTCCAGCTGGTTTATTCCGTTACTTTTAAAGAATTCAGTGACTGTTTGATGAAGTCTTATATACTTTATGGAATTATTTCTTAAGTTTGGTTTCTGTACAGATCACACACACTCATGCATAAACAAATACATAAACCTGCTTCCCCCAGAATTACACACTCAGTGTCATCACATAAATTAAGTTCTAATTGAATTGCCATATTTCAATGAAAGGTACTGTGTTATTGTAAAAGGAGGCCTTGGAACTAGGAGACACCTGGGTTTAAATATCACTCCCACCAATTATTAACTCTGTGACCCTGGGCAATTTCCTTAACCTATTTAAAGCTCATTTGTAAAGTGAGGATAATAATATATTCCTCATGGGATTGCCGTCAGGATCAAATCAGATGATGCAAGTAAAACAGGAAGTACAGTACCTGACACATGGTAGGAGCTCACTAAATGGTAGCCATTATTTTGTGTTAATGGCCTTATTCTGTATTAGATATTACTTGGAATATAATATTACCAAGGACTTGGAAATGTTTAATAAAGATTTCCCTTATTATGGCATTCGACCTGTATAGCCTTAGCAGTTTATATTATCCAGGATTCTTAATTTTCCAAATATAAGTATGAGTAATATAATTGCTTCTTTCCTGGACTTTCTCCCCTCAACTCCAAAAGGGATTGCAGAGTACTAACATTTTCATGGGTTTTCATTGAATAATATTTTAAATTCACTTCAGAAGTCACTTATACTTAAAAACAACTTCTTTACTGCTACTTTTATTTAGATGCTGCTAAGTTATCTTTTCAATTATAAAGAGTTAATAGGCCAGGTGTGGTGGCTCATGCCTGTAATCCCAACATTTTGGGAGGCCCAGGTGGGTGAGACCAGCCTGGGCAACATGGCGAAACCCTGTCTCTACTAAAAATACAAAAAAATTAGCCGGGTGTGGTGGCATACTCCTGTAGTCCCAGCTACTCGGGAGGCTGAGGCCTGAGAATTACTGGAGCCTGGGAGGTGGAAGTTGCAGTGAGCTGAGATCACGCCATGGCACTCCAGCCTGGGCGACAGGGCAACACTTGGTCTCAGAAAAAAAGAGTTAATAAATTGGTACAGCACTTAATAATTGACTAGCTTTTTTGACTTCATGCCTGTGGCATTTTTGCCAAAATAACACTAAATTAAAACTGCAAAATAAAAGTTGTATGCTACATTGAAAGAAAAATATATAATTTTGAAAAATGATTTTCTCTATAAAACTAAAAGAAGTTATGCCTTTATACAGGAATATTTATCTATTTGTCAAAAGCATTGTTTAAGCATGTCTTAGGTATACGTGAATCATGTTAACTTATACGTATTTGTTTGTATAAGTAGTATCTACTTAGCATATATAATATGAAGAAATTAAATAGATAAGGTTAACTTTCTTCAAGCTAAAAAAAATTTAATAGCTCTCACAGTAGCTTAATAATGTTAATATAGAAATTTTAAAAGTAAAACGCTACATTGAAGTACAAGAATGCTTTGGAAAATGCAGTTTTATCCCCAAAGGTGATTAAATTGTTGAAACCTAATTCTTTCCATTAGTGTTAAAATAGTTTTCAGTGAAATCATTAATTAAAATGTCTTTGATGATTTGCTGGTATCTGATTTTTAAGTAGTTAACTCATTCGGTTAATAGTTTTTTTTCATGTAAATAAATATGGTTTTTATGTTTTCTAGCTTTATTTCATTATAAATTTTCTAGTTTATAAAATATTCACCTCCTCAACTAATCTGCTTTCTGCTTTTACGTTTGGGTCTGTGGTCTTAGGTGAGAGAAGCCGCGCAGGCCCTGCTTCTGGCGGAACTGAGAAGAATTGAGCAGGCAGGCAGGAAGGAAGCCATTGATGCCTGGGCTCCGTACCTACCTCAGTACATAGACCACGTCATATCACGTAAGAGTTCTCATGCTTCTCTACAAAGCTTTGCAGGAATATGTAGAAAAGGTACCTATACTCACAAATATATATGCTACTACCCATCAACAAAAATGAGTCGCTGACCTTAAAGTGAAAAGAACAGATCCTCAAATTCACTTTATTATTTTCTGAATCTCTGTAGTTTGGAACTTGCTTTAAAAAACAAAAGGCAAAGGCTGTCTATATCAAAATATTCATTAATGAACTGACTTTTATAAATGAATTCCCCATCAAACATCCTACTCTAGTACTAACATGTGTCTCCGCCCATTGCATTATTATGCTTATGGATGCCAGTTTGTTCGATATTGATCTGATGATATGCAAATGCAGATACAAGGCAAATTCTCTTGCTAGTTGAAGTTGGGATTGTGAATCCTTAAAAAAACAAAGATCTGATAGAGTTAGACTCATGCACTATTTACAAAGAGAAAATTGGGAAGGATTTTGATGGATAAATCTTTCAAAAGAGTATAATTTGAAAGGATTAGAAAAATTGTTGAAATTTTTTCAATGTTCTTTTGCAAAATAAAAGCTTTATAATTATGTTGCTACATTGAATGTGCATTGGAAAAGAGTTGTATTTTGCTATCATAATGAGCATACTCATTCCTAGTTCATCATTTGGTTTGTTTTGTATTTTTGTTTGGTTTGTTTTGTATTTTTCTAAAAACAGTTTAGTTACTAAATAATTTTTTTAAGGTCCCTCAGTTACTGACTAAATTATAATCAATATAATTGAGTCAAATGAAATTTTAATTTTACCCTTAATTATATTGATTAAAAAATTTTACCCTAAATTATATTGAATTAAAATTAAAATTTTACCCTAAATTATATTCATTATAAGATAAATTAGGTTCAGTTTTGCAAGATAAAGTCTGAGTGAAACTTCAAAAAAACTTTTTATTATGAAAATTTGGCCTGGGTTTTAGGTGGACTCATTTTAAATGACCTTTTGCCAATACCAGTTATTCTTATTAATAAAATACTCATTACACATGTCAAGATGGACAGTACATTATTATGCAAGAAGGAAAATGAAAACAAAATTCAGAAAGGTTTATAACTTTTATAACTGGTTTAACTCTACCAGATCTTTGCCAGTGGTGACTCTAGTGGACGTTTAATCAAGCATGTGATCTTGGGCACTTTTCTTAAGCTTTCTTAGTCTCAGTTTTATCGTAGATGAAATAAAGATGATAATAGGACTTTATAGGGTTATTATGTGTGTGGCATGAGTTAATCTTTGTTAAGTGCGTAGAACAATTCCTAGCCCTTAGTAAGCATAATACATTTGTTAAATACTTTATAATCTATAAAAATGCAAAATTTATTTCACTTATAGCCAAAATGTCACACATTAACAGCTCCAGTTAAAATTCTTAATTGTTTGAGCAGTAAAATATTTACTTAGTGAATATAGGTTGTCATTTGCTTACTGGGAATTTTTCTATTTTAATAAAGCAAATTAAGTTAAAAAAAAAAAACAAGGCATCTAGACATATGGACTCTAAGTTATTAGGCTTAAGATTGTTTTAAAAATATGTGCAGATTTTCAAATAAATTTCCAGAATATAAAAAAGAGTTTCAATAAAATAAAATTGGGATGAAAAGAGCTTTGTCTTTGAGTAGATGAGAAGGTAGTCTGGAAAAAGTATTCTTTGTTCATAATTTGTGGGCATTAACTTTATAATATTCCAGAAAATATAGTTAGATGATCAGCTCATCATAAACTTTATTGAATATAAGATCCCCAAAGTTAAGGACAAACTATGACTATAGTATTTACAGAGTCGTTTGAAGGTGAAAATAGATAATGGCAAATCACTCAAGAATTTTTTTTAAAAGAAGAATGCTATTATGGAAATATTGAGACATTGATGCTTTTAAGACATCTTTATTACGAATGGACTAGTGTGAAGTAGGGGAATTGATTAAAGTAGAATAACTAGCTGGCAGGCTATTGCAGAAGGGAGGTTATGAGAACCAGACCTAAATGTAGATAGGGTAGAATAAAAGATAATTTCTAAGACTTGACTATTGATTGCTTATAAAGGTCTAAGAAAAACACCAAAGATTAGTACAGGGTTGTATTCTTGACAGAGAAAAAGGTTGGGAAAAAGAGGTGCCATTAGCAATTGTAGTGGATGCCTTTTTATTTTATTCCTGGGAAGAAGAGAATAAGTTAGCTACACGGTAAAGGCAAAATATAGCCACAAATTACTCCCTGAAGCTGTGCCAGAACTGTGTATGTTGTTTGGCGAGAGGTCTGTTAGCAGGCCCAGAGAGAATAAAATATAAGTAAAATAATAATACTTACCATTAATTGGACACTTTCTCTGTGTCAGGCTTTGCCAAGTACCTGGTCTATGTTATTTCATTTAACCATTACAATAACCTTGTAAAGTACCCACTATTGCCATCACGGCCTGCCTCTGCCCCCAGCCTTTTGTTTTCTTTCAGAGGAGTAAATGGAGGCCAGGAGAGATTAAAGAATTTTCTCAAGGTCCCTCAGTTACTAAGTGACGGACTCCAAAACTTATTCTTGTAACCACTATTTATTCCTTTTTTTAAAAAATTATTTTTTATTTCAATAGCTTTTGGTGTATAAATGGTTTTTGGTTACATGGATGGAGTGTAAGGTGGTAGAATGTGAGATTTTAGTGCACCCTTCACCTGAACGGTAAAGGTGCACATTGCTGTACATTGTACCCAATACGTAGTTTTTTTTATCCCTCACCCTTCCTCCACCCTCCCCCTTCTGAGTCTCCATAATCCATTATATCACTCTATGTGCCTTTGCGTACTCAGAATTTAGCTCCCACTTATAAGTGAGAACGTATGTTAATCACTGTTTATTCCATCTTGCTTGCCCTGGCATCCTTGGATCTTAAATTGGGGGTGAAGGTGGAAAAATGAGTAGATATTTAGCTTAACTAATATTGCTTTCAGACGCTGTTCTTTGCAGCTGTGTTACATTTAACAACAAAATGGAGTCAAAAAATTGTAAGAAAATGACTCTTTGATGGGTCTGGTCACTGTTTAAATAAGTATAAAGTAGGCTGTTCTTATGTCATATTTAAACCTTTCTGTTTATGTGTTATGTTTATGTTGTATATTTAAGTTCTGTATTTATGTAAGTCTTTTGTATTTAATTATAGTATCCCAGAGTACTTCATTTATTAGCTAAATGCTGGCTTACTTAAAACTTTGATCTTGGTCATTTATTATAGTATTTTTTGTGTGTGTGTGAAAGACAAACATGCATTCTACATGTAACTGAAACATGCACTGACAACTCTTGATATAATACATTAATCTTTTCTGGAACTTCTACATTGACTGAGTGTAAAACTCATTTTAGTTTGCTTTACTGTGAGCTTTCTATTTTAATAAAAGGGTGTCAGGCTAAGGGAGTAGGGATTCTGAACGTATGAAAGGAGAAGAAAGCATACAACAAATGAGGAATGACCACATAGGGCTGTTGAACAGATTTGCTGTCCGAAGGGATCAAAAGGTTATGGAGCCAGCTGGTAGACAGCCCACACCTGCCATCCACGTGCTTGTACTGAAATCGCCTCTACCATTGTCATTAATGTTTGAGATGAGCATTCTAGCAAGTTACATCGTAAAGTATTGCTTTAGAAATGCAAAACCTGTTTCTAGCATAAGAATCTTCTTTGAAAATGGGCAAAATATACCACCCATCAGATATTTTATTATAATTTAATAATTCTAGGCACTTTACAAAATGCAATAATTCCCTAAGCAATCTTGGCAGCTCCTAACTTAGAATTGAGCTTTGTCTAAGAGTCTTTTTCTTACATATTTGTCTGAAAATCAGAAAATGCTCTTACCTGAAGAGCAGAATGGCATACTGAGCTGATGGACTGTGATAGTTCTTCATCTTAGAGATGAAGTTTAATGTGGGTGGCAACTGTTTCTACTTCACAGTCCGTAAGTGATTGGGCTGGGACGAAGATGATAAAGCATCTGGTCTTACTGACTGGGATCTTCTATATTTTATTTAGGTACGTTATGCAATAAAAAGCCCTTTGCAGGTTAGTTTGAGAATGTAAGGAAAACAATGAGCCACTTGCTTTTCTCAGGATTCTTTTTTTCTTTTTCTTTCTTTCTTTTTTTTTTTTTTTTAAAGAAACAGGGTCTTGCTATGTTGCCCTGGCTGGACTTGAACTCCTACGTTCAAGGGATCTTCCTGCCTCAGCCTCCTGAGTAGCTGGAATGAAAGGTGCACACCACCATGCCTGGCTTTCAGGACAGGAGAGCATGAAAGGAGAAACTCTTCGTAAAGCTTTTATTGTAAAGTGCATAATACAAGCACAGAATGTTGGCTGGCTGTACCTTTCCTTTTCTATGTTGGTTTCTATAGTTTTGTTCTCTTTATTGCCACTGCCTCAGAATTCACTTTAATTTATATTGCCCAGGAATTCTGGCAGATCACTGCCTGGAGATCACTGGGGAAGAAAAAGGAGCAATAGTATGTCTTAACTGAAAAGCCAGCTCACAGATTGTTATAAGAATAAAGTCCTGACCAGGCACGGTGGCTCACGCCTGTAATCCTAGTGCTTTGGGAGGCCAAGGTGGGCGGATTGCCTGAGCTCAGGAGTTCGAGACCAGCCTGGACAACGGGATGAAAAACAGTCTTTACTAAATACAAAATTTAGCCGGGCACGGCTGCGTGCCCCTGTAGTCCCAGCTACTCAGGAGGCTTAGGCAGGAGAATCGCTTGAACCCGGGAGGCAGAAGTTGCAGTGAGCCAAGATCGCGCACTCCAGACTGGGCGACAGGAGCGAGACTGTCTCCAAAACAAAACAAAACAAAAAATCAAAAAAGAGTCAAGCCCTGATTGAGTACTGTGAGAATTTTGTTTCAGATAATGGTGCTCTGTTCTTGAACCAGTCAGGAAATACTATTTTATCCTTTAAAAATATTGTGAGTATGTAAACTTTTGCTGCTTAATTTCTGATAGATAATTTGAGGATAAGTGCATTGTGATTCCTATACTAATGGTAATGGACTTAAATACTGCATACATTCTTGTAATACTGACTTATAGAAACATTATAAATCTTGTCTGAGCCCTCAGTCTTTAGCACGTTTGTTGCTTTTATGTTCCAAAAACACTTTTTAAACATTTTATTGGTTATTCTTACTATTAGGTTGGTGCAAAAATAAATGCAGTTTTTGCCATTAAAAGTGGCAAAAACCGCAGTTACTTTTGCACCAACCTAATAAATAGGGATTAATGTTATTTTCTGAAATTTTTGCATTATAATTCAGACGAAGATAAATCTTATGAGTTGTCTCATTTATTTTGAAGTGAAGCTGTTTGGCAGAACCCAATTTTATATGTCTCTTATTTGTGATATTCTACATGTAGCATTTTGAGAATTGACTTTTTTTATGAGGTCAAGCACCTGCTGGTTTATGAAATATGCCCACACTTGCCCTTCATTTCAGTCGGTGACGACTCTGAGGCAGATGCTGATGGTTCCTGATTTCCTTTGGCCTGCGACGCAGAGTGACCTTACAGGGCATGAGGTCACAAGCGTAATTATTTCTCGTACATTGTATTCTGCCTGCTCACAGGGGCTCATCTCCTCTTTTAGTTTCAGAAACATTAAACACATAAAAGTCACTACCATTATATAAATCAAAATCTCTTCTAAAGAGGGTGCTGTTGTCATTTTATGCAGTTATGGCCAACATAGTATTAATTTGCAAATGTATCATCTCAGATATTGATAGAAAGATGTGTAACACATCGTGTTTAATACGTATTGATGTCATCAGAAAGCACAATCCTTTGTTCTTATCGAGTCCCTGCCTTTTTAGCTTCCTTTTGTGTTAAGGTTACCAGGGTTAGGCTCGTCTTTTTATCCCCCTTGGAAACAGAATAGGCTTTCTTTGTTCAATGAAAGACACTCCTAGTAAATGTTTTGGGTTTGACTTTCAACAAGCCACACTGTAGTACCTATTTTAACCTGGAATTGAAGTCACTTTTCTGATGATTATAAAGTAGTGGTCATTCTGAGCACAAATGTGGATGGACCAACACTATACAAGAAGGTAAGATGAAACTGTGTTACAGAGGGAGTTGAAAAGGATATTGTAGCTAATAAAAATAATTTAAATATTAGTGTATTCTTTGGTAGGAAGATATCTTTAGGGTATGTTCGTAGGAAGAGGATGGGGGGAAAGATAGGGAGAGGATTTGATAAACATGATATGAGTCTTTCCCCCACCCAAAGGCCTTAAACTACACAGCGTTCTTCCTTCTTTCTCTTTTTATATATGCCTCAGTGTTTGCAATTCTGTGAGATAGTTGTTTTTTAAGGAATGGTTTTCTAGATGACTAAGGGTTTTTTAATTACTAGATGCTCGGGTTATTTTTAAAAAATATATCCATTTTTTTGTTGTTGAAATATTTCAAAAAGTCTTTGGCTTTTCCATCCTCTATTCGTTAGCCAGAGTTATTATTTTGGCCCATGCTGTAAAATTACCACCACTTGCTTATTGAAGAGAATATACTTCTTTATTTGAATGGAAAAGTCCCCAGATTGATAATGCCTCTTACATTTTATATAGTAGTTTTTTACTAATTTTCCTTCCTCCTCTTTTTTATTGTGTAGTAATTGTTACCAATTTTTATTGCTCTTGGGCTGCTACCTTTCACCTTTAGCAGCTTTTACCCTAATTTCGAATTTGCTGTTTCTAGTGTTGTGGGGGTGTGGATGCCAGGCAACCAAGGTTGAGTTAAATGTAAAATAAGAGTAAACTGGCTAAGAATAAGAGCTCTCTGATAAAAATATACCTAAGCTTTAGGTAAGCACCCTGTGCTGTCCCTCTTGGCTCCTCACTTTCTGCTTGCTGGACTACTTTCCTTGCTCCTTTGTGGTATTCTGGATGTCTTTTCTTTTTGAGCAAGAATATTCTAATTGAAAAAACGGGAAAGTTACTCATGAAGAACTCAGTAATTCTAAAATACCCCTTTTGTAATGCCTGTTTTATGAACCAGCTGAAACTAAAGGATGAGGTTTCTTCGAAAATATTTGTAATAGTTGTCTTATAGTGTTCACAAAGCCAACTGGAAATGATTATGCATGGTGATTAGAAGGAGAAGTATTAAATTATGACTGAGTGATATATATGAAAACTACTTCTGTGTGATACTTTATATTGTGAGGCAGAAAGATTTTGTCTAAGACAAACTATATTATGCAAAGCACACTGTATCCGTATTGTATCTGTTTGCAGTGTTTCACTGGGACCTGAGGGATTTGTTCCTCTTTTTTCTTCCAGAGTGTCAGAGCTATTGAGCTTAATTTTAAGCACTCTAGACTGATCATGTATTTAGCAGCATTAAACTGTTCTACTTGTCCATATTTGGCCACTAACCTAGTGGAATAACAATGGAATTTGTTCTTAATCAGTCATGACTATCTAAAAGGGAAATTCGTTCCATGTGACTTGGGTTCTTTGAGTTAACATTTAATATTCTCGTGAGTTTTTTATCTTTTTAATAAGTCTTGAACATTAGTCAAGTGGCAAATTAAAAATGAAAGTATTCTTCGATAGACTGGTTATTTAGACTTTACTTCTAAGTAATAAACAGAAAACTCCTTGTTATCAAGTTAATTCTGTACGTTAGGAGCGCTGCAGGACGAAGTCACTTCCTGCTGCCAGGGAACTCCTCTGCACAAGCGGTCCTCTAACAATGGAGCCAACAGCCTGCGCTCAGGGTGTCAGTAGAAACCCCATGACAGTTTGCCATTTTGTGGAACAAAGCAAGGAGTGAAGCATAAGGAAATTCAATCCCATGTCCCTTGTATAGCAGTGAGGAGATGGGGGAGTCCATCCAGTGTGATTTTCACCTGCCTCTCTCTCTCTCATCCTACTTGGGCCCCTGAGGCAAAACTGCTGGGCTTGAAAGGCTTTGAAATAACTTTAGTTCTTTCTTCATGTCCCCCTTTTCTCATTCACAAGTCTCTCTCTGTCTTCATAACTACAGTGCAGAAATTCATTACCTCCTATAGTTGTAGTTGGTGGCAAGGCCCCTAGGAGGCGTAGCTGACTTAGAGGTATTCACTTACCGTCTGCCTTAAGAAGTTGTTCATACTTAAGTCTAAGAAGACTGTTTTATAAAAGAAAACACTCATTCAGCCTGTGACACATTCATTTAAAAAAATGGTATTCAGATGGAAATGCCTGATATACCTTTAGCTGAGATTCTAGTGGCCTTTGCTATAATAAATGACCTAATATTAGTTTCTGTGAAGAGTACAATATTGATTAGTGCCATTATTCTCTTGCTGATTTGCTGAAGAACAAAAATTTATAATGCTAATGGAAATAAAGTACTTTACAAAACACTGCACATGAATACCAGAACATGTCTTTGTAATAGAATAAGTGTCTCGTAAGCTTTAAATATAAATTTTCTTTATTCTAGTACATGGTATTCCAGTACAGATACTGAGTCCTGTCCAACTTGTTTTTATAGAGCAAAAAACTGAGTTGATAATCTTGTGATGTTTTACCACTTAGACACTGAATATGCATATAGAAATCCAATTTTGATTGGATTGTGAGGCATTTATAATTTTGTACCTTGTTTCTGATTCTCTTATCTCTTTATGTTGATTGGACGGTATGTGTATTTGCATTATTTTCTTTTTTGGGTTGGCCTTGTGATCTGCATATGACAGAATAGATCTTATGGATTGGAAGGAAAACAGTAATTTAAAGTCATTGCAAGAAAATTATATTAACCTATTTTACCTGTAATATTTTTATTATAATAGCTAATGATAGATTTTGCTCTAGTATTGTTTATAAATTCTGGGATTGGAATGATCAAATTATACCTAAATATCTTGCTTAATCCATTCTTTCTCTTCCTGCTTTTTTTTGGGGGGAAGTATGGTATATTATATTTTATTTTTCCTTAGTGATATTGTCCTAATGATTTATTACATCTGCTATCTGTTTCTATTAACCAGATTTTGATACAAATATGTATTTTATATATGTTTTAATATTTATAAATGGTTTCATTGTGCATGACATTTGCAGACTTGGTTAATATTTTAGCACCTCTAGTACACAAACATAAAGAAAAAATTTTTTTTTAATTTGTTTGAGCATCTGAATTGACCCCAGCAAGATTGAGATTGATCTGGTTTCTTTCAGCCTGTTAAATGCCAACCCAGTCATCTGTAACAGTACTTAGTGTTTTTGTAATTTTTCTGTACATATTTTCTGTGTTTATTCTGTAAAACTTACCTATCACTTGAAAATATTTTCCTTGATTTAGAGATGAAAATAACCACAACCACTTATTTTATTGCTTGTTTTAAAAAATTGTTTTGACAGTCAATGTCCATGCTATAATCACAGGGTTTTTTTTGTGTGTGTGTGTGTGTGTAATCTTAAGTTCTGGCATATCTTATAGATACAAAGATGTAAATTAACTTATTTTTATATACCTTTATATCTTGGATATGAAGTAGAGAAGGCTTTTTCTTTACCCCCTCCTAGCAGGTGGCTACTATGTCTTAGGTTCTATTTTGATTTTTATCTGTTTTTTTTTTCCTTTAGCACGGATCTGTCTTCAAAGCAAATAAATATCAGTCAGATAAACTAAACGAGAAATGAGTCTCTGAATTTTGGGTGATGGTTGGAGGATTGGGCCTTTTCAGTCTTAATCTAAAGAGCCGTGGTGCTTTTCATAAAATGTTTACTTAGGGTTTAAAGTAACCACATAGTCTCAGATGTCACCTATTTTAAAGGTGTGATCAGGATTCTGAGACCATCCCAAGATTTTCTCATTTGGAAGTGGATGCATACTTGGGGCTAGAAACCTTTCCTTCTCCATTTTGTCACTACCCAGTCTTGTGGCGAAGGGACTCTACCATGATGGTTCTCAAAAGGAAAGTGAGGCAGGAGGGACGAGTTTCAAAAGACGATTCTTGTAAGCCTTGTCTCCTCAACCAAGAATCTGTATTTTTTCGTTTCATAGTTTCCAAATCGGATGACAATAATCAGGGAGAAAAATACGATTTTTTTTTCCTAAGGGGTTTTCTTTTCTTTTTCTTTCTTTCAAGATAGGGCCTCACTCTGTCATGAAGGCTGGAGTGCAGTGGCACGATCACGGCAGACTGCAACCTCAACCTCCTGCGTTCAAGCAGTCTTCCTGGCTCAGCCTCCCACGTAGCTGGGACCACATGTGCACGCCACCATGCCTGGCTAATTTTAAAATTTTTCTCTTGTAAGGGGTCTTCCTATGTTGCCCAAGCTGGTCTCCAGCTTCTGGGCTCAAGTGATCCTCCCTTCTTGACTTCTCAAAGTGCTGGATTACAGACATGAGCCACTGTACCTGGCCAAGGATTTTTCTAATGATATATAAGTGATCATTTACTGAACCAGGTTATTGGTTAGGAATTCAGTGGAAAGAGGAGTATCTCCTCTTCACCATGTGTTAGCTGTAACCCCAGAGAGATCACATAGCTTTTGCACTAATCTTAACTACATCATAGTTTCTTCTTGTGTAAAAGGAGGGGAGTGAGCACGTAAATCCACATTTTTCAAACATTTTAGGTAGTAAACTTACACATGAAATCTTAACCAGAGTTCCAATACATAAAATAGATAAAAAATATTTCTTTAGGCATTTAAATCTTTGTTTTTTTTTAAATGTTTCATTTCTTGTACAATGAAACCCTTATGCTATTCTTTTGTCTTTTGGGGTTTTATCTAGCACAACTGAAAACTGCCTAATTATCTGCTCCCTAAAAGCCTCTTGCTTTAACAAATTATTTTCTTTAACACACACACACACACACACACACACACACACACACACGTGTGCACATACTTACACTATGATACAGGGCAGAATTAGTAAAGAGTTAATACAATCTTTCCCTTATATATAGGGCAATTACTAAAATCTGTTGTCATGCGGGACAACTTTTATTTCTCTGTAACTCCTTTGGTTCTGTATGGCAACTTGGGAAATACATTCCTTACTACTTCTCCAGAAAATGACTGTGCTCTTTGTAGAGCTTCATAGTAGGTTGCACTGAGCAAAGTACACTAACAGTGCCAGCTCAGTATGTGCATTCAATTCAGTATGTGACTGAAATACTTGTCTCCTGGAAGCACAGAAACCATTTTGAATGTGCTACATTAATGTTTGATACATACTTCAGTCTACTGCCATACCACCCTGAATGCACCTGATCTTATCTGATATATACTTCGTTATTTTGAATTAAAATGTGATAACCTATCAGACATGGCTTGGCCAACTATCTGGTTTTAGAACTTATTTGTTCTTATATAACTGTCATTGTATAATATGAGTGTAGATTCATATACAGTCATCTTTTAATAGCCATGCTGCACTTAACAGACCTCTATAATAATCACTTGCCTGTTCGACTTCAATGAATTGCCTGTCATTGGATGAAGTTAAATCTGTTGATTTGGTTTCTTCTCTTTTCAAGGCATAGTAAGCATACTAAAGCTTCCGTGACATGTTCTGTGTAGAATCAGTAAATCAATTTCTAGAAAGCACACTAGTTGAGTTTTGATTTTCTTTCACACTAAATATTTAAAAGTATGTGCAAGAGATTTTGTTTCAGATTAAATATTTGGTTGAGGAATTCTTATATAATTAATTCTGCACATACTTGCTTTCTCTTTTTATCATTGGCTATACATGCCCTGCAGCCCTGTGGTATGCATAAAGTGATCATGATAAAAAGCAGAAACATTTGCTCTTGAAGTTTATCATTCAAACACATGAATAGGATAACAGAGACATACTCCTCTTATATTTTTGGCCAGAACACATTTAAATGCTTCTTTAGAAGGTGGGCTTACATCTTTCTATTAATTATATGTCAAACATCCTTAGTAGTGATTGGTAGGAGGGTAGCTATTTGGGGAGAAAACACATCAAACAGGGACCATTTCAGAGAAATTGTATTAACCTTTACTACTAATCAGTAACTCTTTTTTTCTTATTTCTCTTCGAGTTGCTGCTTAGAGATAATAGGATGATTTGTTAAATGATCCGTTTGCCAAATTACAATTTTAGAGACTGGTTTTGGATAAAAACTATGTGTTTTCTATTCCGTTTTAAAAACATTTGTATCTTGGAATATATCAAACATAGAGAAAGGTGGAGAGTAATGTAATGAACTTTCATATACCTGTTGCCTAGTTTCAACAGTTACTGACTCCTGGGTAATCTTATTTTCTTGATATCCCTTCATCTTTTGCCCTACATTATTCCAAAGCAGTTCTGAAACGCGATATTGCCTTATCTGTGAATGTTTATTTGTGTCTTAAAAGACAGTCTATTTTTTTTTTTTGAGACAGTCTCTCTCTGTCGCCCAGGCTGGAGTACAGTGGCGTGATCTTGGCTCACTGCAAGCTCTGCCTCTGGGGTTCATGCCATTTCTGCCTCAGCCACCCAAACAGCTGGGACTACAGGTGCCCGCCACCATGCCTGGCTAATTTTTTGTGTTTTTAGTAGAGACAGGGTTTCACCATGCTAGCGAGGATGGTCTCGATCTCCTGACCTTGTGATCTACCTGCCTCGGCCTCCCAAAGTGCTGGGATTACAGGTGTGAGCCACCATGCCTGGCCAGATAAAGTCTATTTTTAAAAAGCCAAAGCCTACACTACACTTTGAATGCCAAAAAATTAAAACTAATTTGTTAATATTATTCAATAACTCAGTGTTTCTTTTTTTTTTTTCATAATTTTTTTTATTATACTTTAGGGTTTTAGGGTACATGTGCACAATGTGCAGGTTTGTTACATATGTATCCATGTGCCATGTTGATTTCCTGCACCCATTAACTCATCATTTAGCATTAGGTGTATCTCCTAATGCTGTCCCTCCCCCCTCCCCCAACCCCACAACAGTCCCCGGAGTGTGATGTTCCCCTTCCTGTGTCCATGAGTTCTCATTGTTCAATTCCCACCTATGAGTGAGAACATGCGGTGTTTGGTTTTTTGTCCTTGCGATAGTTTACTGAGAATGATGTTTTCCAGTTTCATCCATGTCCCTACAAAGGACACGAACTCATCATTTTTTATGGCTGCATAGTATTCCATGGTGTATATGTGCCACATTTTCTTAATCCAGTCTATCGTTGTTGGACATTTGGGTTGGTTCCAACTCTTTGCTATTGTGAATAGTGCTGCAATAAACATACGTGTGCATGTGTCTTTATAGCAGCATGATTTATAGTCCTTTGGGTATATACCTAGTAATGGGATGGCTGGGTCAAATGGTATTTCTAGTTCGAGATCCCTGAGGAATCACCACACTGACTTCCACAATGGTTGAACTAGTTTACAGTCCCACCAACAGTGTAAAAGTGTTCCTATTTCTCCACATCCTCTCCAGCACCTGTTGTTTCCTGATTTTTTAATGATGGCCATTCTAACTGGTGTGAGATGGTATCTCACTGTGGTTTTGATTTGCATTTCTCTGATGGCCAGTGATGATGAGCATTTCTTCATGTGTTTTCTGGCTGCATAAATGTCTTCTTTTGAGAAGTGTCTGTTCATGTCCTCTGCCCACTTTTTGATGGGGTTGTTTGTTTTTTTCTTGTAAATTTGTTTGAGTTCATTGTAGATTCTGGATATTAGCCCTTTGTCAGATGAGTAGGTTGCAAAAATTTTCTCCCATTCTGTAGGTTGCCTGTTCACTCTGATGATAGTTTCTTTTGCTGTGCAGAAGCTCTTTAGTTTAATGAGATCCCATTTGTCGATTTTGGCTTTTGTTGCCATTGCTTTTGGTGTTTTAGACACGAAGTCCTTGCCCACGCCTATGTCCTGAATGGTATTGCCTAGGTTTTCTTGTAGGATTTTAATGGTTTTAGGTCTAACATATAAGTCTTTAATCCATCTTGAATTAATTTTTGTATAAGGTGTAAGGAAGGGATCCAGTTGCAGCTTTCTACATATGGCTAGCCAGTTTTCCCAGCACCATTTATTAAATAGGGAATCCTTTCCCCATTTCTTGTTTTTGTCAGGTTTGTCAAAGATCAGATAGTTGTAGCTATGCGGCATCATTTCTGAGGGCTCTGTTCTGTTCCATTGATCTATGTCTCTGTTGTGGTACCAGTACCACGCTGTTTTGGTTACTGTAGCCTTGTAGTATAGTTTAAAGTCAGGCAGCGTGATGCCTCCAGCTTTGTTCTTTTGGCTTAGGATTGACTTGGCAATGTGGGCTCTTTTTTGGTTCCATATGAACTTTAAAGTAGTTTTTTCCAATTCTGTGAAGAAAGTCATTGGTAGCTTGATGGGGATGGCATTGAATCTATAAATGACCTTGGGCAGTATGGCCATTTTCACGATATTGATTCTTCCAACCCATGAGCATGGAATGTTCTTCCATTTGTTTGTATCCTCTTTTATTTCATTGAGCAGTGGTTTGTAGTTCTCCTTGAAGAGGTCCTTCACATCCCTTGTAAGTTGGATTCCTAGGTATTTTATTCTCTTTGAAGCAATTGTGAATGGGAGTTCACTCATGATTTGGCTCTCTGTTTGTCTGTTATTGGTGTACAAGAATGCTTGTGATTTTTGTACATTAATTTTGTATCCTGAGACTTTGCTGAAGTTGCTAATCAGCTTAAGGAGATTTTGGGCTGAGACAATGGGGTTTTCTAGATATACAATCATGTCATCTGCAAACAGGGATAATTTGACTTCCTCTTTTCCTAGTTGAATACCCTTTATTTCCTTCTCCTGCCTGATTGCTCTGGCCAGAACTTCCAGCACTATGTTGAATAGGAGCGGTGAGAGAGGGCATCCCTGTCTTGTGCCAGTTTTCAGAGGGAATGCTTCCAGTTTTTGCCCATTCAGTATGATATTGGCTGTGGGTTTGTCATAGATAGCTCTTATTATTTTGAGATACGTCCCATCAATACCTAATTTATTGAGAGTTTTTAGCATGAAGGGTTGTTGAATTTTGTCAAAGGCCTTTTCTGCATCTATTGAGATAATCATGTGGTTTTTGTCGTTGGTTCTGTTTATATGCTGGATTACATTTATTGATTTGCGTATGTTGAACCAGCCGTGCATCCCAGGGATGAAGCCCACTTGATCATGGTGGATAAGCTTTTTGATGTGCTGCTGGATTCGGTTTGCCAGTATTTTATTGAGGATTTTTGCATCAATGTTCATCAAGGATATTGGTCTGAAATTCTCTTTTTTGGTTATGTCTCTGCCAGGTTTTGGTATCAGGACGATGCTGGCTTCATAAAATGTGTTAGGGAGGATTCCCTCTTTTTCTATCGATTGGAATAGTTTCAGAAGGAATGGTACCAGTTCCTCCTTGTACCTCTGGTAGAATTCAGCTGTGAATCCATCAGGTCCTGGACTCTTTTTGGTTGGTAAGCTATTGATTATTGCCACAATTTCAGAACCTGTTATTGGTCTATTCAGAGATTCAACTTCTTCCTGGTTTAGTCTTGGGAGGGTGTATTTGTCGAGGAATTTATCCATTTCTTCTAGATTTTCTAGTTTATTTGCATAGAGGTGTTTGTAGTATTCTCTGATGGTAGATTGTATTTCTGTGGGATCGGTGGTGATATCCCCTTTTTCGTTTTTTATTGCATCTATTTGATTCTTCTCTCTTTTCTTCTTTATTAGTCTTGCTAGCGGTCCATCAATTTTGTTGATCTTTTCAAAAAACCAGCTCCTGGATTCATTAATTTTTTGAAGGGTTTTTTGTGTCTCTATTTCCTTCAGTTCTGCTCTGATTTTAGTTATTTCGAGCCTTCTGCTAGCTTTTGAATGTGTTTGCTCTTGCTTTTCTAGTTCTTTTAATTGTGATGTTAGGGTGTCAATTTTGGATCTTTCCTGCTTTCTCTTGTGGGCATTTAGTGCTATAAATTTCCCTCTACACACTGCTTTGAATGTGTCCCAGAGATTCTGGTATGTTGTGTCTTTGTTCTCGTTGGTTTCAAAGAACATCTTTATTTCTGCCTTCATTTCATTATGTACCCAATAGTCATTCAGGAGCAGGTTGTTCAGTTTCCATGTAGTTGAGCAGTTTTGAGTGAGTTTCTTAATCCTGAGTTCTAGTTTGATTGCACTGTGGTCTGAGAGACAGTTTGTTATAATTTCTGTTCTTTTACATTTGCTGAGGAGAGCTTTACTTCCAACTATGTGGTCAATTTTGGAATAGGTGTGGTGTGGTGCTGAAAAAAATGTATATTCTGTTGACTTGGGGTGGAGAGTTCTGTAGATGTCTATTAGGTCCACTTTATGTAGAGCTGAGTTCAATTCCTGGATATCCTTATTAACTTTCTGTCTCGTTGATCTGTCTAATGCTGACAGTGGGGTGTTAAAATCTCCCATTATTATTGTGTGGGAGTTTAAGTCCCTTTGTAGGTCACTCAGGACTTGCTTTATGAATCTGGGTGCTCCTGTGTTGGGTGCATATATATTTAGGATAGTTAGCTCTTCTTGTTGAATTGATCCCTTTACCATTATGTAATGGCCTTCTTTGTCTCTTTTGATCTTTGTTGGTTTAAAGTCTATTTTATCAGAGACTAGGATTGCAACCCCTGCCTTTTTTTGTTTTCCAGTTGCTTGATAGATCTTCCTCCATCCCTTTATTTTGAGCCTATGTGTGTCTCTGCACGTGAGATGGGTTTCCTGAATACAGCACACTGATGGGTCCTGACTCCTTATCCAGTTTGCCAGTCTGTGTCTTTTGATTGGAGCATTTAGCCCATTTACATTTAACGTTAATATTGTTATGTGTGAATCTGATCCTGTCATTATGATGTTAGTTGGTTATTTTGCTCGTTAGTTGCTATTGTTTCTTCCTAGCCTCGCTGGTCTTTACAATTTGGCATGTTTTTGCAGTGGCTGGTACCAGTTGTTCCTTTCCATGTTTAGTGCTTCCTTCAGGAGCTCTTTTAGGGCAGGCCTGGTGGTGACAAAATCACTCAGCGTTTGCTTGTCTGTAAAGTATTTTATTTCTCCTTCACTTATGAAGCTTAGTTTGGCGGGATAGCAAATTCTGGGTTGAAAATTCTTTTCTTTAAGAATGTTGAATATCGGCCCCCACTCTCTTCTGGCTTGTAGAGTTTCTGCTGAGAGATCAGCTGTTAGTCTGATGGGCTTCCCTTTGTGGGTAACCCGACCTTTCTCTCTGGCTGCCCTTAACATTTTTTCCTTCATTTCAACTTTGGTGAATCTGACAATTATGTGTCTTGGAGTTGCCCTTCTCGAGGAGTATCTTTGTGGCGTTCTCTGTATTTCCTGAATCTGAATGCTGGCCTGCCTTGCTAGATTGGGGAAGTTCTCCTGGATAATATCTTGCAGAGTGTTTTCCAACTTGGTTCCATTCTCCCCATCATTTTCAGGTACACCAATCAGACGTAGGTTTGGTCTTTTCACATAGTCCCAAATTTCTCGGAGGCTTTGTTCATTTCTTTTTATTCTTTTTTCTCTAAACTTCCCTTCTCTCTTCATTTCATTCATTTCATCTTCCATCAGTGATACCCTTTCTTCCAGTTGATCGTATCTGCTACTGAGGCTTCTGCAATCTTCGCGTAGTTCTCGAAACTTGGCTTTCAGCTCCATCAGCTCCTTTAAGCCCTTCTCTCCATTGGTTATTCTAGTTATCCATTCTTCTAATATTTTTTCAAAGTTTTTAACTTCTTTGCTATTGTTTTGAATTTCCTCTCGTAGCTCAGAGTAGTTTGATCGTCTGAAGCCTTCTTCTCTCAACTCATCAAAGTCATCCTCCATCCAGCTTTGTTCCGTTGCTGGTGAGGAACTGTGTTCCTTTGGAGGAGGAGAGGTGCTCTGTTTTTTAGAGTTTCCAGTTTTTCTGCTCTGTTTTTTCCCCATCTTTGTGGTTTTATCTACTTTTTGTCTTCGATGATGGTGATGTACAGGTGAGTTTTTGGTGTGGATGTCCTTTCTGTTTGTTAGTTTTCCTTCTACCAGACAGGACCCTCAGCTGCAGGTCTGTTGGAGTTTACTAGAGGTCCACTCCAGACCCTGTTTGTCTGGGTGTCAGCAGCGGTGGCTGCAGAACAGCGGATTTTCGTGAGACCACAAATTCAGCTGTCTGATAGTTCGTCTGAAAGTTTTGTCTCAGAGGAGTACCCGGTTGAATGAGGTGTCAGTCTGTCCCTACTGGGGGGGTGCCTCCCAGTTAGGCTGCTCAGGGGTGAGGGACCCACTTTAGGAGGCAGTCTGTCCGTTCTCAGATCTCCAGCTGCATGCTGGGAGAACCACTACTCTCTTCAAAGCTGTCAGTCAGACAGGGACCTTTAAGTCTGTGGAGGTTCTTGCTGAGTTTTTGTTTGTCTGTGCCCTGCCCCCAGAGGTGGAGCCTACAGAGGCAGGCAGGCCTCCTTGAGCTGTGGTGGGCTCCACCCAGTTCAAGCTTCCTGGCTGCTTTGTTTACCTAAGCAAGCCTGGGCAATGGCGGGCGCCCCTCCCCCAGCCTCGCTGCGGCCTTGTAGCTTGATCTCAGACTGCTGTGCTAGCAATCAGCGAGACTCCGTGGGCACAGGACCCTCCGAGCCAGGTGCGGGACACAATCTCCTAGTGTGCCGTTTTCCAGGCCCGTTGGAAAAGCGCAGTATTGGGGTGGGACTGACCTGATATTCCAGGTGCCGTCTGTTTCCCCTTTCTTTGACTAGGAAAGGGAACTCCCTGACCCCTTCCGCTTCCCGAGTGAGGCAATGCCTCGCCCTGCTTCGGCTCGCGCACAGTGCGCTTCACCGACTGTCCTGCACCCACTGTTAGGCACTCCCTAGTGAGATGAAACCGGTACCTCAAGCAGAAATGCAGAAATCACCCGTCTTCGGTGTCGCTGGGGCTGGGAGCTGGAGACCGGAGCTGTTCCTATTCCATAACTCAGTGTTTCTATTTTGCCAATACATTTCATAATTTTTTCAAAGTTTGTTCCATTTAGGATTCAAATAAAAGTCCGTATATAACAGTTGGCTAACATGTTTCATATTTCTTTTAATCTGTAGAGTTTGTATCAATCAATCATCTACTTGTCTTTAGCTCTTTTCTCCTCCCGTTCTTTATGATTTATTTGTAGAATAAATTAGGTTTGTAGTGTGATGAGTGTTGCCTTTCTTTTCATTAGAATAGCAGATCCCAGTATTATAAATTCTAACATTCCTTCCTCATTTGTTGGCTAGAATACTTCTCTAAGGAGAATCTTATCCTCATCAACTATTCTACACCCTGGCTACACTTCAGAAATGACAGAACAAAGACTCGAAGTGATTTTTAAAATATTTAAATATTAATATGAATTCATGGATTGAAACGTATTTAGGTTTTGGTTCATTATAATAATTCATATCGTTTTACAAATTTTCCTATCTTTGATCAGTGGAAGCCTCTTTAGTTGACTCCTGAATCCTTTTGATAAGACCCTGGTAGTCTTTGGTAGCCTAATTACTGACATTCTGTGCCCATCTTGTGCGTTTCCTGACTCAGACCTGAGTCAACTCATGTAAGAATCTTGGTCCTTTTAGTGGGAAATTGTGTTTTAAGATCACAAAAAGTGCTAGATATGCTTCTTGCTGTTTGTTCGCTGTTACTTGCCTTTTTGGTAGATACATGCATGCACACTTTCATTTGAATCTTAGAGTATATAAAATACTTTGAGTTTATACTGATAATCCCCAATAAATTTGGAACTACAGAAGTTTTACTTAATTTGATTAACGTTACATCTGTATTTACTTTCCCCCACAACATCTATGTAATGACTCATCTGCTCTCCCCCACAATACACACACAACAGTTCAGAATACTGTCAGCACTGCCATACACGATATGATTACCAAAAATATTGTGTGGGTGTTCTTGTTTGTTTGTATTCACTGTGTTGCCCAGGCTGGTCTCAGATTCAGATGTGCACCCCAATGCCTAGCTTTATTTGTATTTGTTTGATTTTGTTTGTTTGCTTATAGTTATTTTTTCTTCTTAGGGTATAAACCACTGAAGATGAACAGTTAAATTATTGTGCTTAAAGGTCACTGGAAATAGTTTCTCTCTGTGGGATTATACCACTAAGTTGATAACAGTTACATTCATTTGTTTCATTTTAGTTGCACAATTGTATTAGCTAGTATCTCCACCACAATGTTAAATAGGAAATGTGAATACAACAAAGATTTTATTAGATAACACTGATGACATTATGAGTTTCTGTACTTCGAAGGTTAATTTTTTTACCTTGAAATCACAATGGATCATTTAGCTAACTCACTAAACATATTTATAACTGGAATCATAGATTATTGGATGTATATCAATGCAATTTCTGTAGAGATATAATCTTAACCCCATAGTTCTCCCAGCTGGTGGAATTTGTTGGATAGCTATGCACATAGTGCCACTGTAAGTGATGCCTCATCTTCAGGCAACTAAGAGGTTTCACTGTGAGGATATCTTCCTTGTTCACCTCCATTTGAAGATTTATTACCCTACTGGCTCACTCCCTCTCCCCACTGCCCCACTCAAGTGATCCCATGACTTTGGGGAAGTTAATCTAGTTAATATTCATTTGAAAATGAAGAACTTAGACCCAGAGATGTATGTCTACTGATTGTATATGTTTAAGACTACTGATTTCAAACTCATCATTTTTAGAAAACTCTACAAAGACTCAGCTGGTGTACAAAGATTTCTGCATTGATAACTATGATGAGATTTTACTTGAAATATGCTAATGTTTCTAAAAGTTAAATTTCCACTAAAAAAACTTAATAGCATTTTGTTGCTAAAAATGAGGTGTCACTATCTAATTGCCCTCTGTTAGGAAGTTTACAGGTGCTCGGTAATTATGTAATAATACAAAAGAAGAAAAAGATTTAATACCTGCTAAATCCATGAACTATGATCAGTTCTTTTACATTTTCTTTAATTTTATTGGATTAAAGTATGCTAGTGAATGATGTAGAAGAAAATTCATGGCATGGAAGAAAAAAGGAAAAGTCACCTTAAATTAAAATCATCTCCAAATTTTCTAACATAGTTCTTTAAGCAATTTGAGGTAAGTTTGTTTGATTTTGCTCTATTTTGTTTTTTAATTAGAGGAAAAAGAAATCAAACTGCAACCCTAGGACCGAAGAGTGTCTTTCCTTTGCTGGGACCTTTATAGTGGTCCATCAGGTACTGGCTCACAGACATCATCATGCCTTTCTTTCCCTCCCTGAGGCACCTTGGCAGAATCATGTGACCCTGTGAGCCAGGTGCATCAGCTCTGCTTCAGATCGCAGAGATTAGACAGACTCGTGAGTTGCTGGAACTCTTTGGTATTACGTGTTTGAATCCATGATGGGCCTTTGGCAAGTAGTGTTAGCTCTTTTTAAATGAAGTTGAACTGAGCTAAGGATGTACTTTCTTCTAATCTTGTGGATGTAGAAGGGGCCCGTGTGAGGCCCTCAGTAGCCTCCCTAGTTGCTGCTTTACCTGATAAGGCCCAAAGAGATTACCTTTGGACCTGTAAAAAGAACAACAACAATAACAACAACAACAACAAACCCACCTTCTAGTAGTTTACTAGAGGTAAATGGAAAATTTATCTCTAATTCTTCTCTAATTGATTCATTCCCTAATTGATTGAATGGTGATTAATTAGTTCCATGTAGTTTTTTAAATATAAATGTCATAAAACAGGTATAAATAGGATATATAGGAAAAAGGGAAGAAGCAGTTAATTCTGATTGAACACAAAGTTCATTAAGATATTCTGATTTCAATTCTTTATCTGGTTTGTGATTATTCCTAGCGTCCAGGATCCTTTCATTAGAATCATAGTTTTCCCCATTCCCAAAGAAACAACCCCATCTTGTGGGTTTATCAGAATACACTTTTATCTATCTATCTAAAAAATAAGTCAGCTAAAACTTAAAAGTAACATTAAGTTAGTTAAACAAATTGTATTGTGCACATACATGGAGCACAGCATTGTTCTGGATGCTAGATATGAAAAGAAATGAGATTCCATTTCATTCAGTCATCTTCATCTTCACTTGGGCGTTTATAGGCACTTCAAACCTATCATCTTTACCTGTAAATGTTCTTTTCTATTTTTCCACTTTCCGTCACTACCATCATTTTTATTATATATATGTCTCGGAAATGTACACTAATTTTGGAAATGTTTCTGTAATCTGTTACATGATGATTGGTGCTATATTAATGGACCAAAGATGATAATATTTCCCTGGTTAAAAGCATTTTATTTTTAAAGGATATAGTGATTTTACTTGAGTTTTGTAATAGCAAATTCAATTATAGTGACTAGATAATAATCACTATAGAAAGCACATCAATCTGCTTTGGTAGGGCAGCACATTTCTATCAATAATAGTGGTTATGGGGTGGGGGCAGAGGGAGTTGACTTTGATGTGATTCTTTTGGATATAACATAACTCAGTTCACTTGACTTGATGAGTTTACTGTAGCTTTGAGACTCATTTGACTGGCACAGTGGTTCTTAACCTGCAGCGATTTTACATACCCTCACACCCCAACATTTGGTGATATCCGGAGACATTTTGGTTGTCACCACTAGGACAGAGGCCAGGGATGCTTCTAAACAGGACAGCCCTTGCCACTGCCAACAAAGAATTATCCAACCCAGAATGTTAGTGATGAGTTAAGATATCCTGGGCTAGAATAATTAAACATGTGAAATTTTTTGCCTTTTCTCCAATTACATTTCTAAGGAATAGTCTGTTTATGCTTATGTTATTGAGGGTGATACTGCGGTTAAGTAGGTAGTATTTTTCTATGTTATTTATGTAAAATTAAATTACCCAATTTATTTTCTTTTCCATTTAGTATTTGCTATTGCTTTATAAAAGTTTTCTTAATAAATGGATTATATAATTTGTATTATAGACTTTTTGATAGATACTAAGAATGTATAAAATAGATCTTATACATGGGACATTTGTCAAAATTTCGTTTATAAACACTGCATATTTGCATATAGAATTGCTTCTGGTGAATAATAAAAGATTAAAACAATGTTAAGTAAATGTCCTGATCAATGTATATATCACAGCTTGTTTTCAATCTTTCCTCCCTTTTTCTTTCCCTCCCTAATTCAATAGCTATTTATTAACTGCCAAACAGCTATAGGCTGGAGAATATAATGATAAACAAAGTAGTCATGGTCCCTGTCTTCATGGAGCTTATAGTGTATTAGGAAGGCAGGCAATCAAATGAACAATGAAACAGTGCAGTAAGAACTATTATAGAGATGGTGAAGCACTCAGAGTGCCCAGCATAGCCAGTCACTTAAACAGGTGGAAAATAAACAGAGTATTTGGAAGTGCCGGGGAATTCATTTAAAAGAGATCGTTTCAGAGTGAAATATTAACTGTTTTGAGGGTGTAGTACTCTTGTACTATATAAATCTATTTTAATTTTTATCTAAATGTAGAATCTCTGTGAAATATATGTAAATAAAAAGGATAAATGGAACAGGATGACTATCTTAAATATTACTTGAGGTCACATATTTGTGGCTTTTATATCAAATATTTTGGTTTTACTTTTTTATTCATCAGAACTGTGACATTTTAATACTTGTTACTGTTACTCAAATATATTACAGTGTTGCTGATAATACTTTATGTGCTGTGGGGGTCATAAAAGAGCTGACAACACTAACGTATTTACAGTACAGTTGTACTGTTTGTAAATATATAAAAATATATAAGACTTGGTATGTACCAAGCATGGTTTCAAGAAGTATTTTACATATTATTAATGCCTCATTAAATGTTATGTGAAACATTATATGTATGCTAGCCTGATAACATGTGGGTGTATATCTATTTATGGTGACAGATTTAAACACATTTTTAAAATGTGCTGTGAAACACTCTAACTGAAATCAGTGGTTGCAAAATCAAATATGATTCTCATGACACCAAGTGGAAGGGATTATTCATTTAACTTCTTTAAAGCACAACTTTTTATTGCTGGCATTCTCTGTAAGAGTAGTTGATCTACTTTTATTAATCTTTTCAAGTTTTCTTTAATGCTAGTTTATTTGTAGTGACTCAACTTCCTTTCCTGGTTTCCCCTGCTCATTGCCAGAGTAAGGAAGAAAATAGAGTTGTAGTCTAAGAGTAGGCTGCCTTATTTAAAAATAGACTTTGCTAGTTTTTATTTGTGGGATGGGGTTAAAAATGAAAGTTTATATTCTCTTTATACACTGTCGTATCTCTGTGGTCTTCTTACTGTCTGGCTCATTCTTCATTCTTTTTATAACTTTGTTTGCAAGTTAATTATTTAAAAGCTCTGCCAGAGGCAATGATTGGTGCTCCCTTACTTAATTCAACTTTTCATTCTCTAAATCATTGGTTAGATATGAATAGTCTTTAAAATGAATTGTGAGGTTTAATCACTGTAATGTAGTGGAATCATAATGTGCTTCTATAGATGCATTATGCTCATTACAGTGTATGCATGTTTAAATCTTCACCAGTTTGATCCCACTTTGTCATGTTTCCAGGCTGAACTCAATATATTTCATGCATTTGCTTACTTAGTTTTCTCTGAAGCTTGCCATTTTACTTCTTTCTTTATATCTTCTATATAAATACGTCTCTACATTTTGAGACATAATTTGTGTTCCATTGTGATATTGAACCATACAGTCTTCATAAAAATAAATACATATAGAAAGTACTCCACTGAGATCTTCTTGGGGCCAAGATCCAGGACCTTATATTTTGTCCCCAAAGACCCAGCGCCAGACCCTCAGCAGGCTCCTAATAACTGTCTGAGGAATATAACTTTTATAATGCCAGTTCATTGCTCAGATTATCTTGGCAATTGGCCATAGGGAGCTCTTTTAAGTTTGCTTCAGTGTCATTTTGATATGGCCTCATCTTTTTCTTAAAGCACTTTCTTACTTTCTGGCACAGGCTCCCTGCTCATCTGTGTTTTCCCTGCCTTCCTTAGAATCAGTCATTTCTCTAAGGAACCCTGGTTCCTTTTAATGGAGGTATTAGACACTAAGATCTGAGTGCTAGGTGTTCTTGTTACTACAGGGATTTCACTGCTTCTGGGTCCTGTGAGTGGACAGAACTGGGAAACATGTATGCACACTAGCCCATGTATCCCCCACATATCTAGAATTATTTCTGTATTTGTGTGTGTCTGTATATTAAAGTGGATATGAGTTCATACTAATATTTCCCATTTTCATCCACTACCAAAAGATTTAATCTTTCTCCTTTGCTTATTTGTAATTTCTTTCTTTGAGAAACCGGACTTTCATTATCTACAATATTTGTTTTTTTCAACCCTAGAAGACATTAAAAGTAATTTAGAATTGCTAACTCATACCATGTGAAAAACCAGTTTACCATCTATAGTGTAGTATTGTGTATAGTTATTTTTGTCTTTAGCTTTACATTAACCAGTTTTTTGGCCTGTTTTCCAAAGTTGCTTAGGTCAGCTGTTTCTGTTTACACCTTCAGTGAGGTTATGTCCTACATTTGTAATTTACTTAGACTCATTTGTCAGAATCTACAGTTCATCCTGGGTTCCCTTGGCATTTTGGTTAATTCATTATTTTTAAAAATTTGTATACAACAAAGTTTATTCTTTGTAGCAGATAGATCTTTAGGTTTTGATAAATGGTCAAGTATCCATCACCACAGTACCATACAGAATGTTTGTAGCACTTTAATAATTTCCTTATATAGCCTCTTTGTAATCAACTCCTTTCTTTCCAATCCCTGGCAATCACTGATCTGTTTTCCATCCTTATAGTTTTTCCTTTTCCAAAATTCCATATAAATGGAACCTAACCTGTAGTCTTTTGGGTTTGGCTTCTTTCACATAGCAAAATACATTTGAGATTCATTCATGTTATTGCAGGAATCAGCAGTTCATTCCTTTTTATTGCTAAATAGTGTTTTATTATGTGGCTGTACCAAAGTATATTTATCCATTCACTTGTTTAGGGACATCTGGGTTGTTTCCAGATTTTGATGATAATGAAGCTCCAGTAGCTATTCATGTACAGGGTATTATGTCAATGTAAGTTTCCAGGTTTCATAAATTTCATGTTTTTTTCACTTGAGCAACTACCTAGGAATGGGATTGCTTGGTTATATAAGTGTAAGTATGACTAAAAATTCAGAACTGTTTTCCAAAGCAGTTGTGCCTATCAAGAAGGAATGAGCTTTCCTATTGCTCTGCATCTTTGTCAGCATCTCATATTGTTAGTATTTTTTTAACTTTAGACATGTTAATAAGTATGTAGTTATATCTCACTATGATTTTAGTTCGTATTTCCTTAATGACTAATAATGTTGAACATATTTTCATATGATTATTTGCCATCCATGTGTCCATTTTGGTGAAATGCCTATTTACATCTTTTGTCCAATTTTTCTTACCATGGTTAGAGTTTTTTTTTTTTTTTACCTTGAGTTGCCTAACAATAAAATTTTTGTTTTGTTTTTGTTGTTTGAGACAGAGTCTCACTCTGTTGCCCAGGCTGGAGTGCAGTGACGCGATCTCGACTCACTGCAAGCTCTGCCTCCTGGGTTCATGCCATTCTCCTGCTTCAGCCTCCTGAGTAGCTGGGACTACAGGTGCCCGCCACCACGCCTGGCTAATTTTTTTTTTTTTTTTGTATTTTTAGTAGAGACAGGGTTTCACCATGTTAACCAGGATGGTCTCGATCTCCTGACCTCGTGATCCACCCGTCTTGGCCTCCCAAAGTGCTGGGATTACAGGCATGAGCCACCGCACCCGGCCCAACAGTAAAGTTTTAAGTGTTCTTCGTATGTACTGGATAGGATCCCTTAAACAAATATATAATTTTCAAATATTTTCTCCCAGTCTGCGGGTTGTTTTTCATTCTCTTAACAATGTCCTTTACAGAGCAAAAGTTTTTAATTTTGATAAAGTCCAATTAGTTTTTCTTTTATGACTCATGCCTTTGGTGTTGTGTCTTAAAAACTCATTGGCAAATACAAGGTCACGCAGATTTTCTCCTGTGTTTTTTTTTCGAGAGGTGTTACAGCTTTATCTTATGAGCTGTCTTTCCGTTCATTTCTCTATAAGTAACATTCTTGCTTGTTTCATGCTTTTTATCATGTATCTTCTAGGTCATTAACTTACTGTCTGTACTTAATATATCTTATTAGTTTTGCCTATATTCTTACATGGTACTCATTTCTTTACTGTCTGTATATAACACTTCTTATGAGTTTCATCCATCTTATTCTTCTTATCTATAAAATAACTGAATATTCTCAAATAATAAAGTCAGAGCACATTACAATGTTTATCTAATTTATTACTGTGATAAGTTATTGGAATATCCAAAATGCCTTATAGTGTGATCTCATAGCATATTGTTGCCAATTAAATGTGTCATCTGCTAGCACAATATTAAAACCAGATTCTTGTGTATTTATTTTCAAATCATTTATTCACTATGTGTGAAGAGATTAAGAGTCAAAAGCTTTCTTACTTTGTGTGTGTGTGTGTGTGTGTGTGTGTTTAGATATTTGAAAATAACATTTTTTGGCAGTGAAAGAAAATAAGATACATTGGTTCTTTGAAATGTAAATATTCTGACTTTTTGCCGTCAAATGTCTTATTTATAAACATGTATCATAAGACATCTGGAAATGTGGCTCTAAAAGGAGGGAAATAATACTAAAAGTTTTTAAAAAGGCATAAGTAAATGGGTTCATGAAATGGAGAAAAAAGCTGAATATTCAGTATTTTCCTGAAGTTAGGAAAAAAAAGAATAATAATAAGCAAAAATTGATAATAACAAAAGCAATGGTAATAACTTTAATGTTATTATAATGCTACTTATTGAGCACTTACTACATCTCAGGCACTGTGCTAACCTCAACCCCTTGTATCCATCATTGAATTTATCTAATTAATTAATTAATTAATTTTTTGAGACAGGGTCTTGCTCCGTCGCCCAGGCTGGAGTGTAGCAGTGCCATCATGGCTCACTGCAGCCTTTACCTCCCAAGCTCAAGCAATATTCCCACCTCAACCTTTTCAGTAGCTGGGATTACAGCTGTGCACCACCGTGCCCAGCTAATTTTTGTATTTTTTTTGTAGAGATGAGGTTTTGCCAAGTTGCTCAGGCAGGACTCGAACTCCTGGCTCAAGCGATCTGCCACCTCAGCCTCCCAAAGTGCTGGGATTACAAGCGCGAGTCACCACACCTGGCCCATCATTGAATTTAATGTATGACATATCGCTATCTATTATCTTGTATTCATCAGGTTTTATACAATGACACAAAGGCAGCCTGGCTGGGTTGCCAGAAATTATTGCTTTTTATTTGTTACCGCTCTGGGATTGTCTGCTAGTAGATTAAACTGGATTTGAGCCATAATCTTGAAATACACAACCTCGAACTCTAAAATTCCAAATATTGAAATCCCAAAAGATTAGAATCCTTAAAGTCTAAAACCCTGAGAATCATAATTCAAAAGATCAAAATCCTGAAAATATAATTCTGGAAAAAGTAATTTAAAATATAGTTTCTACATTTTTATAGAGAATTTATTTGAGAAACATAAAAAACGTGTCAGAACACTTCGTAGCCCACTTCACACAATAAAATAAGCAACATCTGTGTTTTGTAAGCATAAAAACTCTGGAATACTAATGACAGTCACATGGATATAACAGTTATGAGTCGGTGAACCTATTCATAAAGAAGGAAGTAAAAAAGTGAAATGTATTAATGCACATCACTGTGGTTGGTGATTGTGTGTACTCAGCTTTATAACAGTGGTCCGCTGAGATGCTGTGATAGACAATCTAAGTCTTTTGATGAGAGTGATCAAAAACTGCGACAGGTCATCACATAGGCAATGTGAATTTGAGAGCTGAGAGTTTCAGACATTTTATTTTTCGCAAATGCAGATGTACAAAAGGAACATCTCTTCATTTATTGAGAAACTTTCAACATTTTTACGTACATGCACAATGCTTATACACAAAGTCAATGTTGTGATAATGCACTTGCATAGAGTCAAATTTCTGATGTTTAAGGCAGCAGAAGAGAAGTCTGTCCCAGCTCTCAGAGACCAATTTCCCTTCTGCATTTGTTCTCCCTGGACCCTGGGAGACCAATTGGATGGTTTCTGCCAACACTGAGGGCAGATCTTCCCCACCTAGTCCACTCAGACTCTCACATTAATCGTCTCTGGAAACACTGTCACAGGCACACCCTAAGTAATGCTTTGGGTTGGGTTCTAGATGTTCCTTAGTCCAATTAAATTGATACCAAAATTAAGTCCACAAGTCTACCGCTTGTCAGGCTGTTGCCCATCTGCACCTCCTTAAACCCATTTAATTTCCAAGTGAAGACAATAAAAAGGTAATACTTCCTAAAAGGATGTAGCTAACATGATGTAGCTATCCTGCATACAACCAAAAAGCGCACTGATTGCTTCCCCAGAATCGGGCTTTCAGGATTTCAGAATTTGGGATTTTGCTCTTATGGGATTATGATTTTGGGGATTTCAGACTCTAGAGATTTTCATCATGTGGAGTTTTAGACTGTAGAGATTTTGATCTTTAGGAATTTCCATCTTTCGAGATTTCAACATTTAGGGTTATGGCGTTCGGGATTGTGTCTTTGGAGATTATGGTTGACACCACATTAAACTCTTTGCCTTCATCATTGTCTTTAACAACTGCTTCTGGCTGTACCCAAAACTGAATTCCTGAACTATTCTGATGACCAGAAAGAGAAATCATATGATATTTTTTTTTTTTGCTTATCCCCAAATCTCAGGTATTGAAGTTTTTATTTACTTTCATTGCTTAGTCACTTGCCCTAGCAACCTTGTAATTATATTTACCAATGATTCTACTTCATTTTCCGTACTGGAACCAGGCGTCTGTTTTAAAGAATGAAAATTTCTTTCTTGCTCCAAATTTTCTGTTAGTACCCTGTTTCTCATTGCCTTTGGGACTCTAGCCTCAAATGTTTCATTAACCTCATTGCCTACCTCTTCTCACACTTTTTATGTTCCTGCTACCCGCTTCTGTAGATACACCAGGGACTTTTAGCATACCCTTTCTTCCTGGAATTTTCTTCACCTAGTGTCATTTCGTTGTGAATTCTTATACATGTTTCAAGACCCAACTCAAATATTTCCTTCTTGTGAAATTGTCTTTGACATGTATTTCTTCCTTTTCCCATCCTAAGAAGAGCTGATTTTTCTCCATATGTAAACTATTTTCACTTATTCATTGATAAATCTGTATTTTCATTATGGCTATTAGATTCTCTAGTGTAAAGTCCTTGTGTTTCCCCACCTTCATTTTTATTTTCTTTGCCTAGTATAACTGTCATTCAAAAAAGTCAAATGAATAAATTTTTCCTCCTGCCTTCCCCATGCTCAGAGAACAGCCCTACCATTCTGTATGTTTTATCTGAAAACTACTCTTGATTTTCTCTCCATTAAATACTGTCTTAAAAAATATATAGATCAGTGATTTTCAGACTTTTAAAAAAGCGGTATTCTTTCTTCAAATGAAAACTTCTGTAAAACATATAGGCATGTGTGTGCATGCATGCATGCATACACACAACCACATAGAGGTAAGGATGGGGAAGGTAGAGGTCTCCCTTCTGGCGCTTCTGAGGAACTCCTAGGGCTCCCAGTAGCACGGTTTTAACATCATTGGCCTCATTGCCACCTTCATTAATCGAGTCCCTCCAAGTCATTCTTTACATTTCTACAGGAGAGCCCTGTCTAAACACAAATAAAATTAAGGTATTTTCCATGCTTAAATTTATTTAATGACTTCCTCAGTTTACGTATAAACTTTTTGGAAGCTAAGGGTATGTCTTTGTACTTTTGTGTCTCTAATCTCTGGTATAGGGCTTGTTGCATAATAGCCTGGAGGCTCCTTGAGTGTTTAATATAACGAGGGAACACTGCACAGTTATTATACCTATTGCATGGTTACGTTTACCATTTTAATGGCTTTGCTTTACTTATATTGGCAATGCCAGCCTCTCTGTTACTCAGATCTATCCCATCCTTCAGGCTCAATACACATCTTAACATCCTCTTTTTAAAGCCATCAACTTCAGCAGCCTTCATCAGTTTCCCTTTGATTTCCAAAGCAGCTTGCTGTTATTATAAATAACAACAGGTGTAATGTACTGTATGTAGTGAGTGCACTGTTTTTGTCACCACTTGATGATGTAACCTCTGCCTAGGTGATGTTAGCCAAAAAAAAAAAAAAAAAAAAAAATTCATGAAGGATTTTAAAGGTACCTTCTTATCTAAAAGAACATACTTTAGCACAGTTCTGAGATATGTAATTCTGCTTATAGTTTGAGTTTGTAAATCAGCCAAAGGTTATAATGTTAAGCTTATGCTTTAGTACAGTTGTGTATCAAAACAGTTTTTTCTTTGTTTCATAACAGTTTATAGGTTGAACAGCATAATCTTTGGTTTGTGTCTTTTGAAACCAAAATTGGTGTTGTCAGCTCATATCCTGCAAATCTCACAGAAAGTTTTGAAGAAATACATGCAATAATTAGAAGCATCAGGCTTGATTTTTTAAATGATGGATCAATTTTTAGTTCTTTTTGGAAAAGAGAAATAATAAAGCTTTATGCTGTCATATTAATATTCCATTGATATAGTACACTTCCTGTTTTCTATTTTACTTACATATTTTTCAGTAAATGTTTCCCTTTTGTTGCTTTCAGAATTGCTAATAATTACATTTTATATGAGAGCAGTTTTCTAAAAAAAAGCACTGGTTAGGAAAAAATATATTTCATTTCTTCAGAAACAAAGATTAAAACTCATGTTACCAAATAATTCTTATATTGTTACTTGAGCTTGAAGACATTCTGCTTATTTTAAGTTATATTTTTATTTCTCTACTTTGTAGCCTTTAATAAACTAACTTTATTGTTTTTGATAAATTGAAGTGGTCTTTATTCAGAATAAGGGATAAATACCCTCACTATTCCTTACAGAAAGGCTTTTCTGCAAGACATCTATACTGTTAATTTCATATTTTTGATGTTATTGCAGAAGGAAAAGTGGATACTGTGTCTTTAATGGAAAGCAAAAGGTTATCTTTCTGTGGCCTTTGTGTGTATGTGCTGATGTGGATGTAGGCAGCCAGACAGGCAATGTGTGCAGAGAGACTAGGGAACCGACTGTGGATCGATAGAAGTGGTGTGAAGTGAATTAATGTGAGGCAGGCTGTCTGTCTGTCATAAGGATTGTGGGGAATGTGGGGCAGTGTTGGTCAGTCACTGCAGAGATCTGCTTCCAATAAATTCAAGCCTTCTGCCTGAAAAGAAACTGTAGATACTCACATACTCCCTTATTGTTAAATTTTACTTCATTCACAGTAAATGTTCATATCAAATTATTGCCTCCAGTGTACTTTAATTGGACCACTGGAAAACCACAGTTGTGAGGAACTGATGAAATAAAAATATCTGCTATTCTTTTGGATCTATTTTTCAATCTCAGTGGAAATCTATATTACTGAGAATGAGAAATAGAATTTTTGTTAATATTTATAAATATCCTTCTCCCTTCTTAGTCCTAGCAGTGTTTATCACTACCATCTAATCTTCAATAAAAAAATAAAACTGTAATGAACTGAAGTGGGTTTATATTTCCATATTGGTTAAAAGTGCTGGTTTTTCCATGTTACTATATTAAAAATTAGTATTTTGTTCTGATATTTCATGTTAATCACATGACACTGTAGTCTTGTGAGTTCATATTGTTTATTATTACTCAGATATTGTTAGCCAGTTGGAAAAAAATTCATAAAGGTAATTTACAAGCTTATGAAAGATAATTTTTAGAATACTATACCCAGTTTTACTGGTGGGGCTAGTTGAGTGTAGTTTAATTCCTTTGATTTTGAAGACCGCATATCCATATTTACATTTTAAAAAACTTCTAAAGTGGCTTAAAAAATATTGCATAAAATTGGAAAGTTTTATGTATATAGATTTTTCACAATGAAGAGTTAGCTAAGTGTTTAGAAATCTAGATGGCATGAAGATCTCATAGTCTTTCTTGTCCTCTAATTCTCACTTCTGCTACTAGCTACAACCCTCCCACCTCCCTTTTACTGTTGTGTCCAAACTTACTCATACCGGCTTGCTGCCCCACTCCATTCCCCCTCTGCCCCCATTTTCCTCCTGATTCATGGTATAAAACTTGTTTATTGAGAACTGTTGTTTGGTATAATGTACATTGGTTTTTTATTTTGTGAAATCTGGATTTGGAGACTCACTGGTTTTTTACCTGCCTCATGTCTTTCTGTTAATTGTATTTCTTTTTTATTATATCTCTTTACTCTCCTTATTTCCTTATTATTCTTTTTATCATATCTCTTTCCCCAAAGTACCCTTACTGTTATTTTCTAGTATATTTAAATAACGCAATTTGTGCCATGAGATAGAAAGTATTCCATTCTGTTCAAGTTGTATTTGTTGAACCTTTATGAGATTTTCATCACTGTCAAATATTTCGGAAATACTCAGAAAGTAAGTAAACCTTAGCTTGTGTGGTGTAATTTGACAAATAAGCTCACTTATGTCAAGTACAAAAGAATATACCAAAATATCACCATATAATTAATTGACAATATTTATAACTTTGATATACAAAATTCCCTGAAATTTCCATAAATATATTTTCCTAGTGGACTTTTATTCTTTTTGCAAGGATATTTCACTTTCTTTGATAGTGGATAGTACACAAAGGTTAAGCTTTTTGTAGCAGGGAGAACTAAAACTATTTTTTCTAGTCTCTGTGTTTTGTTGAAAATAGCATTGTATTCTGGCATAATCTTCAATTCTCTTTTGTGACAGTGATGTAGTACCTTCTATTGTATCATTTTTTTAACAAGCTAAGTTTTTGGAAGTATATATATATGTATAGTAAAATGCACACTTTTAAACATATTGTTCTATGAGTTTTAAACACATGTAAATAGTCCTGGTATAGATTCTTTTCACTATTCTAAAAATTTTGCTTTACCTCTTTATAGTCAATCCTTTTGTCACACTCCTAACCCCTGGCAACCACTGATTTCATTTTTGGTTTGCCTTTTACAGAAAGTCTACTGCTAGCTCGATCCATTAACATAAGGTCCTGATAGAACTAAATAAGGTAGAAAGTAGAAATAGCCAGGTTTATGGCTGGGAATTTTTAAAAATATTATTCCTTCTTTTGCAGATAATGACTACCTTGCTTAGAAGTATTAAATGATGGTTTTTAATAATCTACCATAACTATATGGCTGAAAACTTCAAAAGTTAAAAGCACTTATCAGATTTTCCTTAAAGCAAATGGTTAAAATTAGTTTTAAATGAGCTTTGCCATTTGGATTTGAGAGTTGAGTGTGGTAATTTGGGCTGTCCATTCTCAGTTTCTCCTACCCCTTTACTGCCTCCCAAAAAGGTTAGAAATCGTAAGTAGTCTGTTGCTATCACAGTGCCCTGTGTTATGGGAGTTAAGGATATTTTGCTGATCTTTAAAAAATGAAATATATATATAATTTTGAAGTAAATCACTTCTTACTGATTGGGAGCAAAATAATACAGAAATTTTGACTGAGGATTAATATAGTTACAAATATGGTCAACATAAAGAATATAGTTTAATTTTTAAAAATTTTAAGTAGAAAATAATGCCTTTCTGAAACAAAATATTTGTGGCAAATTTTGCTTTCTTATTGTATAAATGTTCTATGTGACTCTTTTCCTCCCTTTTTTCTTCAGCTATATGGCAGAAAAAAGTATCAAAAGAGTACACTGAGGTGGCATGGATACCTTGGTTGATCTGGAATGTTAGAAAACCAAACTTTTAGAAATTCAGCTTTATTGACACACAATGCACTTAATATTAAATTCAACCTTGAAAGTGTACAATTCAGTGGATTTTTAGCTGATTTAGAGTTGTACAAGCATCTCCACAATCAACTTCAGGACAGTTTCAAACACCCCAAAGTGAAACCTCAGCCCCATTAGCATTAATCCATGTTCTGTCCACCCACCTCAGCCCTAGGCTAATCTACACATTTACTTTCTGTCTCCATAGATTTGCTTCTTCTAGACATTTAGTGTAGATGGAATCATATGGCATGTAATGTTTTACTTATTAGTTTCGATAATTCCTCTGTATTTCCCTGTAGACAATCATTTTATCTTTGAGTGGGTGTATTAGTCAGAGTTCTCCAGAGAAACAGAACCAAAAGAATAGATGGAGAGACAGAGAGAAGAGAGCGAGAGAGAGAGAAAAGGGGACTTACTAGGGGAATTGGCTCATGCAATTACAAAGGCTGGTATGTCTCAGGATAGGCCATCTGTAAGTGGGAGACCCAGCCAAGCTGTTGGTGGGGCTCAGTTTAAGTCTAAAATCCTCAGAATCAGGGAAGCCAAGGGTGTAATTCTCAGTCCATGGCCAAAGCCCTGAGAACCCACAGGGTTGCTGGGTGTAAGTCCTGGAGTCCAAAGGCTAGAGAACCTGAAGTTCTGATGTCCAAGGGCAGAAGAAAAAGGATGTCCTAGCTCCAGGAGTGAGAATTTGCTTTTTCTCTGCTCTTTTGTTCAACCAGAGCCCCCAGATAATTGAATGGTGTCTGCCCACATTGAGTGCCGATTTTTCCCACTCAGTACACTGACACACGCCAGTCTGCTCAGGAAACACCGTCACACACATACCCATAGGTAATACTTTACCGGCTCTCTAGGTATCCCTTAATCCAATCAAGTCAACATTTGAAATTAACCATCACATAGGGCAATTACGTCGTTCTTTCTAAACTGTTCGTATGTGTGTGTATTTTCTTGCTTTATGGCATTGGGTAGAACCTCCAATGATATGTTAAGTAAGAGTGGTGAGTGTGACTATCTTTGCCATATTCCTGATCATAGGGCAAAAGCGTTCAGACTTTCACCATTAAGTGTAATGTTAGTTGTAGGCTTTTAGTAGATGCTCTTTATCAAGTTCCTCTGTATTCTTATTTTCTTAGAGGTTTATTTTTTTTTTTAAAAAATCATGAATGGATGTTGAATTTTGTCAAATGATTGATATGATCAGGAATTCTTTTTTTTCTTCCTCTTCAGCCTGTTAATGTTTTGGATCTTATTGATCCATTTTGGCCAGTTGAACCCCTTTCATGCTGGGAATAAACCCTACTTGGTCATGGTATATAATTCTTTTTATATGTTGCTGTATCCTATTTGCTTTTATTTTTGTTATGAATTCTTGAGACTATCTTTATGAGAGATACTGGTCTGTAGTTTTCTTTTCTTTGTATTTTTTTTTTTCTGGCAAGGATTTTATAACCCTTACTAAGTTTTGGAAAGCATCAATCAAAGAACCAGTTTTAGCACAACTCCCTGGTCTTTCAGCCTCAGTTACTTTGAGATGTACATGTTTGTTCCTTAAGCTCTGTTCCAAAATACTGAATCCCCTTGGTTGAATAGTTAACTGGCACAGCACACGAACTCTATGGAATGTTTGGTAGTATTTATAATCAGTATTGTGTGATTCTGTGATTTCTCAAGGTTATGCTGTGATGTTCTGTGACACCTCCCACCCTGTCCCCAGGAGCTTAGTACCTGGAAAGACTTGGTGGTAAATTGATATTGAAGTTTGAAATCAAAAGACCTATGTCTCAATTCTGGTTCCTGAATTTAGTAGCCATATTATGTTGAACAATTACTTAGCCTCTCTGATTAAATGAGTTAAATGTAAATGGATCCATAAACTTGTTACTACATAAATGCCAGCTTTATTTTCATTGATCCCTTAATTTTATAGGAAATGAAAATACTAATGCTGATTGTTACTATCCAAACTATTTCTTAATATTTTTTCAATGTTTCTCTGATCATTTTAAAAATTATCAAGTTCTAAGCAAGAAAAGGAGACTCAGATATTTCAAAGATTTATATATTGATTTAACATGAAATAATGATTTTTGATTTTTTATTTGAGCAATATCCATTTAGGAATGTGATGTTTACCTTCTCATCTCCTCTTTGTGATTATTTTACTGATAGCTATCTTTAATAAAGTAATATTATTTTTCTAGTACATCCCCTCCTTTATGTTAAAATTGATCATATAAATCTAACAATAAAAGTGCTTCTGTGAGTTAAACATTGAGTACATATGGACACAAAGAAGGGAACAACAGACACTGGGGTGTACTTGAGGGTGGAGAGTGGTAGGATGGTAAGGATTGAAAAACTACCTCTTGGGGCCGGGCGGGGTAGCTCACGCTTGTAATCCCAGCACTTTGGGAGGCCAAGGCAGGTGGATCACGAGGTCAGAAGATCAAGACCACGGTGAAACCCCGTCTCTACTAAAAATACAAAAAAAATTAGCTGGGCGTGGTGGCGGGCGCCTGTAGTCCCAGCTACTTGGAGAGGCTGAGGCAGGAGAATGGTGTGAACCCAGGAGGCGGAGCTTGCAGTGAGCCGAGATTGCGCCACTGCATCCAGCCTGGGCGACAGAGCGAGACTCCGTCTCAAAAACAAAACAAAACAAAAAAAACTACCTCTTGGGTACTATGCTTATTACCTGGATAATGAAATAATTTGTACAGTAAACCCCCATGACATGCAATTTACCTATATAGCAAACCTGCACATGTACCCCTGAACCTAAAATAAAAGTTAAAAATTAAAAAAAAATGCTTCTGCAAAGTGGTGGCTTTGTCATTTTTTATTCATCAGGGATCATTCTTTAGCATGATTATTATTATTTGAAGCAACTCTGAATAAGTAGTGGTACCAAAATGGTGTGTTTTAGTCCGCAAGTTTAAATCCTTAGAGCTTGGAACTGCCTACTGGTAGGTCCATTTCTGGATGTGTTACGGTGGTTTGTGACTAAGGTTCTTCCTCTTTTGATGCCTTTGGTTAACCGGAGGTAGCAAGGCTGAATTTCACATAAACGTTTAAGTTAATACCACTTGGAAGAAAAGAAGTCCTTGAACTAAAGAAGTGTTTGGTCTTTAAAATATTTAAGTAGGTTCTATGTAGGCATTTATTGATATCCTTTTAAGATGATTTGGTTAGAAAGTTTAACTCCTGGAGTAGCTTCTAATGGGGAGATTTGTATATTATCATGATTGAGAAATACCTTTTGATAACCATGTGAAAAATATCGATGCACCCTAGTATCTGTTGCGAAATTGAGAAATAATGTGACAGATGCAAGATGACAACAAATATGTATCATCAAAGATGAAATGATAGGTATGTAAGGAAAAGACATTTGTGTGAGCTGGCAAATTCTCAGGCGATTTACAGAATGGAACCTGTTGGCTTCTGAACTTCTTTTCCTGTCTGCTTTCAGTTAGGTTCTTTCATTGTGGTAATTATGTGACCTTATATCGAATTCCTTCATAGAGGGAGATGTTATACTTTTTTTGGGTAGTGTGTTTCAGGTCCGTTACTTAGCCCCAGGGCACAAATTCTTCTTCTGTCTTCATCTTTCCTCCCAACTCCCAAGTTATAAACAAACTAACATTAAAAGGAAGTAAACTTTTAAAACAATCCACTTTCCTCTTTGTTGAATAATTGTCAAAATCAGCCAAAGTAACTGTAGCAAAAACGTTGAAAGGAATCAAGTAAAAAATGTAATACTTCAGTATCCTGTTTCTGTTTTTCCCAGATCTTGGTTAAAAGTAAATATAGTACATACCCATGTACATATATACATACAAATAAATAGAGCACACGTGAATGTTTTATTCATTGATTTGTATCTCTAATTTTGGTGAACATATATATTTTTTAATGTATTGCATTTGTCCATTAAGTAAATTAAAAATCTTCAAAATTTCTGTTTGCCTTACTTTTCATTTTTTAAAATGAAGCCTTGTATTTGTTTTAGCTGGAGTCACATCAGAAGCCATGCAGACTATCACCACGGCTCCTGATGCCTCAGGGCCTGAAGCAAAAGTCCAGGAGGAAGAGCATGACCTTGTTGATGATGACATCACCACTGGTAAGCACAGACATCTTTAACATCTGATTGGAGCTTTGTTTGATATTGCAAAATGTTTTCTAGGTTATTTGTGGTGGGATTAAGTATTTCGATGGAAAGGATGGAAACTTGTACTGATGGTGTGTTTAGTTTTATGAAACTGTTTAGTGTCCTCTTTGATCTTGAGGTGAAAAGAAGTGGAACTGTTTCCTTGGCCCAGGTTTGCTCATTGTAGCTCTAACAATAAACCTGCTAGCTGTGCACCTTTTCTGGAGACCTTTTAATTCAGAGTCTGCGACCACTGCTAAAGCCTTGGAATGTATAGAGGAATATACTCATTAAGTTTTGAAAGATTTTGCAACTTTCAGGTAAACTAAAGAATGCTAAAATTTAATCACAATATATACAATATAAGCTGTATAGGAAGACTTACTCTTTATACCCATACTGTAGAAGTGAGTGCTGCTTTTTAATTGTTGGGCCACTGAACATTCTTATCTGTATTACCTTTCACATAAAGTGAAATTTAGGTGAAAAACATAAAGCAAATTTTAGGAAACTCACACACTATAAATGTTTAGCCTATCTTTTTATACTCTTAAGCCAGTTTCAATTACTGGATCTCCAAATACATTCAGCTCAATTTCTTTGACTGCACAGAGGATAAAAATAACCTAGTATAAATACTTACATTGGTATTAAGAATAATAAGCTTTTGTTTTGGGTGTGGATGGTTAAAATTTAAAATTTGATCATAAAATGTATAATTGTGAAGCAACAAATATTAATTTAATAGTAAAAAAATTAATTTACTAGTAATATTTTAGAAGTATGCCCAGAAAATATTAATTTAATGGTAATAATTTAGAAAGAAGCATGCCCAGAAAATAACAGAAAATTTTTAACAAATATTAAAGGGAGGGCCAGACACGGTGGCTCACACCTGTAATCCCAGCACTTTGGGGGGCCGAGGTGGGCAGCTCACCTGAGGTCAGGAGTTTGAGACCAGCCTGGCCAACATGGCAAAATCCCGTCTCTACTAAAAATAGAAAAATTAGCCAGGTGTGGTGGTGGGCGCCTGTAATTCCAGCTACTCGGGAGGCTGAGGCAGGAGAATCACTTGACCCTGGAGGCGGAGGTTGCAGTGAGCCGAGATTGCACCACTGCACTCCAGCCTAGGCAACAGAGTGAGACTCTGTCTCAAAAAAAAAAAAAAAAAAACCCAAACATTAAAAGGAGAAAAGAAAGGGGAGGTTTCCTGCTTCCCTCCCACCCTCCGTGATAGGTAGGTTACTGTTACATGGGAAGAAGAAAGTCTAAGATCTCCCTTGAAAATTTACAAAGTGTATATTTAAATACCTATAGCTTTGTGCCACTGCTGCCTAATGTTGCCAAAGTTGGGGAACGTCTGATTTTCAATAAAAATGAGATGATGATGGTGGCTATTACTTTTAAATTCTTTTTAATGTGTAAGTTCATTGATGAAAAATATTATCCAACCTAAATATGAACGATTTCAGGAACTTCTAATTTTTCTGATAGTCATTTAGCACTTTACAATTATAGAATTTGTTTCAGTAGCTGCTAAAGAAAATCTATTTTATTTGCAGATTTTTTTTTTTTTTTTGAGACAGTCTTGCTTTGTCACCCAGGTTGAGGTGCAGTGGCGCGATCTCGGCTCACTGCAACCTCCACTCCCAGGTTCAAGCAATTCTCCTGCCTCAGTCTCTCAAGCAGCTGTAACTACAGACGCACACCACCATGCCCAGCTAATTTTTGTATTTTTAGTAGAAACAGAGTTTCATCATATTGGCCAGGCTGGTCTCAAATTCCTGACCTTGTGATCCACCTGCCTTGGTCTCCCAAAGTGCTGGGATTACAGGCATGAGCCACTGCACCTGGCCTATTTGCAGATTTTTAAGCCAGTCCGTGTTTGTTCAGTTTTCACTGCTTTTCATACTGTTATATGTATGTTTTTTGTTAGATTTTAATTCCCTGTAAAGTTTAAAGACCTTCTAATCTATAAAAAGTAGTTGTTTAAGTCACAGCAAAAATAAATTTGCCTTTGCAATAGTAGAATAACTCAATTTGCATTCTGGAATAAAAGCTGAATTTTTGAGCAGTCAAGTAAGCATTATTAAATCAGTACATTGAAATTTTGAATTATGCACTACCAAAGTCATGAGATAGCATTATAGTATATGATTTTTTAATTTTATTGTTAGCAAAATCAAGAAACTAAGAATGCAAATCTAATTTGAAGAGTCTATTAATGCTACATACACTATATTTTAATCTGTAAGTTTGGTTAAATATATGTGACAAATGGCTTTTATCAGTTGATTTATTCATTTCTTGTCATGGGTACTAGAGGCAAGAATGTTCAATATCTGAAGAACTTAAATAACTAAAAAATGGCTTCCTTACCATGTTGTCAAAGCAACTAGCATGTTGCAGCCTGTAGATCGTTCGGGTTACCTTTAAGTTGTGTGACTTGATTAAGCTGTGGTATAGATTTTTGTGAGGGTTTAGAAGAAAACCATATTTCTTTTCATTGACTAGAATCCTATATAAATTGCATTATGAAAAATATGGTAGATGCATTGAGAGAAATCTGATTCAAGCACAATAATCTTGTTTTGGGGTAACTAGTGTTGTAGAGAGCCAGTACTACAAAAGGGAAAGCTGGCCAGTGCAGCCATTCAGATGATTTTCCCAGTTATTTTAGAGGTATTGTTCTAATATTTCTTCATAAAATAAGTAGTAATTATATCATGACAGGTATTTGCTTGCACTTTCAGGGAATTCTTATTTGAAAGCTATAGTTAGGCTAACGTGTATAGTTGTATTACTTTTATTATTGTAGTAATCCGGATCTTAATTTCTAGAAACAGTCTGAGCAAGATAACAATTAAAATATGAGGTATAATATAATGCTTTCACTAAAGGCAGAATACTTTTTGAAATTTTTCTTTTGGGTACAAATGGGTTAGGTATGAATGCTGTCTTATGACAGTTGAATCTGAGCCTAGTAGCCTTTGTTAGCATTTGCCTTATCAAAGTAAAGAAACATGGATTAAGCTGTACAAGTGTTGGCTATGATCAATTGGAACTAATTAAATTTATTTGAAATGACGAATCTTAACTGGAAGAGAACAGCTGGAAAGACTAGGAGGAAAAAAATTGGGTCTTGATTGATACAATTTAAATCTTCACTCTGTCATTTAAAAAATATGTTGCAGCTTCTTTCTCTATCTCTCTTTTTAAAGCTGATATCTATTGATTGGCTCTACAGAGTAATGCCAGTGTGCCTTGGTCAACACACATACTCAGTTTTACTTAGCAGTCTGTCTTGAGGTTTATCAATTTCTTTCCTTTAACCATATGTTTTAAATTATATATCATAGACATATTAGCCATCTTGGTGGATTAATGTTGTTTTATGTAGAAAAATATTAAAACTTATTTCACATTTTCATATTGTACAATATGCATGGGAAATGTACTTTTCAACGACGTTGCTTTAGGATTTATAATACTCTGTATATTTAGAATCTGTTTTAACTGCTTAATAGAATTTAAAAAAAAATAGTGTTGATTCTAGATTATAATTTGAGGCACAAGAATAGTACTGTATACCTGTGTGTTTGCTTTTATATGTATACTTTTATTTCCAGTATTATCACTTAATTGCTATGTAGATATGTAACTGACGTTTATAAATAACACTTTCCTATTTATACTATGTTATTAATAGGTCATAATTATACTAATGGAGTAAATCTCACTAAAGCTGACATACGTAGAAGAAATTTTGGATTGATCATAATCTGCTTTTCTTAAGTGAGACCTTCCTGTGACTTAGTTAATTGTATGTGTCTTTTATTGTGGTACAGTATAGCATTCTGATTGAGGGTGAAGTGATACACCCTCTAAATACTGCATCTAAAAACAACCTCACCTTAATTGCAGGCTTAACAGAATTTTGGAAGGGTTTCATTCACAAACCTGCATGTATGCCTTTAAGAAAGTCCCTATATTCTTCTGAGGGTCATAGTTTGGTGTCTTACCTCTTGTTCAATACAGCAAGGACACAAACTGACCAAAAACAATGATAAAGGGTCAAGAGTCACTGACATTGTCAAAAAAAAAAAAAAAAAAAAACCACCTTGATACTAGATCAGCAGCACTGTTGACAGATTCAACTACAAAAGCAACAATGATATATGGATCCCAATGGGTGGATCGACAGTACTTATTTTAGTTTTTGATGCATTTTTTGTTAAATTATAATTAGCTACATTTTGATTACTCATTCAGGGGCAAATATATATCTTCCCATTACTCATTAGTAGATGCAGAGAATAATGTATTTTGCTATTCCTGTGTATTTAGTGCTGACAGAACCTACGTGTGTCTGTATCCCTCCTCCCCCTGCCCTCAGTTACGTTCTACAGGCATATATTTTAAATCTAATTCTTTACAGCTCTGTATTTTACTGATTTAAAGTTTTAAGTTTCTGAGAAGATGTCCTGTCTTATGGTAAATTGATGTAAGTTTTCTATAAATGTGTTTTTGTTTTTCTTGGATTGTAGAATCAAATTTTTTTTGTAGGTATAATCTTAGAGACTAGCTTATGTTCTCCTTTTACAATCAAATAAATTAATATCATTCTTTCTTTAAAAACTTACATGATTGATACCCAGTGTCCCAAAACATGTTATTTGACCTTTCATTCAGAAAAGTCTATATAACATGAATGAAAATGAAAAGATCTAGTAATGATGAAAAGTAATGTTATATAGTATCATTAATAATATGTAGTAATCCTCTCAGTAGTCATCTACTCATTCAATCAGTAAATATTTTTGAGCACTTTAGTGCCAGACACTGTTTAGGATATGCCATTGAATAAAATAGGCAATCACACTTGTCCTTGTGGAGCTTACATTTTCATGGAGGGAGGCAGACAATAATAATAATAAGTAAATATACAGTGTTTTAGAAGATGAGAGCTGCCATGGAAAGAAGAAAAAATAGAGAAGGGTAAGAGAAGTTAAAAGTTATATCACTTGACAACTTTCTTTTATCAAGCACATTACACATGAACCTTATGAAATTACTTTGAAGTAGATACTAATATATTTCCAGATATGTAGTTGAGGAAACAAGCTTAGAGAGAGAACTTTTACAGGGTCACATATGTACCAAGTAATAGATCTGGGATTAAAATGAGTCCTACCTGATTCCAAAGCTGATGTGTGGTCTTAAGCCCTACTCTGCACTGCCTCACATTCTCAAAGTAACTCATTAAACTTTGGAAGATTTTCATTTTCTTTTGAAATATGAGATAATGTCACAGTTTACCTTGATTGTTTATGATAAGAGGTAGTTACTTTGCTGGATATCTAACCTCATCATTATTCCCCCTGCATACCCCTCCTTTTTTTTTTTTTGACATGTGGTCTCTTGCCTAGGCTGGTCTCAAACTCTTGGGTTTGCCTGGGCATGAATAGTAGCTCACACCCATAATCCCAGCACTTTGGAGAGCTAAGGCAGGAGGATTGCTTGAGGCCAGGCATTTGAGACCATCCTACACAATAGGGAGACACCCTATCTCTACAAAAAAAAAATTAAAAGTTAGCTAGGTGTGGTGGTGCGCACCTGTGGTCCCAGCTACGTGGGAGGCTGAGCTGGGAGGATCACTTGAGCTCAGGAGGTCAAGGCTGCAGTGAACCATGTTCGACCACTGCACTCCCGACTGGGTGACAGAGCAAGACTCTGTCTAATAAAAACAAAGGAAAAACTGGGCTCACACTATCCTCTCTCCTCAAACTCCTGAGTAGCTGGTACTACAGGTGTGCTACTGTGTCCATCTAGTCTCATTATTTAAAATGCAAATTTGTTATTCTAAATTTAGACCAAGAGATTATCTCTTTTAGGAAAAAAAATCACCACATATTCATTCTTTAAATTTTCAAACATTATTTAGGACTGTTGTAACATAAGAATATAAATAGAAGTATTTTCATTACTAAATGGTCAGTTTATTGCATACATGTAAATGTTCATTGTTGTGTCCAGCTTTTTGAAGTCATCAGTATAAAACTAATACATTAATATATGTTTATACACTAAAGTCAACATCTCTACTATTTTAAAATAGAGCTGAAAAAGACGTCTAGTCTGAGACTAAATATTGATTTGTGCATTTACTTACTAAAGGTCCTATTCATAAGATGTTTTTACATTTGTTCTGAATGAAAGATAGGAAATTTACCCTGTTAAAGTACAGATAAGCTCCAAAGAACAAAATACGGCATATTATGTATTCAGAAACCAGACGTTCTTTCCTAGCCAGGAGTCAGAGGCTGTATAATTTGTAAACTAGAATAAGAGACTTCCACCTGCACCCTCTGCCTTTCTCATTCTTTAACTTATATTTAACAGCCTAAAAAGTAGTTTAGATGTAGGTGAATTTTAAGTCACTTCTTCTAAATTATCGCTACCCTTGCTTTTGACTTCAGAATGTTAGCTACTACAAAATATATGAGTTTACTATATTAAGGCTCTTAGTAATTATAAATTACTAAAGCTATGGTTGTTTTTACTCTGCAGTTTTCATGAAAACAGATATTAAGAAAAATAAAAGTGTAAATTTCATAGTTTTCTGAGTGAACTATGTCATTTCAAATAATTTACCTTTTTGTCCTTTTTTAAAAAAAATCTAGGAGAAGAAAACATATATGAAAATATTTCTTTCTTGTTTAGTGTTTAATGCTCAGCTTTAGTTTGTGTTGAAGGACAAGTATAATGTTTCTAAATACAGTATTTGAGAAAGTTTTTGACATGAATATTAAAATACAGAAAAAAATGATGCTGTATAAAACTGAGATACACTTTCTTTTCTCATATTTTCTCTCTGGGTGATTTGCTTTTTCCGTTCTTTGGTAACTACCACTTGTATGTTAATGACTGTCAATCAAATCTGTATCTCCAACCTAGCCTTCTCTTTTCAATATCAGATTCATATGTCCTCCTGCCTGAATGTCCTGTAGATACCTAAATACCAAGTGCAAAAGGAGCTATAGGCCAGTTCGGTGGCTCGTGCCTGTAATCCCAGCACTTTGGGAGGCCGAGGCCAGCGGATCACCGGAGGTCAGGAGTTCGAGACCAGCCTGGCCAACATATAGTATAAACCCATCTCTACTAAAAAATACAAAAATTACTTGTGTTCGTAGTGGTGGCAGGTGCCTTTAATCCCAGCTACTTAGGAAGATGAGGCAGGAGAATCGCTTGAACCCAGGAGGCGGAGGTTGCAGTGAGCTGAGATCGTGTCACTGCGCTCCAGACTGGGCGACAGAGCAAGACTCCGTCTCTCAAACAAACAAACAAAAAATGAAAAAGGAGCTATATTTCTTCCTAAACCTCATCTTATTTCATATGTTTACCTCAGTTAAAGGCACATCACTAATGGTACCGTTAATTACCTGATATCTCAAACTTGAAGCCCAAGGATAATCCTGGCTTTCTCACTTTTTAACAATGTCCACATATAGTTGGTGTAAGTTCTTGTAAAATGTGCCTCTTAAATATCTCTCAGTGGTTTTTGTCTTCTCTGTTTCCACAGAGAATACCTAGATCCAGCCTTGCATTTTTTCTTCTTCAGATTATCGTTGCATTTTCCTGCAACCATCTCCCTGTCTTCATTCTCTTGTTCTCATCCAGATCATGTCTTCCATGACTCTGAGAGTTTAAGAAGCCAGTTCATCATCCTTCACCCTCATTAACAGCTACTTAATGACTTCCCATTGAATATAGCTCCAAATCTAAATACCTTCGCAAGCTATCTAGGGTTCTTCAAGGGCTGACTTGTATCTCTGATGTCATCAGCTAAAGCGGTACTTAACTTTGTTCCCCAGAGTACCCTGCTATTTTGTGATTCATACTTTGCATGTGCCCCTCCATCTGGCTGGCATGCTCTTAACTCTCACATATGGGACGAAATTCCAAGAATTCCCCTCAAATTCAGCTTGAGTGTCATCATCTTCATGAATCCCATCTGGACCTTTCTTATATAATATCTCCCTGTTCATTGTACTCACTTCTGCTCTTGCAGCTTAATAATATGTAGCAATAATGACATCTGTAATTTTGTTAAGTGATCATTTCACTTGCCCTTCCTGAGTCATGTGGGCATGTGACTTTTACCTTCTTGTATATCTAGCACTAGAACAGCTGGTACATAGCATCTTCTCAATAAATGTTTATTGAATGAATGGTTGAATTAATGAATCCATAAGGTTACTCATATTTCAAGCAGTACTCCTTATACACTGTGTATTTAAATACATTTGCTATATCCTTCCTATGCTTACATAGTTTATATCTCCTTAACCTCCCTGCCCACCTTCTTAGTGGCTATTTAAATAGCTCAAAAAATCTTGGTAACACATTAGTGAGGTGATGTAGGCTTATTTGTAGATAAATTATCTCTTGATATTGTGAAAATGAGACTGGGAACACATCTAAGAACATAATTAGCTCTACCGAGTTAGTCACTATTGTTTCTGTTTAAAAGTTTATCTTTTTCTCTTGGAAAATAATATGTGTTCAAAGTTGGGAGAAGGATGTGATACATAGATTTAAATAAGAAAAGATAGGAGAAAAAAACCTGGAACAAATGTGCTTTGTAACTTCTCTTAATGAGCAGGTGGAAGTTGGGATGTGCTATTGGAATTGCACAAGCAGAGAACTAGACCTGATAGAATTCTCAGGAAATCCCCTTTCTGTGGTCTGCCTTGGCCTTTGCAGGTTTGGTAGACAGTGGAGATGTACTTGTGGATGATGGTTCCAGTTTCTTCAAAGTCTGGGAATCCCTATTTGGTTGCTGCCTCTTCAGTCACCCTTTTCTTCCTTGCTCTGGTAACTGTGCCTCCTCATTTCTAGGATGGATTCTGTCAGCAAAAGCCAGAGTCTTTAATCAACTGTTGCCTTGGCACCAAATCTTTCGTAATACTATTTTCCAATAAGGGCACTTTTATTTTTTGTGTGTGCATGTAAAGATTGTTTGCATGTAATATTTTTGCAAGGGGTTTGGGCAAATAAATAGTAATTAACACCATCTTCGCAAACTTATGTGAAAGAACACATTGCAAAATCAAGACCTTAAAGTAATAACTATCTCAGTGACTTAGCAGCATTTATTGAGTACCTAATATGTGTCAGAGTGGCTCTGTGCTCTTTTAAATCCTCACACTGTTCATGTGATGCCTTCATCATCGCTTCCGTTTTACAGGAGAAGAAAATGAGGCACAGAATGGTAAAGTTACTTGCCACATAAAAGCCACAGATAGGAAATGACAAAGTCAGGATTTGAAGCTGGGCTATTGCTTCTAGATCTTGTGCTTTTAAATTTAAGTAATTTTTAAAAAATCAAGTCATTTATAAACCTTACAAGAGAAAAAAGAAACACATGTATTATGACTTGTCATTTTCTTTTTGTGTTATATAGAAATTTCTATTTTAATTTTTAATATAGCTTAACTTTTTATGTAGTACAAGGAAATGTTTGAAATGTGAAGAAAATACTTCCTGCTTTCTTAAAAGAGAAACATAGAAATTCAGCATATGAAGATAATTTTATGTATTGTCTAGATAAACTAGAATTTCTACTTCATGTTCATATAAAACCACACATAAATACACCAACACATAAACAGTATTAGATCAGAAAGCCTTAAGTTTTGAGTTTCGCATTAACTATTATATATTTCTTTTGCTAAATTTAGACCAAACAGGAAAAAAGCAGAAATACTTACTTGGATAATAATGTAGATGCTGCATCGGGGTTGGGGGAGGGCAGGTGGGTGGCAGAGGGAAGCCATCCCTGTGAGTGAATAACCTTCAGGATGAACTTAAAGTTTAGCCTTTTGTGAGCTGTGTAATAATACCACATGGATAAGAATGAATTGCATTATATTGTGGCACACTATTATATATCTGTATATTACATGAATTGCCCTTATAATTGATATCAAACCCATATGACCAAAAGTTGTAATTCACAAAAGTAATGACAACAATGTCTCATAATTCACAGACTCTATGTCATACCTGTGAATGATTGCTTTTACTGTGCAAACCATGTTAAAGGGGAAAAACAGGTTTTAAAATGGATGTGAGGTTCTGAAGACTCCTTCTTCCTGATACTTCATAGTCATTTTTAATACACAAAAAGATAATTAAATTTACTAACATCTGTGAGTTTCCCCGTGATTTCTTGGTTTAAAGTCACTTGCAAATGTAAAAGCTTTTGCTCTTAATTTGAAGTTTTAAATTACAAATGAAAGGTAATATTTAATATTTGAAGTGAAGATAGCCATAAACCTGAATGTATTTTCTCCTCATGTAACATACCAGAAAGAGGAGTCCTCACTCATAGGTAGGATAAATACTGAGAGTATTTTCTCATCTTTTTTGTTATAACTATTTATCCTAAATAAAGATGGATGAATTAAATCCAGTGTGAAAGGATTCAGGGAATCGGAACCAGCTACTCTTTCTTTGTTTACCGTTTCTGTAAATGTATTTTTTCAGTGTGGTTAGTACTACTGAAAAGGAGTATAAGGCATATTCAATTTTATTCAATAAAACATGAATAAGTGCCTTATGTCTTCTATCAGCACATTCTATGGAGAATTTAATAAAGCAAGCCTCTAGATGAGAAGGTGATGATCAAATTTTAGATATGTCTGCATGCAAGTGCACAGATGACATATATGTGCATATTCTCTGTAGCTGGGAGAATTCAGAGTACTGGGCTTAGTTAAGGGTAGGAGTTATGTAAGAGGTAAGCCTGTGCTTATTGCAGAGGTGGAGAGACATGGGAAAAGCTTCTGAGCTCAAGCTGTTAGTTTACAGACTTAGAAATAATTAGCTGTGGAGGGAGTGAGAAGAAGAATGGCCTTGCCCGGAGTGGACAGACTATAAGGACAGCTTCCTTACTTGTTCATTGTATGCCCTTATTTGAGTTACTTGACTATGCTAAGCCTCTATTTTCTCACCTGAAATATGAGGCTAATAAGGTTATTATGAGACAGATGAATGGCTACAGAAAATGTGGGACATAATCACAATGGAGCAATGGAGTACTATTCAGCCATAAAAAAGAATGAGACCAGTCATTTACAACAACCTAGGTGGAACTGGAGATCATTCTGTTAAGTGAAATAAGGCAGGCACAGAAAGACAAACATTGCCTGTTCTCATTTATGGGATCTAAAAATCAAAGCAATTGAACTCATGGACATAGAGAGTAGAAGGAGGGTAGAGAGCCTACCAGAGGCTGGGAAGGGTAGTGGGGGTTGGGGGAGGGGTGGTTAATGGGTACAAAAATAGTTAGACAGAATGAATAAGACCTATTATTTGATAGAACAACAGGGTGACTATAGTCAAAATAATTTAGTTGTACATTTAAAGATAACTAAAAGTGTAATTGGATTGTTTATAACATGGAGGATAAATGCTTGAGAAGATGGATATCCCATTTCCCATGATGTGATTATTACACATTGTATGCCTGTATCGGAATATCTCATGTACCCCATAAATATATGCGCCTACTATATACCCACAAAAATGAAAAATTTTTTTAAAAAAAGCAAAAAACAAAAAAAAAAAGATTGTCTTGAGGATTAAATGAGATGATGCATGGAATGTTTTTAGCAGAAGAACTGGAGCATAGTAAGTGCTCAATAAATATGATAGGCTTCTTGCCTCGCTTCCATTCTCATTACCACCATCATCCTTAAGTGATTTGCTTTAATAACGTAAATGGTTGATAACTAATATCATTTATAAATCAGTTTTGAGTGACTTAGTGGTGTTTATTCTAGGTAGTTTGACTATCCTTCACAAGGATATAAACTTGCTAGAAACATTTATACTTTACAGATCAAGAAATAAGCCATATCCAAACTACCACTTCAAATTTTCACAAATTTATAAAAATTGGCTCCTGAAATATTGATAAATTATATTTTCTTAAACACTTTTATATTGATTTCTTTTATCACATTTATTGTCTGAGTTGAATTTGACCATAAAGGTGAATTATTTGACGAAACAGACATAACTGCAGCTTTAAAAGAAAAAGTAGAAAAAGTAGCTGAGGAAGAGTTAATTTGCATATGCATAGCTGAGTTCAGCTAGTGGTGAAGTGAGGGGTAAAAAGGAGATAATGGAGACAAGCTTTCCGAATGTTCTGATGTGGCCATTTAGTTGACAGTCATTACTAGACTTTAGAAAACATGTTTGAAAAATAATAGGCAAGATGGATATGGTCCATGGAGAAAGATAACTTAAAATATTAAATATTAATTAAAATATTTTTTAAAACCTGAAGGTTAAAAGAGGATCTTCACCATACTATCATTAAATAGTCTTGCCGAGAAAGAAAAAAGGGAAACATTTAATATAACTCTCATACTTGCAAAGGATGGTTTCTCATCAGCTCAGTTTTTAAGAGGGTGTGTTCAAAAACAGAGCAAGGTGTACCACACCAAAATATCAACTAAATGTGAGAGTAGAATATAGACAGGTTTAGAAATGCAGGTTATCAAAAAATATGCCTCCTATGTCTTAAGAACTGGTGGAGGATGTGTGCCTCCAAAATTGAGAAAGTAAACCAAGAAAGAGGAAGCTGAGGATCTAGTGATCCAGATAATCTTTATATAACCCTTTATATAACCCTTGTAAAACCTGTCTTGCCCTTTGACCCCCATCTCATTGTTTTAGGCAACATCTCTTAGGAACGTGCTGCTCAGGGCTGAGCACAGTGGCTCACATAGGAGGATAGCTTCAGACTAGGGGTTCAAGATTAGCCCGCGGCAACATAGTGAAACTTCATCTCTCCAAAAAAAAAAAAAAAAATTAACTGAGTGTGGTGGTATGCACCTGCAGTCCCAGCTACTTGGGAGGCTGAGACAAAATGATCACTATGATTGCACCACTGCACTCCAGCCTGGGCGACAGAGGGAGGCCTTCTGTAAAAAAAAATAATAATAATAAACAAACCCCAACCTCCCCCCACCACACACACACACAAAATAAAACAGGACTGTAATCCTCAGAAACCTAGCTGCCCTGAGGGTTGCTTGGAAAAGGGAAATCTGAGAGAGAAGCATTTAGGCTGCAAAGTCCAGCACCCCCTCCCCATGTGGAAAGTCTCAGTGACTGTATTGATTTAATAAGTTTCCTTATGTTCCGGATATTTGGCAAGTTCTAACTGTTCCATTTTCCAGGGTAGGCTTGATTTCTGCTCCCGAATCTACTCCCTTGTATAACAGATTTACAATTCTGGGTGAGAATTTGGGGATAAATTATTGAAATATAAAGAGAACCAAGTAAATAACAAAAGACAGTTATTGACTGCAAGGAGGGAAAAAAAGCAGTGCTGATAAAGTTATCAAAAAACACATGATTGAGTTGTGAATAACATGCACAGATTGTGAAACTATCAACCTTAATTATGATGTAATTTTATTAAGAACTATGACATAAATTGGGAGGCATAGGAGGAAGAAGGCAGGAGAAAGCATGTGAATGTGGTGTGTGTATGTGATGTGAATGTGTGAATGTGGCGTGTGTATGTGATGTATGCAAGTTGTGTTTATGTAAAGGAGAACCCAGTTTTTATTGATCATAGTGGAGGATCATAAGTTTAAAGATAGATAAGTCTAAAATTGAAAAGTTAGAAAATAACAGAGTTTTCTAAAGAAGTCAAATGTCCAACAAGTCTTTGGTTTTTAAAAAATGGGGAAAATTGGATCCAAGCAGCTCTAAATTGGTTAGTGTACTGTCCACATATACCAGAAGTCTGCAGCGAATTGTTAAATATGATTTGGGAGCACTTAGAAGAAAAAGTGAGAAGCAGTACAGGTGCCCTGAGCTTACCACACTCTAGAATTTTATCACAGTGTTTCAGTTGCGTTGATTTTGTTGCCCTTCATCGTCTAAAATAATTTTGATGTTTTGGTGTAAAATGTATACGATTCATCATAAAATGACATTTATACGCTTATGGGTTTTCACTACATGCGGCACACAATAGAAGGGGTCATTCTTCTGTTCCTGGAAAGCTATTCTTCATGATGAATTTTTTTTAAATTTGGTTTGGCATTACTCACTACTGTCAAACTTGCTCAAGCATCATTGCTAATGCCATCCTTATTATTTTCTCATGATGAATTTATCAATTGACTTAGGAATTAGGGAAGAGGACTTCTAAAAAATAGGAAAAGGTCTGTTAAGAAAATTCCAGCCATACAGCCCAGTTCAGCATGTCACTAGTAATAATCACCATCATGGTGCTACCTCTAGATCACCTCTGGGCGCTGTACTATACGTCTTCGATACTTGTGATACTAAGGGTGTCTGACTCACTCAGATATATTTGTGTGGAAGTTTTGGCAGATTCCCTTAAACAAGCGATCTTTCAGAGGGTCTGGCTTGCTGTCCCAGCACACTTTTTTTTGAGATTGAGTCTCGCTCTGTCACCCAGGCTGGAGTGCAGTGGCACAATCTCGGCTCACTGCAACCTCTGTCTCCCGGGTTCAAGCAATTCTCCTGCCTCAGCCTCCTGAGTAGCTGGGGTTACAAGCACTGTGCCACCATGCGCAGCTAATTTTTATATTTTTAGTAGAGACGGGGTTTCACCATGTTGGTCAGGCTGGTCTTGAACTCCTGACCTCCTCTAGCATACTTTTTACTGATATGCAGAATGGGGTATTCACTCTGTGCAGCTTAGTGGGATATCTGACAGATGACTGCCACTGTAGAAGCATGATCTTCAGTGTAGCCAGACTAAACTTTGTACATCAACCCAGCCTGGGAGAGTCCCTGTAGGAGTTCATGATACACTGGCTGAGCATCTTTGAACTTCAAGGAATTAGCTAGGAAAAAGGGGAGAGTGAAAGAGTTTCCAAAAAGAGTCAAATCCTGGGAGGGAGAAGAGAGCAAGAGGTGGTACAGCCATTTGGGAGGAAGAGTAAGTGGTTCCCTGTGAATGTGTATAGAGTGGAAACAGGGTCAGGACTAACAAGAGGGGATGCTAAAGGCAGGCCAGATGATGAAAGGCTCTGTTTGTCGGCTGAGCTGCTTTACTCATATTCAGGGGACTACCTGGAATCAATAAAGAGTCTAGACCACTCTGACAATAGATGCTGAAAATACTGGGGAATGATGCTGGGGCAAGTGGGGGTAAGCAGTGGTCTAGGTTCCAGCTGGCAGGGGCCCGAACGAAGGTAGCACAAGTGCTTGAAATGGCATTTGTTTGTATTTATTTAAAACATTCTGAAGATGGCCAAATAGGAACAGCTCCTATCTGCAGCTCCCAGCGAGACCAACCCAGAAGGTGGGTGATTTCTGCATTTCCAACTGAGGTACCTGGTTCATCTCACTGAGACTGGTTAGGACAGTGGGTGCAGCCCATGGAGGGTGAGCAGAAGCTGGGTGAGGCGCCGTCTCACCCAGGAAGCACAAGGGTTGGGGAACTCCCTCCCCTAGCCAAAGGAAGCCCTGAGGGACTGTGCCATGAGGGACAGTGCTGTCCAACCCAGATGCTATGCTTTTCTCATGGTCTTCACAACCTGCAGATCAGGAGATTCCCTCGTGTGCCTACACCACCAGGGCCCTGGCTTTCAAGCACAAAACTGGGTGGCTGTTTGGGCAGACACCAAGCTAGCTGCAGGAGTCTTTTTTTTCATACCCCAGTGGCACCTGGAACATCAGCAGATCAGAACTGTTCACTCCCCTGGAAAGAGGGCTGAAGCCAGGGAGCCGAGTGATCTTACTCAGCAGTTCCCACCCCCACAGAGCCCAGCAAGCTAAGATCCACAGGCTTGAAATTCTCGCTGCCAGCACAGCAGTCTGACGTCGACCTGGAACGCTTGAGCTTGGTGGGGGCAGGGGTGTCTGCCATCACTGAGGCTTGAGTAGGCGGTTTTCCTCTCACAGTGTAAACAAAGCCACCAGAAGCTTGGACTAGGCGGAGCCCACCGCAGCGCCACAAAGCCACTGTAGAAAGACTGCCTCTCTAGATTCCTCTTCTCTGGGCAGGGCATCTCTGAAAGAAAAGCAGCAGCCCCAGTCAGAGACTTATAGATAAAACTCCCATCTCCTTGGGACAGAGCACCCAGGGGAAGGGGCGGCTGTGGGCGCAGCTTCAGCAGACTTAAACGTTCCAGCCTGCTGGCTCTGAAGAGAGCAGAGCAGCAGATCTCCCAGCACAGCGCTAGAGCTCTGCTACGGGACAGACTGCCTCCTCAAGTGGGTCCCTGACTCCCATGCCTCCTGACTGGGAGATACCTCCCAGCAGGGGTCAACAGACACCTCATACAGAAGAGCTCTGGCTGGCATCTGGCAGGTGCCCCTCTGTGACAAAGCTTCCAGAGGAAGGATAAAGCAGCAATATTTGCTGTTCTGCAGTCTCCACTGGTGATACCTGGGCAAACAGGATCTGGAGTGGACCTCCAGCAAACTCCAGCAGACCTACAGAAGAGGGGCCTGTTAGAAGGAAAACTAACAAACAGTAAGGAATAGCATCAACATCAACAAAAAGAACACCCACACAAAAACCCCATCTCTCAAGGTCACCAACAGAAAACACCAAAGTAAATAAATCCATGAAGATGAGGAAAAACCAGCGCAAAAAGACTGAAAATTCCTAAAACCAGAATGCGTCTTCTCCTCCAAAGGGTCACAACTCCTCGCCAGCAAGGGAACAAAACTGGACAGAGAATGAGTTTGATGAAGAGACAGAAGTAGGCTTCAGAAGGTGGGTAATAACAAACTCCTTCAACCTAAAGGAGCGTGTTCTAACCCAATACAAGGAAGCTAAGAACCTTGATAAAAGGTTACAGGAACTGCTAACTAGAATAACCAGTTTAGAGAAGAACATAAACGACCTGATGGAGCTGAAAAACACAGCACGAGAACTTCGTGAAGCATACACAAATATTAGTAGCAGAATTGAACAAGCGGAAGAAAGGATATCAGAGATTGAAGATCAACTTAATGAAATAAATTGTGAAGACAAGATTAGAGAAAAAAGAATGAAAAGGAATGAACAAAGCCTCCAAGAAATATGGGACTATGTGAAAATATGGGACTATGGGACTATGGGAGGAATAGCATTAGGAGAAATACCTAATGTAGATGAGGGGTTAATGTAACCTGTGTAACAAACCTGCATGTTCTGCACATGTATCCCAGAACTTAAAGTATAATTAAAAAAATTCTAAATATCTAAAGTCATCTAGGTTTATAATTAATATAAGCTAATTGGTACCTAGTATTAAATAAAACATTCCAATAAAATGAATGTCTGCGTTACAAATATCAGTTAAATTATGTTGTATAAGTGGGTTTTTATGAATTTGTTGTAGAGAATATTAGTGTCATTCATGTGCCATATAAAAATCTTTAACCCCCACCTCATTTTGCTATATAGTATCTTAAAGTTGGAAAGACTTATTCATAATCTGGTAGCTAGATTTTATATTCTAGACCAATCTTTCCCATCGCAAAGAATCCTTCATACCACATCACTGAACATAAAGGTTACCGAACTTTTGCTTACACACTGTATTAATTTTCCTATTGCTACATAATAAATTAGCACAAATGTAGTTTAAAATACCCACATTTATTATCTCATAGTTTCCATGGGTTAGGGAATCTGGGTTCAGCTTAGCTATGTCCTCTGCTGTAGGACCCAAAAGGCTTCAATCAAGGCATTAACCATGGCTAAGTCTTATCTGAGGCTTTTGGTCCTCTTCCAATCTCACATTATCTGAGGCTTTTGGTCCTCTTCCAATCTCACATTCTTAATGGCACAATTCAGTTCCTTGCAGTTATAGGATTGAGGTCCTCAGCTCCTAGAGACCGTCCTTGGTTCCCTGCTATGTGGCCCTGCCCATAGGCATTTCACATCTTAACAGCTTGCATCTTTGAAGACAGCACAACAATCTCTCTACTAGGTGCCAGCAAGGTGGAGTCGTATATAAATTGAAACCTGGCTAAGAGAGTGCTATACGAAGTAATCTTATATGGAAATGGCCTCCCATGACTTTGCTGTCTTCCACTGGCTGGTAGTAAGTCACATATCCTGCCTTTACTCAAGGCCAAGGGGTGGTATAACGGTGTGACTCACTGGGGGTTGGTTACCTTACGATAGTCTCTCTACATACGCACCTATCCAGGTGTGGGGCTCACTGCTTGCAATTTCGTTCCTTCCATATTTTGCTTGTTTTGTTTGTGTGAGAGAGCAAGAGATCTCCCTCCTTGTCTTCTCTTTGTCCTTCAACAACATCTCGTGTGACCTGATTTCTAGACCTTTCTCTCTTCCATTTGTATGTACTATGTTTTATCAATGATATTCCTTAGAAGGTGGTACCATGCCCCCACTAGCAGACCAGTGCAAGTATTACACAACTATTTTCTTCCTTTTTCTGGATGCTGTATAATTTTGAAATTAAACTGGTTTACTTTAGAAGGCATCCCACATTTTTGTCTGCTACTAAAAGTGGAATCGTTTAAAATGTCAGATTTTATATGAAGTGCTATTAATTCAGGTCTTCCCAGTTTAGAAGCAAGACTTGCTATTTGTTCTTTCTGCTTTCCATCTTATTGGTTTGAGCCCATCATCCAGACTTGGAATCTTTTTCAGTGCATTGGTTATTTCTCCCTGCTTTATGACCTCTGTGAATGTGATGAACAAGCTTTCTGTGTTGTCTGTGTTGACTAGTTAACTGCTGAACAGGCCCCAGTAAGACTCCTGCAGCACAAGGGTAGGGATCTTCTCTACCTTTTCATCAGCCCTGATGTCACTCTCCAGATATGGTTTTTCAACTCAATATAAAGTAACCCTTTTGCAGTGTCACATTAGCTCATTGTTTAAGAGGGTATGTTCAAAGGTAGAACAAGGTATACCACACCAAAATATCAATGAAATGTGAGAGTAGAATAGAGACATCTTTAGAGTATCAAAAAATATGCCTCCTGTGTCTTGAGAACTAGTGAAGGATTCACTAGTTCTTCATCTTGTTCATAATTCAGATTTATTCATCTTGTTAATACTCTAAGAGATTTCTTCAGATGCTGTGCTGAGATCAGAATATGTGCATTAATGGACAGTGTAGGTCTATAATGTTTTACATTTGTAGTATTTTATCTAACTTATGAGCGTATAAAGGTATTTTAAAACATTCTTGACGTGCCTTGAGTTGCAGTAATTTTGGAGATATGCAATTTTTAAATTAGCAAGCAACAGCATTAAACATCATCAGGATTTTCAGAGGTCACCTAGAGAGTTATTGCCTGGATGATTGTTGTGGAATAGGGTAGGTATATGTAAGTATCTGGTCAAGGAGATTAGGAAGTTATGCATGTCTCAACAGTATGTGAAACTCATTTTGCTCGCTTTGCATCTGCTGTCATTTTTGTGACAAATATTTATTGATGGAGTATTTATAAGAATGTGTAAGTTCTTGATTTAAAACTTATGTCTTATGTTACTAGGTTTTTAAAGTTGACAAAAAGTTATAGTAAAACAGGTAGGTATGAGATTATTCACATACTGTATTAGTTTTAAATATCACTTTAAGAAAAGTTGGTTTGGGATAAAAAAAATTCAGGTTCCTCTGGTATTAAAATTGTGATTCTTAGATATTTGCAGTTGACTGTATATGATTCATGAAGTGAAGCACCTGATGTATAAGTGTACTTTATACTTTTCGGAGAATAATTTTCTTTAAATGTGAGATGCTTTCTTTAAAGCTTTATGAGTTTAGTTTTAATTTTAAGGAAAATTAAAAGAAAAATGTGAAGATTAGTTGAAAGCTTTGTAGTCATGTACAAGGTAGTCGTGTAACTTACTTACAATGTTTTGTTGAGTGGCTAGAGCCAAACTTACACAGATATTTTCTTATTCTTTTCCAACTGGAGTTTGTTCTTTTTGAAGTAAATGTGGCAGGTGCAGTAAGGCTACTTTCCTCTCGTGTCTGGCCAGGATTCACCTAAATTTTGGTGAAGAGTGAAAATATACAACAAACGAAACCATCTGCCACTCCCAAGCAACCAGCCCCTACCTCACTGTTGCTGACAATGTAGGGCCTCACCAGTCAGCCCCTGGACAGGGCCCCTGCTGGGCCTCATTTCTGAGGGTTAGGGCGGATAGGCCTCATTTCTGAGGGTTAGGGCGGATCCTGTCAGCACATATTTTGGGATGTGACTCCCTCACCAGCCAGTTACACAGAGATCAAAGACGTTTTTAATTTGCGTTTAACTACTCCTTGAATAGCCATCACCATACTAGCAATTGCTATTGTATATCAATCAACCCTAGACGTGCGTGCTTTTTTGAAATCTGAAACAGACTTAACCTCTCCAAATGCTGAATATGAAAATATTCATTCTTTCTTGCATCTATTTTCATCTGTTTTCCATAAAATTATCAATAAAAGAAGATAATATGAACACAAAGGATGATTGTATTTTACTTAATTGATGCTTTGTAATGATTTTCATTATTTGAAAGAAGCCTTTCAACTAAAACTTCTAAAAAGATAGTCCATTAGTCAATGGGAATTTTTATATTGGCATATAACTTCAAATTAAAATAATTTAATAGCATTTTCAGTAATATCTTTTTGTCATTTTCATAGGATAATTATTAGTGTATTAATTCTTCTGCATATTTTTACAGTTTAACAAAAAAAATCACTCATTGAATATCTTATATTCAAAGATGACTTCTCAGAGCTATGACTGGTAAATATCTGTCATACAACAAACGCATAAACAATTTGTCCTTTGTCAAGTTTATGAGCTGACGTCTGTTTGAATGACAGATGTCAGTGCAGTTAAGATGCAATTTAATTTGGGAAGGTTAATCTAAAAGTCACTCACATTTTAACCATTTGCATTTGAAAAACAAATGTGACCATTGCCGTCAATACAATTGGCTCTTTCGATGGTGAGAAAGGATGAACACACAAAACTAGCAACTATTTAGATCAAGCTTTTTATGGTTATGACTTGTAAAGAGATCTCAAAATTAGTCATTGTGACCATTTTTTGAGCCATCGTGACCAGTCAGAAAAGAAGTATATTGATTAGCAATGGCTGACATTTGAAAATGGCCGTGTAGAAAAATGTTATTGGATTTATTAATGCTTCTCATCAGCTGTAATCACCAACAAGTTTAAGTAAAAATGTCACAAGCTGAATCTGCTTAACAATTTGCTATTGTAAAATTTTAAACAAGTTTTATTACCTCTTAATTTTGATTAGTATATTAAAAATGCCACTTTGTCAGATCATTATTAGTGAATTTAAGAAGAAACATAAGGGAAAAATAAGTGAAAACATAGCTTGGGAATTAGTTGAGATATTGAAGGATTTTGATTTATTGAAATGAAATTTATATAACATTAAGTATTTTATAGTGAATAATTTGATTTTTTTTTTTTTTTTTGAGACAGAGTTTCGCTTTTGTCGCCCAGGTTGGAGTGCAATATGCGTGATCTTGGCTCACTGCAACCTCTGCCTCCTGGGTGCAAGCTATTCTCCTGCCTCAGCCTCCCAAGTAGCTGGGATTACAGGTGCCCGCCACCATGCCCAGCTAATTTTTGTATTTTTAGTAGAGACGAGGTTTCACCATGTTGGCCAGGCTGGTCGTGAACTTCTGACTTCAGGTGAGCCACCGTGCCCAGCCGATTTGTTTTTAAGACTAGAAGAACATTAAGAGCTGATATACTACTATTCCATGACTAAGATGGATACATATCAGTATAAAATGAAGAACTAGTACATTTCTATTTAGACAGAATTCTGAGATATTTACGCATTTACATCTTAACCAGCATTATGAACAAGAATAAGAATGTTTCATTAAAAGCACTGCATTATGATGATATATAAAAGACAAATCTGGGTTTGTATTATTTAAGTCTAAGCACTCAGCATATGCTAACATTTATGTGTCATTGTGGCTTTATTATTTTTTTTTGCCTTTTATTTCTTTATACCTGAAAGTATGTTCTTTGATCCTTATTTAAGTTCTTAGACATTTTATGCTAAAGCAGGGATATACAGCTTAGAGAATTTTAGGTTTATAGTCTTTGCTGTTTATTGAACTGTTGACTGATTGTACCAAACTGGATCTCCTGCCCTTGAATAATGAAATAGTTTGAGGAAGTTAAGTATAGTTTTCCTTTACATTTTTGGACATCTGCTGATAGAGTATGGACACAAAATCTTTAGTGACTAAATTTCTACTTCTAAATTTGTACATTTTATATCTATTTAATTTTGATCCTGGGACACCCAACAATGTGAACAACAAAATTGTTCCCATAGCAGAAAGTTTTAAAAAATTGTTTACCGATTTAATTGTTCGGCACTAATTTTAATTTTGCTACATATACTCAAAGCTGGGAAAAAGACACAACCTGTATTTTAAGGTCAGTCATACAGATTCTCATGAATTGAAATTAGAACTGAGTGATGTTTATATGCGATGCTCTATCTTAAGGAGCTTAAGCTAAGTGGGATGTGAATTGTTTTGCGTATTCAATGTGTAGAGCATGTTAATCATAAATATCATTTTTAAGGGTTTGAAATTTCATTAGCTTTTTTTGTAATTAGATACAGGATTAAATGGACAAGCTAGAAATATATAAAAAGAAATATGTTAAAGCAAGACTTTTATTACTTTAAAAACTGTGTATGATTATTTTAAAGATTATTAGGGCTTCTTTGTCATTAGCATACATTTATTCACATAAAAACCCTAACTTATTCACCATTCTCCATATTGTTTATGCTCTATACTTACTTGTGTGTTTAACAAAGCCAAATTAACACAAAAGAAACCCAGTTTGATTCAGCATAAGTCTTCTCATAATTCATATATTTTTATTGATATATAAATAGTTGTACATATTTTTAGGTACATGTGATATTTTGATACCTGTATATGATGTGTAATTATCAAATCAGGGTCTACATAAATTATTTGTATTATGGAAATTTGCAAGCACAAACAAAATTAAAGAGAATAATATAATGGACGCCCATTTACTAGTTACCTTCTTTAATAGTTGTCAGCATATTGTCAGTCTTGTTTCATCTATTCTTCCCTTCACTAGATTATTTTAAAGCAAACTCCAGATATCATATTATTTTGTCATTAATGTTTCAGTGTGTATCTCTTACTAATAAGACTCAACTTATATGATTAATAAGTTGACTCAACTATGACTCGTCTGTAATGTTATTAAAATTATTAGGTCAGTGAATTGACACAAACTCTATAGTATTAGCCAAGCTATACTAATCTAGGTTCTTCTGTACCAGAAAATCTCATGGGAGAAAAAAATAGTGTAAAGCAGAAGATCATGGCAATCAGCCACTTATTTTTGAAGTTGATAGAGTATTTATGGCTTATAATTAGATGTACCTGATACGATTTTGTCCAGGTGGAATATTTTAAATGATGGGGTGAGCCTATGGAAATATAAAACTGAAAGGACTCAGCCAGGCGCAGTGGCTCATGCTTGTAATCCCAGCATTTTGGGAGGCTGAGGCAGTCAGGTCATGCCGTCAAGTGTTAGAGACCAGCCTGGCCAACATATTGAAACTTCATCTCTACTAAAAATACAAAAAATTAGCTGGGCATGGTGGCAGGCACCTGTAATCTCAGATACTTGGGAGGCTGAGACAAGAGAATCGCTTGTACCCAGGAGGCAGATGTTGTGGTGAGCCAAGATCGCACCACTGCACTCCTGCTCAGACGACAGTGTGAGACTCCTTCTCAAAAACAAAACAAACAAAAACAAAACAAAACAACAACACGACAGTGTGAGAGTCCATCTCAAAAACAAAACAAACAAAAACAAAACAACAACAAAAACAAAAAAGCAAAAACACTGAACGGACTCATGATGGAGAAAGAAGCTATATGGCATTTTTATTAGTCAGGAGAGGAAGAGGGATTACCCTAAGACAAGAGGGAAAGGGGAGAGATTTTGAGAAGAGTGAGCCATCCATGACTGTGGCTTAGAGGGTTTCTCCAGAGAAATAAATAATTCTAAAATGGAAGAGCAATGGAGAACTATAGAAAATTATGAGTGAACCAAAATGATCAAGATATATGAAAGTAAAAAGGAAGAATAAAATATTGTAAAAATCAGTGGCACTGATAATCCAAAAAAGGAAGATAAATACTAATAGAGAATAAATATTCAGTGTTATCAAGTAAAAAGTTTTAAAATAATATCAAACTAAGTACTTAATTAAATTAATACTAACTGAACACTAAGTGTTAAATATTTTTGAGAAACATACTTGTAAAAGACTGTGTTTGACTGGACACAGTGGCTCACTCCTGCAATACCAGCATTTTGGGAGATCGAGGCAGGTGGATCATTTGAGCCCAGCAGTTCGAGACCAGCCTGGGCAACATGGCAAAACGCTGTCTCTACAAAAAATACAAAAGATTAGCTGGTAGTGGCGTGTGCCTGTAGTCCCAGCTACTCTGGAGGCTACAGTGGGAAGATCACCTGAACCCAAGAAGTTGAGGCTACAGTAAGCTGTGATTGCATTACTGTACTCCAGCCTGGATGACAAAGTGAGATCTTGTCTCAAAAAAAAAAAAAAGACATTTCCCACATTTCTACAATTTTGTTATAAAATATGCATGTTAGTAAACTATAAAATGGAACAGGGCTGGGCATAGTGGCTCACGCCTGTAATCCCAGCACCTTGAGGGGCCAAGACGTGGGGATCACATGAGGTCGCAAGTTCGAGACCAGCCTGGCCAACATGGTGAAATCCCATCTCTACTAAAAATACAAAAAAATTAGCCAGGCTTGGTGGTGGGCACCTGTAATCCCAGCTACTCAGGAGGCTGAGGCATGAGAATCGCTTGAACCTGGGAGGTAAACGTTACAATGAGCTGAGATCGCACCACTGCACTCCAGCCTGGAGTGAGACTCCGTCTCAAATAAATAAATAAATAATATAAAATAACGTAGAAAAGTGGTTGTAATTTACAATGAGAAATAATGGGAATGGCTGGGCGTGGTGGCCCACACCTGTAATCCCAGCATTTTGGGAGGCTGAGGCAGGCAGATCAGTTGAGAATAGGAGTTTGAGACCAGCCTGGCCAACACAGTGAAACCCAATTTCAACTAAAAATAGAAAAAAATTAGCTAGGCATGGTAGTGCATGCCTATAATCCCAGCTACTTGGGAGGCTACTTGGGAGGAGAATTGCTTGAACCTGGGAGGTGGAGGTTGCAGTGAGCCGAGATCATGCCGCTGCACTCCAGCCTGGGCAACAGAGTGAGACTCCGTCTAAAAAAAAAAAAAAAAAAAAAAAAAGATACAACAATGGGGATGTTTTGTCATGTATGTAATGTAGATTGATGGGCCCTAATAGGAAACGTAAATTTAAAAATATTTTTTCCACCACAAGTTACATAAATCTGTTGAATTACTATTACCACACTGATGTTTATGTAGATTTTGTTACTTTATAGCAAGACTCATTTGAGGTACACAGCTGATTGGATCTATTCTTGACATTTTTAACAGTTGGAAAGAATGTAATGTCATGCTTAACAGGACAGACTCCAGAGTTAGGATGCTGGGGTTGAATCTTGGATTTTTACATTTCTCTGTATGTGTGCATGCAGAGATGGAAGGATAATATAACTTTTCCTACTTTTTTAATAAAAATTTTTATGTTACAGATTCAGTAATCAGATATGCTTCTACTCACCTCTTTTTCAGGAGCCTAGATTATGGAAGGAACATGTCATCATACTCAATGCTTTTCATTTCTTGTGAAACAGTTATTTGCCCTCACTGCTTCATCTTCCCTGGCCCCCACACTAGTCATCATCAACATATTTGTTTTCATTTTAACGTTTAGTTGAAACCTGTCTTAGTCCCTTTTGTGTTGCTGTAACTGCATACCGGAGACTGGGTAATTTATAAAGAATAGAGACTTATTTCTTATGGTTCTGGAGGCTAGGTCAAGGGGTCTGCATCTGGTGAGGGCCTTCTTGCTACATCATTCCTTCAGAAGGCAGAAGAGCAAGAGAGTTCACCTGTGTGCATGTAAGGGTGGAGGGAGGGGGACCAAATCATCCTTTTTTCAGGAACCAACTCTCAATAACAGCATTAGTCCATTCACTAAGGCAGTGCTCTTATGATCTAATCATCTCTTAAAGGTCGCACACTTCTCAACACTGTTGCATCGGGGATTAAGTATATTTCAAACAATAGCAAGGACTGACACCATGTTGCAAGGTTTGATATTACAGTAAACAGAAAGGTATAAGGTTGTTCCCTGATTCTAGGCACTTGACAGTCTATTGTATAGGAGACTGTAGGTAAAGGATTTGTAGTACTTTGGTATAGCATATTCAAAATTCCCATTGAAGTATGCTAAATATAACACATCCTGTCTTTTAGTGTTTTATTCGTGTTTTCTCTCTTACACACACACACACACACGCACACAGTGGTCAATGGCAAATGCACATAGGAAACTACTAAATTACTGTGGAAGTATTTTAACATTTTAGAAAAACTTTATTTGAAGATTTTTGATAGTTTTTAATTTGGTTATACACTTTTAGCTTTAGAGCCATACTGTAAGAATTTTGGGGAGAGAAGAGACATTGCAGACCAAAACAGTGACATATTTGTGTGCTACTAGAAAATTACAGACATTTTACACCAAAAAGAATTAACCTGCTGCCTATTGCTTCTCTTTTTTTGGCATTTGATGTTGTTGCTGTAAGACTATTAATTTTAAACTAGTGCTATAAGCAGCTGGAAGCTTTGATTCTGATGATTCATCCTGTTACCTCTGAACAGATGAAAAGAAGTAAATGAATTTTGATGTTGAAAGTCCCCTTTCTTATAAAAATCCATTAGCGATGTTAATTAAATGAATTTTTGCCTCTTTCAGCTGTCTAGCTATTGAAAATTGGGCATTAGATCACTTTTTTAAACTGTGAAAGTTTTTTTATTGTGCCATTTAAATTATTTTTAAGTGTCCAAATCAGTGGTGTTAAGTACATACACATTGTTGTTCAGCCATCACCACCAATCCTTCTCCGAAACTTTTTCATTTTCTCAAAGTGAAACCTTATACCCATTGAATGCTAACTTCCCATTCCTTCCTGCCTCCAGCCTCTGTCAACTACTGTTCTACTTTCTGTCTCTATGAATTTGGCTAATGAAGGTAGCTCATATAAGTGGAATCAAATAAGTGTCTGGCTTGTTTCACTTAGCATAGTGGCTTTAAGGTTTATGCATGTTGGAGCTTGTGTCAGGAGCTTACAATTGTGTTGATCCATTCAACAGTGGATCTGTCATTCTACAGACACTTGGGTTTCTTCTATCTTTTGGCAATTGTGAATAATGCTGCTATGAATATTGATATAGAGCTATCTGTTCAAGTCCCTGCTTTCAATTATTTTAGGTACACAGGGTTGGATTTGTTGTAATACATGGTCATTCTATCTTTAATATTTTGAGGAACTGTCATGCTGTTTTCTACAGTGGCTGTACCATTTTACATTCCTACTAGCAGTGCACTGTAGTCTCAGTTTCTCCACATCCTCATCAACACTCGATATTTTCTTTTTTCTTTCTTGTTTTTGTTTTTTGAGATGGAGTCTCGCTCTGTTGCCCAGGCTGGAGTGCAGTGGTGCAATCTTGGTTCACTGCAACGTCTGCCTCCCGGGTTCAAGCAGTTGTCCTGCCTCAGCCTCCTGAGTAGCTGGGATTACAGGCGTGCGCCACCACGCCTGGCTAATTTTTGTATTTTTAGTAGAGATGGGGCTTCACCGTATTGGTCAGGCTGGTCTCGAAATCTTGACCTTGTGATCTGCCTGCCTTGTTCTCCCAAAGTGCTAGGATTACAGGCATGAGCCACTACAATCTATTTTTTTTTTTTAAATAATAGCCATCCTAATGAGCGTGAAGTGTGAAGTTATATAGGTATCTCATTGTGATTTTGATTTGAATTTCCCTAATGATTAGTGATGCTGAGGCAAAAGAACGTTATAATAATTATTGACCATTACTTTAACTTTTTAAAAAATAGATACATCATTTCTGATGCTTACATTCAGTGTCCTATTATTAGAATAAATTTTTCCTCATTGGTGTACAATTTCTGAACTTCATTTATATGAGAGTGGCTTTTAAAATGATCCATGGTGTTTATTGTGTTGCAGCCTACTAAGGACAGTCACAAAAAGATTAGACTCTAAATTGAAATAAAATTGTTATTCTTTTCACACGTAGTTTAGAGAATATAATTTTGGACTATACTTTTGAGCTTAAACTTTTAATTCATTACTTTAAATTTTAAATGCTTATGGTAAGAGAAAAAAGAGCTACCGCTCTGCAGCCATAGAGAAACCTTACATGAGTTCAAACAAGGCCTTACAAGGCTAAAGGCTACCGTTTGCTAGAAATGAATGATTTATCAGAGGGAAAATATGCACACACAGGTTGGTAGAGATAATGAGAACTGAGGAACTAGCAAGGCTTAAAATTGTCCTGCTAGTTATGTTGATTTAAAGACTCTTTCCTGGCATAGTAGTTTCTCTTTATCTGTGGTTTCAGTTACTCATGGTACAATACAGTAAGATATTTAGAGAGAGAGACCACATTCATATAATTATTACAGTATATTATAATTATAGTATTTTATCATTATTGTTGTTAATGCCATACTGTGCCTAATTTATAAATTAAACTTTATCATATGTATGTGTAGGGAAAAAACATATATAGGATTTGGTACTGAGGTTTCAAGTATCCACTGGGGTACTTGGAATATATCTCCTATGGATAACCAAAGACCACTGTATATTTTCCTCTTGTTTAGATATAATGATTTGGTTGGAATGAATTGATCTGATATGTCCCACTCTATGCAATTATGTTAAGTATTTACAAAAAGAGATCTTTGCTAACCAAAAGATTTTCTCTTTTAATAATACCTTGCTTGGTTGTATATGAAAAGTTGCAAAGCTCTATAGTGTTTCTATGCATAAAACTTACTTTATTTTTGGTATTTTGAGTATTTTTAATTTTTCTATAATACTTTTTGAGGAAATAATAAGATCTATGTAAATGTATTTGTATTTTAAATATCTTTTCCACAGATTTGTAATAGAATTTATAAAAAGTAAATGTAATATTTCCAGAGATTATAAATCTCTGTTTACTAATAATGTAGTTTACTGGGAGTAGAAATACAGCGTTCTTCATGGAATCCTAACATTCCATCACTGTTATATTTAGCAGACATATTAAAATCATGGTTTAAATTATTTAGTTGGTAATTTCCAATTTAAAATGGACAAAACTCATTTTCTTGTGAATCCCATCTACATTCCATTGCTGTTGTATTTAGCAGCTCTATTAAAATCGTGATTCAAATTATTAGCTGGTAATCTCCAATTTAAAATGGATTAACCTCATTTTCATGTGTCTTCATGTATTTATAATTCAGTATTAGATATAAGTTTCTTTCTAAAAAACTGCATATATGTACTTTAAAACAAGAATCGACAAAGAATTAAACAATTATTTTATTACTAGTCCTACTAAAATTGAAATTTACTTGAAAAAATATTGTTCTATGTTTTTAAAAGTTGGTAACCTGAAATAATTAAATAAGATTATGTATTTAATAGCCTGCCCTCAACACTTATGCATTTTTAGTGAACATTGCTTTTTATAAAAACGTAAAATGTTGTTCTCTTCCCACATTCTTTATTGAGAGTCTAGTTTGTGCCAGGTACATGAAATCTTTGATATATTGTGACAAGGCAGAATATCTTTTATTTTCTAAAGATATTATGTGATAAGGTTTGGATATTTTTCTCCTCCAAATCTCATGTTGAAATGTGACCCTCCATTGTTGGAGGTGGGCCTACTGGGAGGTGTTTGGGTCATGGGGGTGGATCCCTTATGAATGGTGATATGGTTTGGCTGTGTCCCCACTCAAATCTCAACTTGAATTGTATCTCCCAGAATTCCCACGTGATGTGGGAAGGACCCAGAGGGAGGTAATTGGATCGGGGAGCCAGTCTTTCCCTACTATCCTTATGGTAGTGAATAAGTTTCACGAGATCTGATGGGTTTATCAGGGGTTCCCACTTTTGCTTTTTCCTTATTTTTCTCTTGCCGCCACCACGTAAGAAATCCCTTTCACTTCCCTCCATGATTCTGAGGCCTCCCCAGCCATGTGGAACTATAAGTCCAATTAAACCTCTTTTTGTTCCCAGTTTCAAGTAATCTTTACCAGTAGCATGAAAACGGACTAATACAAATGGCTTGGTGCCATCTCCATGGTAATGAGTGAGTTCTCAGTCTGGTAGTTCATGTGACAGCTGGTTGTTTTAAAAAAGTCTGGGACCTTTTTCTTCTCTCTCTTGCTCCCTCTGTTGCCAGGTGATGCACCTGCTCCTCCTTCACCTTCTGCCATGATTGTAAGTTTCCTGAGGCTCTCACCAGAAGCAGATGTGGACACCACATTTCCTATACAGCCTGCAGAGCCATGAGCCAAATTAAGCTTCTTTTCTTTATAAATTAGCCAGTCTTGGGTATTTCTTTATAACAACGCAAAAATGGACTAACATAGAAAATTGGTACTGAGGAATAGGGCATTGCTTTCAAGATACCTGAAGATGTGGAAGCAGCTTTGAACTGGGTAACAGGCAGACGTTGGAAGCATTTGGAGGGCTCAGAAGAAGACAGAAGATATGAGGGAAAGTTGGGAATTCCTAAGAGACTTTTTAAGTGATTGTGACCAAAATACTCACAGAAATATGGACAGTAAAGGCTACACTGATGAGATCTCAGATGAAAACATGAAAGTTATTGGGAATTAGAGTAAAGGTTACCCTTGTTACACCCTAGCAAAGAACTTGGTTACATTGTGTCCAGACCCTAAGGACCTGTGGAAGTTTGAACTTAAGAATGATAATTTAGAGTATTTGGCCGAAGAAATGTCTAAGTTGCAAGGCATTCAAATGGTGGCCTGGCTGCTTCTAACAGCCTGTAATTAGATTCAGGAACAAATAAATGACTTAAAGTTGGAACTTATTTAAAAGGAAATCAGAGTATAAAAGTTTGGAAAATTTTCAAGCTAGCCATGTGGCAGAGAAAGAATATTTTCAGGGGAGGAATACAAGCAGACTGTGGAGCAACCACTTGCTAGAGAGATTAGTGTGACTAAAAGGGAGCCAAGTGCTAATATCCAAGACAATGGGAAAAAGGCCTTGAAGGGATTTCAGAAGTCTTCAAGGCAGCCCCTCCCATCAAAGACCTAGAGACCTAGAAGGAAAGAATGGCTCTGAGGGCCAAGCTCAAGGCCCTGTTTTCCTGCTTAGCCTCAGGACAGTTCTCCCCATATCCCAGCCACGCCAGCTCCAGCTGTGGTTCAGGTGCTCAGGTACAACTCAGGCCATCATTCCAGAGGGCGAAAGCTATAAGCCTTGGTGGCTTCCACATGGTGTTAAGCTTGCAGGTGCACAGAATGCAAGAGTCAAGGAAGCTTGAAAGCTTCCCCCTAGATTTCAGAGGATGTATTGGAAACTCTGGGAGCCCAGGCAGAAGCCTGCCACAGGGCACAGTCCCTGCAGGAAACCTCTGCTTAGGCACTACAGAGGAGAAATGTGGGGTTGGAGCACTGCCTCGTGGAGCTGTAGGAAAGGGGCCACCACCCTCCAGATCTCAGAATGGTAGATCCACTGGCAGCATACACCCTGAGCCTGGAAATCCACAGGCAGTCAGCTCCAACCTGCGAGAGTAGCCACAGAGGCTGCACCTTGCAAAACTACTAGGATGGGCCTTGCGAGCCTACCCCTTGCACAGTGTGTCCTGGATGTGGGACATGGAGTCAAATATTATTCTGGAGCTTTAAGATGTAATGACTGTTCTGTTGGGTTTCAGACTTGCATGGGGCCTGTTGCCACTTTGTTTTGGCCAATTTCTTCCTTTTGGAATGGGGATGTTTCCCTTATGACTGTAGCACCATTCTCTCTTAGAAGTAAATAACTGATTTTTGATTTCACAGGCTTGTAGGTAGAAAGAACTTGGCTGGAGTTTCAGATCAGACTTTGGTCTTTGGGACTTTTGAGTTAATGCTGGAATGAGTTAAGACTTTAGAGGACCATTGGGAAGGCACGACTATTTTGCAATGTGAGAAGGACATAAGATTAGGGGGCCAGGGATGGAACGATATGATATGGATTTTTGTCTCCAAATTTCTTGTTGAAATGTAATCTGCAGTGTTATAGTTGGGTCCTGGTGGGAGGTGCTTGAGTCATGGGAGTGGATCCCTCATGAATGGCTTGGTACCCTCCTCATGGTTATGAGTGAATTCTGGCTCTGAGTTCATGTGAGAGCTGATTGTTTAAAGAGCCTGGCACCTCCCGCCACCTCCTTGCTTGCTCTCTCTCTCTCACCTTATAATATGCCTGCTCCTGCTTCACCTTTGCCATGAGTAAAAGCTCCCTGAGGCCTCCCCAAAAGCCAAGTAGATGCTGGCACCATACTTCCTGTACAGCTTGCAATACCGTGAGTCTATTAAATCACTTTTCTTCATAAATTACCCAGCCTCAGGTATCTCTTTATAGCAATGCCAAAATGGAATAATACACTATATTAACTTTTCCCACTTACTAAATAATTGAATGTTCCCTCTTACAGTTTCCAAGCTTCGTGGCTCTTTCCTTCTAAATCAGACTTATGTATCAGCTTTTAAAATTGCAATGTCTTCTCTTAACCCAGTATACCCTTCATCTATCTCATCTCTCTCCTTCACAGCTGATGCATATGCTTCTTCATTAGCCATTCATTCCTTCTAACCTGTGTAATCTGGTCTTCTGCCTGAGATTCCATTTTACAAACCCTTATCAGGATCACTAGTGACCTAGAGTTTAGTTCTACTCAATTTTGTGACTAAATTAGGACTGCTTGGCTCTTCTGACTACTTTTAAACAGAAGCTTTCCTTGACTCCCAGGACATGGTTCTTTTGCGTTCCTTATTCCTCCTCTGTTTCTTGTAGGGATTTCTCTTTTGCTGCTCATTCCTTAAAAGGCAATATTCCATGGGATTTAATTTTTTGTCCTTTTCTAAGCTTCCTTATGTCCAACCACTTGTGATTACTGATTGCTACTAAATCTTTAGCCCAGTTCTGGGGTCATCAATTCCCATTGTCTCTTTCTGCTTTCAAAATAATCACCTAATTCTACATTTTCCACTTTTCTTCAACTCCAGGATTACCATCCTAGTTGACATCACTTTGATTTGTAGTCTCTGATGTTCTTGTGGCTGCTCTTGTCTTCCTGTAGACCATTTGCTACACAGAGTGATTCTTTAAAAATGTAAATCAGATCATTCAAATCATGTCACTTTCTGCTTAAAACTTTCCAATAGCTTTTTTAAAAAACCCAAAACAAAACAAAAAACAAGATGAAGTCTCACCGTGTTGCCTAGGCTGACCTCAAACTCCTGGGCCTGAGTAGCTGGGACTACAGGTGCATGCCATTATGCCTGGCCCTATAACTTTTTATCCCACCTGAGACTAAGATTTGGACTTGCTACTATTGACGACATGGTCTTACGTATGATCTGCTCCTGTGTGCCTCCATCCCTTCACATTCACCGTGACACAGCCACATTTGCCTTTGTTTTGTTTCATGAATGTGGCCTTCATGAACATGGCCAAGTCTGTTCCAGTTTTAGGAGCTTGACACTGTTTCCTCTTTTCCAGAACTTCACAAGGCTGGCTGATGATTGAGTCTGAGCTCAGGTGCCAGTTCTTTCACAGAGCCTTCCCAGATTGCCCAAAAGTACCCCTTCCCCTTCTAGTCACTTTCTCTGGTACATAATTCAGTTTTATTTTCCTTATAAAATGTATAACAGTCTAAAATTATTTTTTTCATTTATTTGTTTACTTCTTTATGTTCTGGATGTAAATGCTGTAAAGCAGGACCAGGTTTCATTGTTGATCATGGCTGTGTAACCCCATTCCATATGGCAGTGCCTGAAAACTAGTAGGTGTTCAATAAATATTGGTTAGATGATTGAATAAATTGATATTCCAGTTGCCTATTTGCCATGTATACGTAGATTATTCTAAAATGCAGTGTTTTGAAAACTAACTGACCTTCATTATTTATTTGTTTCTATATTTATTTATTTATTTATAGAGCTAGAATCTCCCTCTTTTACCCAGGCTAGAGTACAGTGGCCTGATGATGGCCCACTGCAGCCTCAACCTCCTGTGTTCAAGCAATCCTCTTGCCTTAACCTCCTGAGTAGCTGGCACTACAGGCACATACCACTATACTTGACTAACTTTTGTATTATTTTTTATAGAGATGGGGTTTTGCTCTGTTGCCTAGGTTGGTCTTGAACTCCTGGCCTCAAGCAATCTTCCTGCCTCAGCCTCCCAAAGTGCCATTGTGCCTAGCTTGAACTGACTCTTCTAAGCACCGGCCAGCTTCCTTGACCTAGGTTTCTTCTCTTGTTCTAGGATACCACCATTCACTGTTTATTCCAGCCAGAATCCTGGGAATTATCCTTAACTCCTGCTTCCTCACTGCTCCCAAATCTAGTTTATTGTCATATGTTGTTGGTTCTATTAAATTTCTGCTCTCCATTCCTGCAGCCCATTGTGTTTAACCACTTCAGGGTTCTATTGTTGCTTATGATGTAGCCATAACCTGTTCAAATCCTCCCTGCTGCCAAAATGATCTCTATAAAATATAAATACTATCACTGTTACTCTCCTGCTTAAAATTCTTCAGTGGGTCCTTCATGCCTTTGTAGTAAAATTAAAAATTTTCTAGGACCTTCATGATATGACCCTCTGGCTTCATTTCTCAGCCTCTGACTTTCTCTGCTGTTAGTTCTCCAAACATGTCTTAGTCTTTCATTCCTCCATGCCTGTTCGCATGCTTTCCTCTTTGAAACATTCTTCTCCAACCCTGTTCCCACCCTATATCACCCAACTATCTCCTACTCATCTCGCAACACTCAGCTCTTACATCTTTTCTGAAAAGATTTTCCTGTCCCCAGAGCACACTCTTGGCTAGACTGGCTGTCACTGGTATTTGGTTTGCCTCCAGCTTAGCTTAGTTTAACATATATCATACTTGTCCCTTTACTTGTTCATCTTCCTTTCTAGATTTTGATCTCATTGCATTTTGATGACCTACCAAAGCACCCAGCCCGCAGTTGCTCAACAATTGTTTGTTGCCTGATTTAACATTGACCTAGACCAAGGTTTCTGAATTTGATCCTTCATGATGTCCCTGAATGCCTGTAATGTCATACAAAATGTCAGGATTATGAATGATTTCTCTGGAGACACAATTCATACTTAAGATTCTTAATCTTTCTTCAATAACTTGAAAAATCACCAATGTGGTCTTTTGGTACAGTTTTAAAGTTTAACATGTTTTCAATTACATAGGTGCCTTCCCTCACCTGCTTGCTCATTGTTAGCACATACAGCTTAATTTAGAAAATGCTTATAAAGTATGGCTTCCCTCTTGTTTGGGAAAATTTGAGCAGTTGGGCTCACTTTGGTAGATAGTGCTGTTGAAAGGCTATAGCTTCAGTTCCTGTTACTGTCATCTTCACAGAGAAAATGACCCTCTGGCTTCATTTCTCAGCCTCTGACCTTCTCTGCTGTTAGTTCTCCAAACACGTCTTAGTCTTTCATTCCTTCATGCCTGTTCACTTGCTTTCCTCCTTGAAACATTCTTCTCCAACCCTGTTCCCACCCTATATCACCCAGCTATAGAAAAACGTGTTTTAAGGCCATAAATTCTGTCTCTAGATAATATTCAGACAGATATCTCAGTAGCTGGACCTTCTTACTACCTGGGTGCAGAAATTCACTGCGTTTTGTCGGGGGGCTCAGTTGTTGAGAAAGGAAGCCAAAGGAAACTTGATCTTTCTGGCATGATTTGGAATTAGCTTCTGCTTTTATCAGAATTATGAGTGTGAAGTTCTGTCATATAATGGTATCAGAACAACCTAGTTCATTCCTAGACAGGCAGAGAAAGAATTTTTGTCCTCTGTCTGGTATTTTGAGTTGAGGAATAAAAATGGATTTTATCTGGCTATATCATGTAAGAAAGCATCCAGAGTACATCCTTTCTAGTAAATAGCAATTATTGGTTTAGTGCCTGTCTTAGAAATTTACTATGTTTTAATATTCACTCAAATATCAAGCAATTAATGATTAATTTTCATATTGTCAGAATACTCAAACTTTTAAACTGTTCTGGGGCCACATTAGTATAAAGGCTAAACCTAATTTCTAGCATATTTAATGTATACACAATGTATATGTAAAAAAACAAGCAAACACCTATATATACATACACATATATGGATAAATGTGGACTAGAAGATTTAGATTGCTGAATATCTGTGGATATTTACATTCGTTTTTACATTACATTTTACATTACATTCGTATGTAAAAATATATACATACTTACTGATGAACTGATGGCTCCAACTAAATAGGTACTTTAGCATGTTTCAAAATATTCTTTAAGTTTTATAGTCTTTGAAATTTTACTGAGTGTTTACATGTTTGCAGGTTCTGTAATAACATTCAGTTACCATGGGCACGCATGCAAATAGATTTAAGTTTGTTGAATCATTAGTAAACTTGAAAACATTATTTATTGTTTAAGAGGAAATGAAGGATTCAGGCAAAATACGAAAAATACCTTGAAGATTTTGTGTGTATGTGTGTACAGCTTTAAAACTTAAAAATTACAGAAGTAATATGAATTACTTTGCAGAAACTTTAGAAAACAGAAAAGGTGAAATATGAAACACCACCATCTCAAAACAGTAACTGTTAACATGGTGATGACTTTCTTCCAATTCTCTTTTCTAGGCATTTTGATAATTCTTATAGGGAATTTTATAGGGAAAATTGTGTGATTTTGTGTCCTAGTGTTTTATTCCCTCACTTAGTCGTATATCATAAACATTGTTCTTGACCTTTGTTTTAATGGTTTAAAAGACTGCGTGCAGTGTATACAAATAATTTGCCTTTTCATTTCCCAGTTATCTTACAGGCTGTTTCCTTTATTTAGTGCAGACTGCTAACCAAACACACACCCAAACATCTTTGATTCATTAAATTAAAGGTCTTGTTTTATTTGCTAATTTTAAATGTATTTTGTTTAATCAGTCAGTCACCTAATTTTAACTACCATAGACCTGAATCCCTACCCAAACCAAGAACTAGAATATGGCCAGTCTTATATCTTCATGTGTGTTCTTGTCTTGTTACATTCCCTGTCTGCTTCTAGAGGTAACCACTCTTGAATTTTGTGAATATTTTTCACCTGTTTTTTGTTTATTTGTTTTGTCTCATATATTGGTAGGCCTAAACAATATATTGCTTGGTTTCACCCATTTTAAACTTAAAAAAGGTATTGCAGTATATATATAATCCGTTAGTACTTTCTTCCTCTTAACATTGTATTACAAAGATTCATTAGTTTTGTTGTGTGTAGCTGTAGTTGTCATTTTTATGACTAATAATAGAAAAAGTCACAATTTACCTAGTAAACACTTGGGTTATTAGTATTTTTTGTTTCATTTTACTATTACAAACAATGTTGTTATGAACATCTGATTCATGTCTTCTGTACACATACATATAATTTTCTCTTGAGTAGTGAGTGGAAAAAACTGGTTTTCCTTTGTTCTCACACCACCGCAGTCGACACAGAAGCCTTCTTTGACTAAATGTATGGGGATTTCTTCCCTCCAGCAAGCAAACAATCAGTTCTGCAGTGGCCAGCAGCTGGTGTCCTCCAGTTCAGTACTCACACTGTCTGCCGGGACACAGCATTGTTTTACTTGTGCTTCTGGTCAGCTGACTACAAAACATACTTCCTATGACCTCCTCCTCTTTGAGTTAATTAATTTGCTAAAGTGGCTTACAGAACTTAGGGAAACACATACTTGTATCTTCTGGTTTATCATAAAGGCTATTACAAAGGATACACATGAAGAGATGCATTGGGCAAGGCATAGGGAAGGGACATGGAGCCTCCATGCCCACTCTGGGCATAACACCCTCCAGGAACCTCCATGTGATCAGCTGTCTGGAAGCTCTCCATACCCTGTCCTCCTCGACCTTTTATGGAGACTTCATTGGATAGGCATGACTGAAGCATGGACATCCATCTATTGGACAGAAAAGGTATGCTCTAATGCTAATGCACTTTGTGGAGGAAACCCAGTAAGCCCTATCTATTCAGATCTTTTTGGCCTTTCTATGTAGCATTTTTTCCTCCCAGGTATAGGGTAAGACCCCTTCTGAAATGTAGGTTTTATGACCTACAATTAGACAAAGTAGGTGAGGGAATTTTTTCATGACCAGCTCCAAGACAGGAAGGGTGAGGAAGGATTCCTGCCTTGGGGAGAAAAAGGAGCTGGTGAAAGAGAGGGCAGGGGAAGTTCAGAGAGAGAGATTCTGTTTTCTGAGGGCTGCTTCTGAGGCCTAAAGTATTTCAACATTATAACAAAAGAGAGTAACAAGGGCCAAGGGAGTTATGAGCCTGGAACTATGGATAAAACCAATATATATATATATATATGTATATATATATCATAACATACTCAGGACTGGAATTACTGTGTCTTGGGATATGCGAATGATTAACTTCAGAGTCACATTCTTATCCAAGATGTATGAGAGATGCTATTGATCTACATTCTATCCAACTCTTGACATTTCAAATTTCGATAACTGATAACAGTAGAAAATGATGTCTTATTGTGCCCTTGGTTTGCATTTCCCTTCTTGCTAGTGAGTTTCAACATACGTGTTTCCTATTCTATGAAATGCCTATTCAAGTGTTTTGCCTGTTTTTTTTTTCCATTGGGTTGTCTTTAATTGTAGTTCTTTATATCTTTAGAATACTAATAGTTTGTCAGTTATATATATGATAAGTATCCTCTCTGTTTGTATCTTATATTTTCATTTTCTTTAAGATGCCTTTGATAAAGAGGAGTTCTTTTGAATGTAGTTGAATTTATTCATCTTTTCTTTTGTGGCTAGGGTGTTTAGAATCTTAAGAAATTCTTCCTTATGCCATCATATTTATTTTCATTCATAAGTTTTAAAGTTTTCCTACGGACATAAAAGCTGTTAATCCACTTGAGGTTGATTTTTGTGTATGGTGTAGAATTCCAATTTCATTTTTATTCGTATAAATAAACATTTCTTCATGATATATGCATATCTGGACCCCGGGGGTTTTTTGCTTACGTTATTCTGTTTGTGAATTTGTTCCTGCACCAATACCATGCTGTTTTACTTACTGCGGCTTTATAATTAGTCTTTATATCCAGTTTGGCATGTCTTTCCTTCTTTTCTTCTTCAGAAATGTCTTGGTTATTCTTGGCCCTTTGTTGTTCTCTAATACATTTTATAGATAAATTAATTATTCATTACAGGCTATGCTGGAAAACCACTGCCTTTCCACTTGTGCACCTGTTTCTATAAAACTCACCACTCTCAGAGAAGAGCAGGAAATCTGCTCTTTGTAAGTAAATGTGTCCTAAAGAGACGGGAAGGGGCTCGCTATTCATGACAAACTGCATACCCTAGATGCATCTATAAGAGAAGTCACTCTAGTACCTCTGGGAAACACTGGGTGAGGGGTGGCGAAGAAGCCAGGGGAGCTCAGGGAAAATCCTAGAAGGAAACTAGAGGAGAGGTGAATAAGACCAAAATTTCCAAGACTGACTCTTTAGAACAATCACAGTGCTCTGACACACTGTGAGAGCTCTGCCTCACAGCAGATGGGCCTTTGTGTATATTTATTCTACAGAAGAAATCAACTTCTGTTGTATTAAAGATCCTATAACTTTGGCTAGGCACAGTGGCTCATGCCTGTAATCCCAGCACTTTGGGAGGCCAAGGCAGATGGATCACTTGAGGTCAGGAGTTCAAGACCAGTCTGGCCAACCCGGTGAAACCCCGGCTCTACAAAACATACAAAAATTAGCCAGGCAAGGTAACACATGCCTGTAATCCCAGCTACTCTGGAGGCTGAGGCACAAGAATTGCTTGAACCATGGAGGTGGAGGTTGCAGTGAGCTGAGATTGCGCCACTGCACTCCAGCCTGGGTGATGGAGCAAGACTCAATCTTTAAATAAATAAATAAAAATAAAAAACTGTAACTTTTAAAATCTTTTTTAATTTAAATAAGAATGATCAACATTTTACTTAAGAAAAAGATGTGTTATAATCTATATTTATAGGCTATTATCCTACAGTTACTAAGTCTTTCCACATTGATACCTCATATAATGAAGTATTGAGTAGCCTTCTGTACTTCCTAAAATGTCTTTAAGAAAAAACAGTGGCCGGGTGTGGTGGCTCATGCCTGTAATCCCAGCACTTTGGGAGGCCGAGGCAGGTGGATCACAAGGTCAGGAGATCCTAGCTAACACGGTGAAACCCCCTCTCTACTAAAAAATACAAAAAATTAGCCGGGCGTGGTGGCGGGCACCTGTAGTCCCAGCTACTTGGGAGGCTGAGGCAGGAGAATGGCGTGAACTCGGGGGGGGGGGCTTTGAGGGGGCCCAGAAGGGCCCCCCCACCCCCCCCCGGGGGGAAAAGGGGAAACCCACTCCAAAAAAAAAAAAAAAAAAAAGAAAAAACAGCAACAATACTTTGAAGCCAGAGTGTATATGTAATGCCATTTTACCGTCCTCCTGCCTCCTCCCCTAGTTCGTTTTTGAGAAGTAGAGATTTTTAGCTGAGACCACAGTTATTCTAAAGTTTTTTATGGTTACCTTTCCCCCTTATATGATTATATTATTATGTTTAAAATATTATATAATTGTTTTCCCTAAAAGGAGAAAGTTACGTAATATAAGGGAGATACCTGCTTTGATTCCTTCTAATTTCCTCTCTGTCAGCTTAAGCTAGCACAGAAGATCCTGTGAGAATGTGTCAAATGCCTCACTAGGAATGAGGTGTAAGTTCTGTGGGCAGTATTGGCCCTAAAATCTTCTATTGGTTCAATATAAAACATTCAGAGTAATTACCTTCCTTCCAGGCAATATGTAGGGCTTCTTCTGTGTTTTTTATACTAGAGTGGAAGGAAAGTAATAAATAGTGGTTTCTGATATAGTATTCTCCCTCAGAGTGTGGAACTCTTAGTGGACCCGGAACATATTGGTAGCATAAAACCATTTTTTTCTTTTTTCGAAGCAGGGTCTCTGTGTCACCCAGGCTGGAGTGCAGTGGTGTGATCTCAGCTCATTGTGGCCTCAACCTCCTGGCTCAAGCGATCCTTCCGCCTCAGCCTCCAGGGTAGCTGAGACTGTAGGTGTGCACTACCACACCCGGCTAATTTTTGTCTTTTTTGTAGAGATTGGTTCTCTGTATTGCCCAGACTGGTCATGAACTCCTGAGCTCAAGCAATCTGCTTACCTTGGCCTCCCAAAGTGCTGGGATTACAGGCGTGAGCCACTGTGCCCAACCAGCAGCATAAAGCTTTACATACATGCCTATGCATACATATACACATACACATATATATTTTGCCAGCATGTAGTCTTATATACACACTCAGATACACATATATGTGTGCGTGCATGTGTGTACATGCTCACACACACCCTGGGACACCCTGGATTATGCTATAGGAAATAGAGGGATAAAGGACAGAAAGTGGCAAATTACAAAAAAGCCTGCGAATGCTGCTGGGAGGCTTTGCATGAAGCAGTGTGGGAGCCCAGAGGACTGCCAGCTAGCAGACCTGCAGCCCAAAACGCTGTGTGGAGGTTTGTCACTTTAAGAAAGTAGGAAAGGAAACGTCCCCTCCTACCTTCTCTGTGACTCCCTTTTTTATCTCCTACAGTTTGGTACATGACTGGGTTTTCCCAGCATTCTCTGCTTGGTCCCCTCCTCTCTTCTTTTCCTTGTTACACTCATCATTACCTATCACCTGACTGGGAATCATTTCCAGCTTTCACTCTCCAGATCTCATCTCTCTGCTGAGCTCCAGGCTTTTACTTTCAGCTGCTTGCTAGACTTCTCCATGTGAATAGCCTTCAGTTACTTCAAGCTGTTGTGCTTGAATTCTACTTATTTTTATTAGCACCATTCGTACAGATGTGAAACCTTAAAATTATGTTTGACTTTTCACTCTCTTTTGTGTGTCTTAGCTCAGACTTTTTATTCCTGTATAATAGCTCCTCTTTTCCATGTTCACTGCTACTACCCTTTTAGTAGCTACTGCCTTTGTCTCAAATCTCTTAAATGCACAGTTGTCAGAATGAGCTTCCTAATAATCACCATATAATTCAAAAATTTCCATGGCTTGTCATCACTTTTAGAATATAATCTCCTTAGCCTGGTATATAAGACTCCTATATTCTAAAACTATTTCACATTCTTTTTTTTATTTTTAAGATTTTTATCATTTATTTTTTAATGTGGAGACAGGGTCTTGCTCTGTTGCCCAGGCTGGTCTAGAACTCTTGGCCTCAAGCGACCCTCCTACCTCAATCCCCTAAGGTGCTGGGATTACAGGTGTGAGCCACCATGCTGGCCTACTTAACATTCTAGCTTTAGTTCCCACTTATTGTTTTCAGTATCTCTATCTTGGGCCAAATTAAACTGGTTTTTCTTTCCCATGTATAATTGGAGTTGTTCTGCTTCTGGGCTTAATTCATTAATTCAACAAATATTTATTTAGCATCAAATATTCAAATATTTATTAAGCATCTACATGCCAGGCATTGTTCTAAGCCCTTGAGCAACATCTGTGAGCAAAATGACAGAAGTTGTCTCAATCCCTGCCTTCTTGCAGGGGGAAGGGGTTGAGGGGCAATAAGTAGAATAAATTAGTGTATTTTTTATAATATATTAGAAGATGGTAGATGCTATGCCAAAACACTAGAGAAGAGCAAAAGATGAAGAAGACGGTGGCCATGAGGGGAGGCGGAATGGGATGGTGGTCAGGATAAGATTCAACTTCTGCTGTGGTTTCTTTTTCTTTAGGTGCACCCTTATTTCTTCTTGTCAAATCTGAATGGATTTAGGGACCTCTCTGGGGTGGCACCTCTGTTGTGAGGTCCTCCTTTTTGCCTACTGAGGTCAACTTCCTCTGAATATCTATGACTTTCTTATTGCTGTTGACCTTGCTTATTGATAAGTATTGCTTTCTTCCTTGGTTTCCAGTTATTTGTTAATTTATCTTTACTTTCCTATTAAGCTCTGATATCTTTGAGGAAAGGGTTATTACACCTTAGTATACCTAATTTTTATTGTTTCTTTAGGGTAGTAGGTAAAAGCATTGGCTTTAGAGGTGGTCTGCCTGGTTTGCCTCCTGGCCCCACCACTCCCTAGCCACGAGACTGGGGTAGCTTATCAACCAGTGCCTCAGGTTCTTCTTTATCCTTGAGATTTCTTTCTAAAATTGATTGTTTTCTGCCTTATTTTCTATGTCACTCTCTTGCTTGCTCTTAGTATTATTATACTTTGGAATTTGTATTTGTCTATGTGTTCACCTTCCTCCCCTGAATATAAGGTACAAAAAGGCAGAAACCCTGTTCTTAGTCCCTAGTATGCCTTCTCACCCATTTTGAATAAATGGATGTTTCTATGAGTAAAATGAAGTAATTTGGAACACCTTGTGTCTTGTATAAATATATAAAATACACAAATATAAAATGAAATGTGCAGTGAACATTTGTGACCATTGAACTTAGGTCTTTTGTTAACACTTCTTAGTAATGATGAGGAAGAATATCCCTTCTTCCCGTGGCTTCTACTTTGTGTTAACCCGGGTAGTCCGGCTCTTCACACTTCATCTCCTTCCTTCCTGTGTTTCCCTTGGAAGTCATATAGGCATTTGCTCCTTTAATGTCTTTATCTTCATGGTTTTAGTAGCATTGATTTTTGTGGTGTATAACTAGTAAATGATCCTAAGATATTTTGAGAATATAAATGCAAGAAAAGTATTTTATAATAATGGATGAGAAAAGAGGGAAGGAGAAAGGGTTTCCATACTCTTTCACTGAATTTCAGCCCCCGAATGTGTGGTAATTCCTGGAATGATGGTAGTCAGTACTGATTCCCAAGCCCGTCGCCTCTGATGACTGGAAGCACAGAATGATGGGCCCATGCTTCCAAGAATATGTGACTGTTCTTGAGGGAACACTAAAATTAACCCGTATTCTATCTGAATTCTTATAACCATTAATACTTTATAGCCATTAATCTCCATATGATTTCCCTATGTAATCATGAGTGCATGCGTCAATACATTTACTCTTGAAAGACTGACTTGTAAAAATGTGAAAAAAGAACCATAGGTCATCCCAGCTAAAGCAAAATGGTTCAGTTTTACCATCCCTAAATTTGATCTATGTTTACATCTGTTTACAAAATCTGAGCATTCCCTCCCCCCAGCTGACCTAATGCTTCAGTGCTCTCTTCTAATAAAAAAATCAATATATGCATCCAGCACTCATGAGTAACCCTATAATAATAAACCAGATCACATTCAATTGAAAAAAATAATTTCAGGAAAAAACTCATTAGGATTGTGACCAGCCACAGTCTTTCTTGAAAATAGGTATCATGCAGTTTAGGAATATAATAATCCTTTTAATTTGATTATGCTGTTTTCTTGAGAAATCCTTAATCTTGGTTAAAAAAAGTCTTTATTAAAATGATGTATTTGGTGTTCTTTTTCTTCACACAATTAATGATGCAGTTAATCTAAGGAATGTTAAATTAAGATGTTGTAAAATCTGTTTTAGCTCAATTTTATAATTCTTTTTCTGCCTCTCTTTATTTCATGAACATTTACAATGTAAATATTTATGAAGGAGTACATGTGTTCTAAACCATTGGTTTGTATCAAATAATACATGAAAATATTACATAGTAAAAAGTGTATCTTTTAAAAAATATATCTTTGTTTTTCTAGAAATACAATTGCTCTATTTCTATGTTGACTACTTCGTTTTGCTTTCTATTTCACAAATGTTTTACATTAAAAAATCTGCTTTAAAAATAGGAATTTTTAAATACTTTTGTAAAATACATCAATTACATGAAACAGCAAAAGTACAGTTTATATTATTCTTTTTCTAATCTTTGATGGTTGCACTTTGATAAATAAATAGATCATCTAAGATTCAATAGTCCAATTGCAGCATATAATAGCTATTCAGAGGCAATTAAACTGTGTTTTTTCATGCCGGCATGTGAGCCGCCCTTTCACAACCTTCAACTTGATTCGTGGTGATTCAAAATTAACTTAAAAGTCTTGTTTGCTGACAGCTTAAAGCTTAATTGACTGAAAGCCAAATAGAGTGTGTTCTGTATTCAGCACTAAGGCTATTGATAAAGCCATGTGTAAATTGTGCATGGTGAAAGACAGCGATTGGGCCCCCTGTTCTTGTATTAGTCCACAACTTAGCATTGCTGCACAGTCAGAATTGCTTTGTCAAGTCTTTTATCACACCAGGTTAACTCTCTCTGGAGTTGTTCCAGCAGCAGAGCAGTCGAGTATTGAGCTTCTACAATACTGTAGGGCCTGCTATAATTCTGTTACTTATTTGTGGTTTCATTTTTTTTCTTTAATATAGTATTGGCCTTTCATTTCTGAACAGGATTGTTGGTAGCATATTTCAAGAACCTACTGATTTTCTGTATTTGTCACTTTAGGAGTGAACAGCATGTTAAGCGGTTTTGAGAAATAGTTTAAGAAAAATAAGTATCATAATACTGATCCCTGCTCCTATGAAAATTAAATCTCATGATTTTGAACACTTAATTAGGTTAAGGAATGCATACTTAATAGCCTCGAGTGTAATGTTAACTATTACATTCCAATAACAATTAGACCGTTGGACTTTTTCAGTACTTTTACACACAGAAAAATCTGTGATTGTTGTACCTATAGATAGGTGCATTTCTTTATATAAATTGATGTTTAAGGTGTAAATGAGATGGATTATTAATATATGTAAGTATATTCTATAAAATTTCAGTTATGCCTTTTTCCAAATAAGCCTAAGTATACCTAGTAGATGAAAATTTGCATATAAATATAAATTAACGAAGAAAAATTCAGAAGCAAAGCTAAAATAACTTTTAGAAGTACTTTACTATCATCCACTATTACGTTATATATCTTGGAAGTCTGCATACTTTATTTTTTAATGTGAAGATTTTGATCTGATATTGATTTAATAACTTACAAATGTAAATTCATCATGTAATGCATTTTGAAGATATTTACATTACAAGTAATGTTTAGGTTGTAATTATAGCTTTTTGAATTAACGGTATATGAATAGTATTTAAAAGTTTGTGATAAACTCTTGTGTTTTTTATCTAAATTTTATACAGTCAACTCTTAAATTCAACATAGCATACTCACTACATTTTAATAAATTTTTCTTATTTATATAACATTACCTATATTAAAGAAATATTTGAAATGTGATAAAGCTTAAATTGCCTGTTTTATATCCTTACATTTCAATATAGTTATTTTAGTTTTTAGAACCTGCAAACGAAAAATATAAAATAAAACCCTGTCTTGATAATAATTTTGATAATGAAGTAACAACAATGAAATTTTTTTTATTATGTCTTTCAGGTTATATATAATGGCATTGAAAATATAGTCTGCATCTTAAACATTTGCATGCAGAAGATGTACCTTTATTTTAGTATCTTTTTATTTTAGCATAAGACTTGGAATTGGATATTGCTATATCTCTTATTGATATTCTGGTAACCATGGCTATCTAATTTTACCTGCCTTCCAATTGATTTCCAATAAAAACCTAGTCTGTTCATAAAGAATCAGGATAAGTTGCAACTTAGTTTCAAAATGACTAATTTAGAATAGTGTGTTACTCCTATATACTTTTCAATAAAATAGTAATCATGCTTCAAAATGTAAAATCCAGAAGAGTACCAGTTTTATTGAAGTTTCACCTATACCCAGTGAGATTTGAGTCAAGAATGAATTGCTTTTATTGATCATGTTTTTGTATTAACAGTTAATCTAACATATCTTTAAAGGCATGAATTATTTGAAAACAACATTTTGTTTCTTTTTCATAACATAGTTGTTTAGTATATACAAAACAATTGTAGTGTTAGAGAGGGCAAATAAAATCCCTTTCCTTATTTTACCTTTAAAAATAAGGCTAAATTTAATTGTAGGGATAATAAGTCAATTTTGTTTTAAATTAAATGATTGTAATAATAAAGCAAAACATTTCTTAAAATTTAGGAAAGGTGTTATAAATATTGATTCTGTAGTAAGTAAGAGATTAGCAATATGAGATTCTTGTTACAGAATTTGAGAGGAATAAAAGCACTTTGCCAGCACTGTTTTATAGATGAAGAAATGAGAATTTACTGAGGTTTTGAAGGAGTATACCTCTACAAGAAGGGGAGAGCATAGTCAGGTTCAGTGGTACTAATTTTATAAATTATTATAGATTATATATTTTTGAAAAAGTATTACGTTTCCTGGCAAATTATTATAATTGTAAACTTCATATTTTTATTTATTGCAAAAGTATAAAATTTTGAGATTCAGGGCTTTTCTAGGAAAGTAATTTATATTTACATTATTCTTGTTAACTTTGGATATTAACCTTTTCTCTTGTTATCTGCATATTATACAAGTATTAATAGATGACTTTTAGCTTTACTATTTTTCTTGAATTTTCCCAAAGAAGTTTGTCCTTTTCACAATGACTAAACTGGTAGTTTGTTTTTAGTTAGCTGTTTGATCAGTTCAGTGTACCTGTTGATGTACCTTAACATGTGAAAGTGAATGGCCATTTTATATCTCGAAATGTATTGAAAGAGTTCTAAAAATCTCAATACTGCATGTAAAAGGCAACTTGATTATTAAAATGATCTGTGATGAGTTTTGGTTTTATATAATATTATCTTCTTTAATTTCTGAGGCTTAAAATGTTTTATAAATTGAAATGTAATATTGTGATACTACATTTACCAAACTATCCAAGTAATATTTTACTTGCTTATATCTTTGCAATTGAAATTTTATGTTGTGCTCTTGAGAGAAAAAAGAAAAAGCATCAAATGGACTTATGATAATTAGAATACTAGGACATTTCTAAATATTATAGTTTATATTTATACAATGTGTATTTAAAAAATCCAATAGCTAAAATAATACTTTTATTTCTTTTTGGTTACTTAAATACTTCTGGGAAAATATCAAATATCACCTGGTTAAATGAAATGTTTATATAATGTCATGACTCTCACTTAGCTTGAAATCTGTATTAAATAAATTGAAAGTGATGTTATAAAACTGTAAGTGAGATCATAAGTATCTGGCCATATATTTTTGTTTGAGCTTTTAAAAATGAAGAACAAATTAATGTCTTGCCAAAATGACATTTTCATTAACATTAACTTGAAATGGAGAGGATTAGTATAATAGCATACAAAAATTAACTTCTTACCAGTACAGAGAAAATTACCTTGACCATCAAATTTATACATTTGGTCTAATAACATTACTAAATAAAGATCATTCTGTCTTATGTATTTAACCTCTTAGGTAATAGAAGATAAATATATCTTAATTTTGTCTCTCTACTTCATGATATATAAAATAATGCAGGGTCCATTATAGTAGATATTTAGCAATTCAGATGATCATATATTGAAATTGAGATATGAATAGCATTGATAAAGGAAGCATTATTTTAAAATACATTCAGGATCAAAGCCAAGATTGCCTCCTGATGAATTCTCTATCATTATTAACTTAATTTCATTTGACATATATGTGGTACTGAATAATATATGATACTCAATGGGAAGAAAGACACTGGGTTTTATTTTGATAGATTAACCAGGAAAGAGTTGATTGTAGCTCTGTGAGGTTATGCCGTGTTATCCAAACAAGACCGATCATTACATTGATATCCTTTTTACTAATCATTTGTATCTATTGCACTCTAATCCAGCAGTAAATATGTATTAATATTTTGCAGTCTTTTTTGAAAAAAGTGATACATGGTTAAACAGAGTGGTTGAAACATCTCTAAGTGCTAATGAGTACTTACTTGGTAGTCTATACTAATGCTTTAGTGGATGCTGAACAAGTTTAGATGTTAAGCTTTTTAGGAAGAGTGAATGATGGCTAATGATTATTTAATGACAGATCTCTAGACTGAAAGGCATTTAGCACTCAAAGTATACTGCAAAGCCTATTTCTCAAAGCTTCAGACAGGTTTATTTGGTCTCACCTTGAATAGAACAGTGCTGTATTGATTTCATTGGTGTGGATTTAAACACACTATCGGCTTAGAATAGCACTAGTATGCAGTAGAAAATGATTGTCTTAACCCTTATGTTGATTCTTAGCTATTGTTTGATATTACACAGTAAACTTCAGAAATGATTATGAATTTATTTGCAGTATTCTGAGGTGCAGTATGTGACTTTTGAAAATATTTGTACATGCATGTTTATAGTAGACAACTTACAGGAAGATTTATGTAGAGAAATTAATGTTTAATTCATATTTTGAATTAGTGTTGTTGACCATATATTGTATTTGGAGAAATTTTTCTTCTGTGGAAATGGTTGATGTTTCTGTGGAAGGCATGCTGATTTTATTCTGTTAAATCATTTAAGTATTTGATTTCTGTATGGGAATGCATTGATGCTCAGTACTTTGTTTTTGGTATGTTTCAGTATTTCATATTTATCTTTCATATAAAAACAATTTAATGTAGTTCATATGCTTGATAGAATATCTCTCTTCTGGCATTTTCTACATTTTTTAGATAGGTCTGTACTAAATATATGTAACATTAGATACCATGGTTCAAAACTTTTTTTAAGACTTTTTTCTAATTATAAATTTTGCTTGCTTATTATTTTTCAAGAAACATTTAAAACTATACAAGATTTGAAGATACATAATAGAGATTCGTGTTGGCGTAGGCATCAAATATTAACTAATTTCTATGCAGTGAACACTGAGATTATAGGTCAGTGAAGATTCTGGTGATCCATCCGGAATGATGTTGCCAGGAATGCCCACTCTGTTTGTGCCCTTCACCTTGTGGCTTGAACACCTCACGTACTTAACTTTCCTTATCTATAAAATATCTGTTGGTCTGATTAAAAGAGCAGCTCTATGATCTCCTTTTTTCTCTAAAATTTTAAAATTCACCCATTCATCTTACCTTGGACCTAAGACATGCTTTACACACTCAGCTTCCGATATGTTTTTTGTTTTTTTAAATCTTAATTGTTTTTCTGTTTTTTAATTAATTAATTAATTTATTTATTTATTTTTTAAGAATCTGGAAAGTGATTGTAGTAGGCATATAATTATGTCATTATAACAAATACAGTATTAGGAGGTGTATGAATCACCTTAAGTAAAAGATTGACTTCAGTTTTTTTGTTGATGTTTTTAAAATGGAGGAACTTTTTATTTTTAACATATTTCGAAAGATTTTTTTTCTATGAGTAAATACTATTTCCTATTATTTTTTAGAAATCAAAAACATTGGATTAAGTATTAGATAAATTATTTTTTCTTTTGCTAATAGGAGAAATTATGTTTCAGAGAAATGATAAGCACATATTAAATTCTTGCTTTGGTTTGCTTTTGTCTGTGTTGAGCCCTTATATGGCAAAATATTCGTGACACTGACACTGGTGATTTTATGGCAGTGGTGGTAGGAGTTCTCAGTAAAGTTTATCTCCTCTTGACTTTATGTTCCTTTTTTTGTCCTGCCAGAAAGTCTCAGAGCCTATTGTATATTTTGAAATAACTAGAAGAGAATAATCTGAGCATTTCTAGCATAAAGAAAAGACAAATATTTAAGGTGATGAATATCCCACTTAACACTCATTTGATCTTTACAAATTACATGAATGTATTAAATTACCACATATACCCTGAAAATATGCACATCTATTATGCATCAACTTTATTTATTTATTTATTTATTTTTGAGGCAGGGTCTCACTCTGTTGTCCAGGCTGGAGTGCAGTGGCACAATAATAGCTCACTGCAACGTCCGCCCCCTGGGCTCAAGCGATTCTCCCATCTCAGCCTCCTGAGCAGCTGAGACTGCAGGCACTCACCATCACACCTGGCTAATTTTTTTTTTGTTTCTTTAGTATTTTTAGTAGAAATGCAGTTTCACCATGTTGCCTAGGCTGGTCTCGAACTCCTGAGCTCAAGTCATCTGCCTGCCTTGGTTTTCCAAAGTGCTGGGATTACAGGCATGAGTCACCATGCCCAGCATAAAATTTTTTTTTTAATCTCAGAGCAGTTTAAGTACAATAATAGCCATCTTGAGGATGTATGTTTACCCAACATTAATACATATATATTTTCCGGGTTTTTACATATGGTGTTACCTCTGTCTTAATAAAACACTAAGAGATCAGAAAGCCATCTCTTCACAATTCCAGAGTAACCTAATGATTCAAATCATTGGGAGGGAGATAGATAGGGAGGATTTTGAGGAAATGATTGTGTTGTATCGTATAGCAGAAACAGATTTGTTTTAAAATTAGTTTTGGAAAAATGGCATGGCATCTTATAAACCTGAGTATCTGACTACATACATATCTAGGCAAACATTAAACTTTTCCCCTACTGTTTATTTCAGGAGTAGTAGCATTTCCAAATCCATAGTTGTAATACATGAATGAGTTAGATATTCAGTATCTCTAGGGATATGTGCTAAGTTAAACATTGGAATAATTGAGCAAAAAATTCAAGGACTGAAAGCTGTTTCAGTTTGATATTTGCAAGAGAGGCAACTCAGAGCCAAATTCGAAATGAAATTAACTAGGTAATGGAAAATCCTATAAAGTAGTTACAGGAAAGAGAATATTAGTACATTTTAATATCTATATGCTCATTTGAAAAGGTATATACTAAAAGAAATTATGTATATAGAAAAAGGTCTGTGAAAAACATTTGCCGAATAACAGCTAGTTACCACAAAGGTGTGGGCATTAATTTCCAAGATGCTATGTTGCCCCTAACTATGCTCCTTTATTTCTACTTAACATCTCACTTACAGTAAAGAAAGCAGAAGAAAAAATAACATAAAATAAGGTGATCATTTTTCAAAGCTAGAGATCCTTTAGAGGTTCTAATTTACTCCAAACGAACCTTTAAAAAATGGTGACTTTTAGTCACATGTCATTGTTTCATTATTGCGATATAATTTAAAAAAATGAATCCTACAGATACTACTTATAAATGAACAGATGTACTTGTTAATGGCTCAGAAGTAGAGCAAGGCCTTTTTCATCTCAGTTTTATATCACTGAGTTGATAATTACCCAGGTGAAAATATGTTTTTTAAGTGAATCCAGTAAATGATTTGTCATTTTATGAATAAAAATGACCTTAGGTTTATTTATTTCTTACTATGCTGAAATGCACAGATATAAAATCTTCATAGGAGGTATTCTACCAGTCCACCAAATGTTGTCTTATGTTTTCTATTTGATCTTTTACAGAAACGTACCATGTCTACTCCACTGTTTTTATAAGTAAATCTCATTGCCAGAGTTTCTTTTTCTAAGCAGTAATTATGAGAAAATATCTGAGAATGATTTGCTGTGTTTTCAGATTTGTATAATTTTACAAGTCACTAACCACTGTGTTTCTGAAATATTCCTTGTCTCATGGAAATGCGAATAATGGTCCAGTGTTACAATTTGTAGTTTCTTAAATTTGCCATGTGTATCAGATTCACCTTTGAAAGGTCAATTGAAGCAAAAAAGTTGGACATTTTTGGAGATAGTTTTTACCTATAAGACTTCTGATTACTTAGCTGTCTTAGATACTTGGGATTACTAAAATCCCAATTTCCTTTCAAACTGAGAATGTTTGCCCTAATAGTAAAGGCAAAGAAAAAAATTAACTTGTTATTCAGGTAGAGAATAAAGGGAAATATAAGATGATGCAGATGGTAGGAAAATAGGTATAGGACAGGATCTTTGTGAAAAATAAGAAATTGTTTCATGAATTACTTGAAAAACGTGTGAATTGCCATCAAAGCCTAAGATTTATAATTATCAAAATAATTGACACACCTTTAGAGGAGTGATTATATTATTTCTTTGAAAAAGAAAAATCATTTTAGAGTGGTCATATATTTTGCATTTATCTGATTTAATGGAAAATAGCTTTGTCTATTTTGTCAAATATACACACACGTAATACATGTGTATACAAGAGGCATTATTTCAGAATGGCTTAATCAGCAGCTACAGAAAGAAATAGGCATTTGCAGAACCTATTGTGTTCCAGCAGGGGGCTATCGTGCATACATACAAATTAATAGCGTGTTTGTTTACTTCAGTTTTCAAGTGAGTGGGGAAGTAACACAGCAGCAACACCAGCAGCAAAAGCCTCTTAGATTTGGGGAGCAAATTCCATATGTTCTGTCAGTAGATGTGAGGAAAACATTGGCAGATGTGTCATAAAGCAACTCAGATATGTGTTTAATACAGTGGGGGAAAATCTTATGCCGCTAACACAAGATTAGCGATACACACACTAGCTTTGATAATAAGGTGAAAATTTGAAAGTAAATGTTGAAGTGTCCTATGACAGCCATTTTTAATCAGTTCATTTTCTTGATAGGAGGCAAAGAAGAAGGCACAGAAAACTTAAAAACTTTATTTACTTTAGGTGCACAGGTTGAAATTTACATGTTGGCCACACAACCATGTACAATTTTATTTTTTTGTATCGCTAAAATTTATTTGACGTATTTTGTAGAAATTGCAGAGCTCTAAGTTATGCCAACAAATGAAAATAATATATACTATTCATATAAACACATTTGGTTTAGGAAAACAACTTAATTACATACATTTACAATGGCATGGATCCACAACATACATCCTCCACATGAGCCTATGAAACCTGGATTCACCACCAGGACAGCGAGATCTTGAGTCCTTTCTCCCAACCTGGATTATCACCAATCTATGTCTTTGTGTGTTCCCATTTAACAAATTTAGCTTTGAAGTATTTGACTTCAAAGACTTTGGGTACTACCATTGGATGACTTATGTAGCATTTTAAATTCTTTTAAAGCCAAGTTGTTTTAAAAATGAATATTAACAGATTTTTGTTTAAGATTTTTTTCCTATTGTTAGCAAGCTTTTTTGAAAGACTATTGTTATATATCTGATAAAATTTGACATTTTTATGGCATTGTACTTTATGCCTACTTTAAGCAACCCTAAGAATAGCAAGTAGGTATGGAAAATGTTTGAGCCATACATATATGGAAATAATTTATTTATGCTGTGAAAACTCCACTGAGGGCCAACATTTTTCTCATTATAATTCTAAAACATGTTTTAAAAAATCTCAAAAGTGTAGTTCTAGCTTGCTTAGGTATCGTGTCTTGGTACCTTCACTAAGAATGCTATATACTTATGTGTATATGTATAATTATGTATATGCCATGTATTTATGTGTATGTAAATATAGAATTAACATATTTGATTACCAGCATACAATGATAATTAAAAAGATAGATCTTAAAAATAAATTGTTAATATTCCATTAGACAGCCAGGTGTATCAGTTTAATTAATTTAGAGATGGGGTCTTGCTCTGTTACCCAGGTTGACCTTGAACTCCTGGGCTCAAGCAATCCTCCTGCCTCAGCTTCCAAAGTACTGGGATTAGAGGTGTGAGCCACCATGCCCAGCTTCAATTTGGATAGTAGTCAGGAGAAAGGTAAAGTTATTTTGATTAAAGTACATCTAAAGAAAATTTGAATGTAACTCACTTTCGAAGACCTAGTTTGAAATATATTTTGATTGGACACATTTCACTATCATGTATTGTTTTAAACTCAGTACAGTATACAATTTTATATATGCTTCTTATAGTCAGTGTGTGCTGATAATGCCATATCACATTTAAAATATCCTTGGGACTGAGAAAATAGAAATAAAATGAAAATTTTAGAAGAATATTTTACTGGTCTGAAAACAGAAATCTTTTGTAGCTTTATTGACTAACATTTGTAGGGCTTTGAATGATGTGCTCAGACTATTTATTTTAACTATATGCAGACATTGTGCATAGTAAATCGTGTCTTAAGTCTGAAAGTTCGCTTGTTCTCCAGAATGTCAGTATTAACAAAGTTTACTTTGCTAAGTTTGCTCTTGCTCTTTAATAATTAATCAAAATCTAATATTAGCAAATACACTTTATTGCAAATAAAACAAGGCTGTAAAAAACCATGATAGAAAGTATTTTCTAGCTTAATCCAAATTATTTCAGTCTCTACATGTTGCCATTTAGTTTTCTGCTGTGAGATCTTGCAGCTCACTGTTTTTCTAGTCATTTATGTAAAGTCTTACAAAGTCACGGTTATCTATTTTTAAAACTATGTCTTATTCAATGCAAATTATATTTTTCACTTTGCCAGGCAGCAAATAGTAAAACCAAATTATCTTTCTATACATATGATTCTCAAACATATTATTAAATATTTAAAAGTAAAGAAACATTTTTATTGTTTATTTTTATTTATCATGAACCAATAGACATTTCTGACCTTTCAAAAGGTTTTTAGGATATATTGTAATTTATACCAAATTTAGAAAATATTTGTATCATTGTGAATGTCGTTTGGATTCCATCTTGTGCCAGAAATTTCTGGCATAAAATTGTTATGTTAACACAAATCTTATTATAATGTGTTGGGTTAAAAAAATCCTAATGACATGTTTATTTTATAGTTTATGTTTTCAATATAGTTATTATCTTGAAGGGAGTTCTGACTGAATTCAACCGCATTATTTTAATTTTTACTAGAAATTTACTTATATATAAGTCGGCTGTAACAAGTATTATGACACTCATTTCTAAATAAAGAATTGAATGTTTGAGAACAGTTTTTGCAGGTCAAAGCACAGTTCTGAAAATGTATTCTCAGAGTAGTAAATTGGTGGTATCTACTTATCTAAGGTTTTAATACCTAATGCAATAATAAAGCCCCATCAATATATGGCTAATAGCACATATAAAGTATCTGCTAGTAGTCCATCCTCTCATAAAACCGCCTTTAGCCTTAATTCAAATCCATTGATTCCTATTCCAGTTAAAACTGAAGAACTTAATATGTCTTTTAATCCTTTTATTGTAAGCTAGGATAAAATTAATTTTACCCTAGCACTGCACAAAGCCAATTAACATGATCTTTAGAGTTATTTAGTGAAGTGCTTCAAACTGTTAAATTTATCTTGACCTCTTGGTTGCACTCTCTGACTGCTTTTTAAATGAAGTAATCAATACCTCATAGCCCTTTAAATAGCTTAAACTTCTCAAATATTTTACCTGTATTCTAGTTAAGCTGTAAGTAAAGTGTTTACTCCAGTTTGTGTAAATCTAGAGTCAATTATGCTAAATTTGAAGACAATTATGTACGTTTGAAGAACACTGTATGAAGTAAATTGTTGTTTTAATCAAAATTAAAGCCTCATATTTTGTTACAAGTAACCCAATAATGAGACCACGTATCATTTTCACACAGAACATGTATTCTGTTTGCAACTTAAAATGTAGAACATTAGTGTCCTTTACCATCGGATGTAGCTTCTCTTTTCCACACAGGGCTAGTTGAAGGTATTAATTTTCTTACTGTGATAGGGTGATCAACCGTCCTGTCAAGAAAATGGATCTCCATGTCACCCCTTAGCATGATTAAATGGAGGCATGTCTCTGTGAAAAAAAATACCAAATTTTCATGAGACAAATGAAACTGTAGAAAGGTTTACTTTTACAGAATTATTTTATTTTTAATATCTCAAAATCTTCCATTTGGTTGTCATTTTATTTGTAGGAAAACATTACAACTAGTTATATATTTCTTCTGTTAACAAAGTACAGGCAAGCCAATAATTTAAAGATATTTCCAAATTTGAAAAATTCTAGGAATGAGAAATTGCCGTATTATTTTTAGAACAGTAGCAGGATGAGTATCTCTACCTTATAGAATCACTAATCAGTCAGTGTCTCCTTTAGGGACTCCTTTCCTTGTTCTTTTTTTACCTCTTTCCTTGTTAATGAAGGGCTATCATCTTTTTAGTTTTGAATACTGATAAAAATTACATACTGTAGAATTTCAGCATCAGTAGTGTTAATTGCCAGTTGGACGGTGTTCTTATGAGCCTATGTACATGCCAACCTTTCAACTACACCAAGTGATGTACTTGACAGCTAATTAAGATTTCATATTTTGGCCACTTAGCAGAGGGCACCTGTTATGATTCTTTCCATTAGCTTAGGGATAAAATTTACAAATGATTGTTTGAAAGTATACTGTTAAAACTTCCCTAAAGTCTTAAGGGAGTTAAGACAAAATTGAGGCAATTAAACAAAAGGAACATAAAGAAGGTGGGGGACCAGGGATGGAGGCGGAGCTCACCAAATGCCCCTGTTGTTTAATTTCCTACTGGAAGCAGCCCATGTGTGCTTCTGTGCCCCCTCCCGCTTCAAGCAGTGGCCGTTGTAGAGGCTGAACGGCTGGGGTCAATGCCTTGCCTATTGATCAGTATCCCTGCAGTCCCTTGCTCCAGCAGCTGCTTCATTGGCTTCTTTCAGGGCCTGCTTCAGTACATTAGAATAGAAATCCATAACCAGAGCTGTGCTCATCCAAGCAGGGGAAGAAACTAAATTAAATGGTATAAAACAATCTTGGATCAGGAGTTTGTGCCAATTCATCTTGATCTAAGATGTCACACCAGGCTCTCTGTCTGAGCACCTGGGCTAGAGGCAGCCATAGTGAAAATAGATGGAGCTGCGATCATTCATTTGTCAGCTAAGGAGCAAGGCAGCGGTTAGCAATTCCCTTCTGCAGAGGTCAGCTGACAGAACAATCAGTGCAACTGCAGAATAGAGCTTTCCTTTGAACTATTGTTATGGAGCATGCTCTTGCTGAGACATGGGGGAGGGGAGCTTGGTTTGCTTCCTGTTTCAAGAATACTATGTAAAGAGTAAAATATATAGTACATGAATCTAGATGCTGTGCCACAGAGCTTTTCCTCCTTGTGCCTGTTCTTATACATAAAGAAAGTTGGCTTTAAATGCATATCCTGAGATATAGATTATCAAAATGTTAAATATCACTTTTTCTAGAATGAAGGTTCTTCTAAACACAGAGGCAATGATTATTGATTTTTTTTTTCTTAGTATGGTTACGCATTTAGGCGGTTTTTTCCCCCTTTAGTTACCATAGCTATCACAGATTGGTGTCATACTTTGAATCCGTAATAGCATATACCTGCTAATACTTTTTACTGACATTTCCTCTCTGTCTTTAAAAAACAAAAAATTTCCATGAAGAGAGAGAAATGCATACTTTGGTATCAGACTAGAAGATATTTTAAATATTAATTTAAAGTATTTTAATAAGAAATATAATTCACGAAATATGATTTATCATGACAAAATAACTTGTAACATTGGAGGAGCATCATTATTAATCAACCTGCACATGATCTGAAATATCCTATACAAAATTCAACAAATTAAGAAAATGGGTCATAACTAAACTTTTACATGAGCAATTAGAATAGTTTTAAAGATAAATCTATTATCTGTGGGCTCCTTCTCGATTTTTCCTTTCTATACGCTACCTAAAAGTGAGTGGCAAACATCCAGAACTAACTTTAAAAAAAGAAGAATAAAGTGTGATGTGCAGAAGCTAAGAAACCATAACAGCAACAAGAAGAAATCTTTTTTATACTCATAATTGCACCAAACATTTTAAGAATCCAAATAAGTAATACTCTGGTGTTACCATCTTAGTTTTCTAGATAACCAGTCCTCCTTTTTCCCTTACATGCTTTAAGCCACTTTCTCACTCATTTCTTTTTCAATTATTAGATTCTTTATAATATCCTATAATTTCCATTTCTTAGACTCAACTAGGTCTTCTTGCCAACCTCCAGATTTGTTTGTGCCTTTCAGCACAGCTAAACAGTGGAATTTAAAGTATATACTATAAAGTCATGTCCTCCAGAAGTTTTTTAAAGTCAGCTTCTGGAAAGGCTGTATCTACTTTTGTTGCCAGGGTTGTTTTGTTCTGTTTTGTTTTAATCAGTAATTTTTAAAAGAACTTAGGATATGACATCTCAAATCTTTCTGCCATATTTCCATCTTCTCAGACCTCACTGTGTATCGTAAAGCTCTCCACTTCCTGTGTCTTCTGTTTAACATCACAAAACCAAATCCACTGTAATCTCTCATCTTGATTTCTACAGTACCCCCAAAGTGATCACCCCACTTCTAATATTCTTTATACTATGCTTACAGTGGATTTTTGAAACCCTAAATCTAATTAAGCTATTCTGTAGTTTAAAACCCATCTTGCATTCCTTCCCACTGTTGGTGGGATATAAATTGGAATGTGCATATGACTTACAGAATCATAGATGATCTGGTCCTTGCCTGCCTCTCCTGCTTCATTTTCTGCAGTTCTCCTCTAGGGTTATAGAGTTCCAGCCAACTTACCTCTCCTTGAAATAGAAATCCACAGACTCTTTCATGCTTTAAGTTCTTAAACATACTGTTTTTTCAATCCAGAAAGTTCTCATTGATTCTGTAACCTACACATTTCCAATGCCTGTTTAGTAGCCCTTAAGTTCAATGAGGGCAGGGCTTTACTTAACTATATTAATTTTTATCTAGCATAATGCCAGGCATACACAAGACCTGGAATTCTTACATGTTGAATAACTGAGTTCAATAATGGATGGAATGAACTGCCACCACCACTGGTTCTTATTGTTCTTCACCTGATCATTGTGAGTCTTCTTTTGGTTTTCCTTGACACCAGTCTTGTTTGACCTCACAATTCATCCACCATACTGCCACTACCATGATCTAACAGTGAATGAATCTAACATCACCACCTTATACAAAACTATTTAATGGCTTTCAATTAGCCATAGGTTAGAAGTCTTCAGCTTGCCATACAAGGCCTCTCATGGTTTGGCACGTCTTTAGTTTGCCTTACCTCCAGTAATACAGAACAACAAAGTAAAACAAATAGATAAAATAAAACAAAATACCAAAAAGTATTCAGAGAGCCTTGCTGCTAATTTTTGGGTTGGCATACGAGCTTTGAGTGACCTTTGTTATACACATTTAATCAACATATAGCGCAAAGAACTGAAAGTGGCCAGAAAAACTGGGTGGATTAATATTAGAAAGAGCAGAAAGCTGACCTCCAATCAAGATGGCTCCAGGAGTTCACTTTTTTAATCCTTCTGTGCCAAATACATTGCTGTGATGGATAAAATATACAAAGAGAAAACCAAAGAGGCATAACTAGGCTCAAAAAAGGTATCTCTGTGGACCAGTAATGAAATAGAAATGTAATGATCTGGGCTGAAACCATTAGCTGCTTTCCAGAAGCAGGCTTTTGGCTCCTATGAGCTAAAGAGGACTTACAATACATCATGAATAAAGTTTAAAGCCAGGAGCTAGGATATGGCTTCCTCAGTTCCTGAAAGAACATTGAAAAGATCTGAGTGCATTGCTACTCAGAAAAAAATTGATAAAGAAGAAGAGGAAAATGCATGTATTAAATACGTGACTGGCAATGTTAACCATAATGTAAAATAGTGGAAATAAGTGAGTTCTATTCCACATAAGAAACTAGAAGCAAAACAGAGAGAAGAAAGAGATAATCTAAAGACAGTAGAAGGAGACATAATAAAAATAAGAGCAGAAATTAATAAGATAGAAAGCAATGATAAAAAGATCAAAACCACAAAGTACTTTTTAAAACTAATTTGAGGCTGGGCACAGTGGTTCATGCCTGTAATTCCTGCACTTTGGGAGGCGAAGGCAGGAAGATCACTTGAGGCCGGGAGTACAAGACTGCCTTGGGAAACATAGTGAAACCCTGTCTCTACAAAAATAAAAATAAAAACCAAAAACAAAAATAATCTGATAAAACATATATTTCCAGCAAAACTTTAAGAAAAGCATGCAAAATAATATTAGAGAAAGTATAAATACACAATGTTTAAAGGATCCATATCTGCTGATATACTTGAGTTTTTTAATCATATAGAGAATACTGTAAATAATTCTATACCAATAAATTTGAAAATGTAGATGAAATAGATAATTCTTTTAAAATTATAATCTGCCAGAAATGACTCAAGAAGAAAGTCAAACTTAATAAGGAGCTATTAAATAATATGAATTCATAATAAATATTCCTTCCTTCATCCTGCTACTTTTGCCACCATATCCTACCCTCTGACTCCACACAGGGAGTGTTTCAAAATGCAGACTCTTAATAGTTTTAGAGGAGAATTTTCATGAAACTTCAAGAATCCTTCAACTGTTTTCAAGGAATGACGGAAGGGGAACCTCAGGGACTGAGAGAGTGAACATTACTTAACTCATTTTTGAGGCTTGTATTATGTTGGTACTAAGTATAGAATATGAAAAGAAAATTATAGACCAATCTCACTTATGGACATGGATATAAAAAAGCCTATTAGCAAATTTAGTTCAGGGTCTATCTGCTGGTGTGTTTATCTGTTGGCGTTATCTATCTGTCACTGCTTATCCATGCATATGTTTGTTTATCCAGGGTTTACCCCAGATATGGAAGCATAGTTCAAGGCCAGAAAATATATTAATTTATTTCAGGTAACATTGATATAATTATAAAATAGATATAAAATTTGATAAGGTTAGAACTGTGGTGACCTTTAGGGCAGGAGGGCAAGGCAGTGAGGTCAAGACACAGTCCATGGTGGGCTTTGATAATACCCAGATTAGTTAATTACTTTATAAAAATTGGAAACCTTTGGAAAAAAATCAGTATTTTATAAAGTTCATTAGTTGTATACATGTTAGTCATGATTTCTTTATATATTTTCTACTAATTGGATGCTTATAATATTGTATAATAAATATGAAACAAAAATAATGGTAGACTATTTTTAGAATGGAGTAGAACTAAAAAAGGGTAGAATTATGTAAGTCTTAAAAGGATGTAGCAAGAGTGAGGTTAAGAAAGGAAATTTTACGAAGTAACATTATGTATTAGGTAATTTCCTATTATGCCCTATTTATTGATATTCTAATCAAGATATAAAATTGTTTTAATTATTTTTGGGTATCCTTCTAATCTTTCTTCTGAATGTGAAACTATGCTGAGCTTTGCTCCAGTAACAAGTATTTCTTCAAATATCTGATTGCTGTTTTGCGTTCTGGGCCATACTGGATGAAATAATCATCCTTCTCCTCCTCGTATGGCCCATCCCTCTTATTGCCTGGAAAACTTACCCTTTGAGTCTTAAATCCAATGTGCTCTCTTTTTTTCATGCACTTGTGAGATTCTTAGAAACCTGAGCTGTTTATTTTCATGCTTGTTATTTTCTGATCCAAAGTAGATGCCCAATAAATATTTGTTAAATTAATGGGCACATTAATAAATTACTCAATGAGCAATCTTTCTAAAAAAACAAATGTACTGAGATAAGACTTATGTTCTATAGAATTCATCCTTTTAAAAGTGGAATTCAGTGATTCTTAGCATATTTGGGGTTGTGCAGATATTACCTCAATCTAATTTTAGAACATTTTCATTACTCCCTAAAACTAGTACTTATTAGCCATTGTTAACCATTTTACCCCCACTCCAGCCAACCACTAATCTGCTTTCTGTCTCTATGGATTTGCCTATTCTAAACATTTTATATAAATGGTATCATACAATATATGGCTTTTTGTGACCAACTTCTTCCCCTTAGCGTAATGTTTTCAGCGTCATTCATGTGGCATGTATCAGTACTTAATTCCTTTTTTATTGCTGAGTAATATAATTTTGTATGGATATACTTAGATTTGTACAAAAGTAATCGCTATTTTTGCCACTGAAAGTAATGGCAAATACTGCGATTACTTTTGCACCAACCTAATACATTTTCTTTATTCTTCAGTTGATGGACTTTTAAGTTGTTTCCAAGGCTATTTTGAATAATGCTGCTGTGAGCATCCATGTCTTTGTGTGTACATGTGTGTCATTTCTGTTTGAGAGATACCTTGGAGTGGAGTTGCTGGGCCACATGGTAACCCTATGTCTAACTTGTTGAGGAACTGCCAAGCTGTTTTCCAAAGTAATTGTGCCATTTTTATCATGCGCAACAATAAAGCATGAGGGTTTCCATTTCTGTGCATCCTCAACAGCACTGTAATGGTCTTTTTTTATTGCAGCCATTCTCGTGGATGTGACATGGTATCTCATTGTGGTTTTGCTTTGCATTTTCCTAATGACTAATGATGTGCATATTGACCATTCATACAACTTTGGAAAAATATCTATTCAGATTGTTCTTATTATTGAGTCATAAAAGTTTTTATATATTCTGGAAATAATTTTTATTAGATAGATGATTTGACAATAGTTTCTCTGAATCTGCAGGTTGTCTTTATCCTTTCTTGATTCTGTCTTTTCAAGCACAAAAGTTTTAGTATTGATGAAATCCTATGTAAAATTTTTAAAAAATTACTCGTGCTTTTGGTATCATATCTAAGAAATCATTATATAATCCAAAATTACAAACATATACACCTATGTTGCCTTCTTAGAGTTTTTTTTTGTTTTAGCTCTTATATTTAGGACTATGATCAATTTTCAGGTTTTTTTTTTTTTTTTTGGAAGGTTAGAGATAGGGGTCTGTCTAAATTCATTCTTTTGCGTGTGAGTAACCATTTGTCCTAGTGCCATTTGCTGAAAATGCTATTCTTTCCTGAATGTGCAGTCTTGAATGTTTTTCTAATCATGTGTCTTTTTTTTATATTGATTTGTTTTAAATTGAGATTCTGTGTTTTGGTCCAGGTTGCTTATCAAGTGTCCCACAAATGAAAAAAATTTCTACATCTTATGAGGAAAGACGGAAGCAAGCTACTGCTATTGTTTTACTTGGAGTAATAGGAGCTGAATTTGGTGCTGAAATTGAACCTCCTAAACTATTGACCAGACCTCGAAGCTCTAGCCAAATTCCTGAGGGATTCGGGTTGACTAGTGGTGGATCCAACTACTCGCTGGCCAGACATACTTGTAAGTTTTAAAATTTCTAATGCTGATGTGTTGCTTCTGAATACATATTATTTGTTAGCAAAATCTCATAATATTGAATATATCCTGAGTTTTAGCTCATTTAGATTGCTTGCATGAAGTTAGAAAGCAGTACAATCTGGCACATTTCCCATTAATTACAGTAACCTGAACTCCTTTTTAAAAGTTAAAACATCGTCTTTCAAATGCTTTTCTTAAAATAACACATTTCTGACTTTTGTATTTTTGCATTGTTGGGCAAGATTTTAGCCAGAATTTATGAAAGCTAGATTCAAGTTAAAGCTTTTAAAATAATTTCTGGAAAACTATGCAGTTTGTTCTGAATGTGGTTTGAAAAGTCAGGATTGGGGTGGAACACCAATCTTTTCTTTTGAAAAGAAAATATATTCATTCTCCTTTCAATAAATAAATGCTCAACACATATTTGTTAAATTAATTGGCATATTAATAAATTTGTATATGTAATAATACATATAAATAATGCATGTGTTTATGAAAAAGAGCATACATGATGAATTATGAATTGCCCCTGTAATTTAAAAAATATTCCAGTAACAGTTTTTAAATGACTATAGACTATAACAGTCAAAATTCAAAGGGCTGTGTCATTCTACTGTCTTTGGTTCTGTGCTTGGTATGTTAATAATGGGTAAGGGTGCTTTAAAATAAGCTCTTTTGGTTCTTCAGTGTCAGAATTCCTTTCAGTAAGGTCAAAGTGGCATGTGGCACCATATAGCAAAATTATTTCTAATAAATTGTGTCCTCTTAAGGAACAAATATAGTCCAACTGAATACATCATAAAATATTCTTGTAGAACAAAATGCAATAGATCCTTTTGCTTTTTTGGCCTTTAATCAAGAGAAAAAGATGCACGTTACTTTGTTATTTATGACAGCAGTGAACTTCACTGGACCATTGCCACATACTCTTGCTGTAAAACTGAGGGCCATGTTAATGACTTTTATTATGAAAGCCCTTCAATAGACTTAGCTGCCCCTCCTATAACTGTTTTTTGAAAGACTTCATTCAACAAATACTTATTAGTGATAATCTCTTGATCTCAATTTGAGAATCAGAGTAATAACATTTAAATTTAAACAATACCACCAACAACCACAATGATGCAACTATTATGAGCACTATTTTTTTTTAGCTCTTTACATGCATTAACTCACTTCATCCTCATAATAACCCTGTAAAGTGGATCTGTCTTGTCTCCATTTTATGCATAAAGCTGGTGGGGCATAGAGAGGTTTAGTTAACCTGGCAAGGATCATACCTCTGGGAAAGGAGTTTTTGTTTCCATCTAGTCTGTTGTTCCAGAGGTCATGCTTTTGACCATTATGCAAACTGCTGCTGTTCAGTGGCTCCCAGTTGGAAAGGGCTTAACGACTAATATGTGCTATAACTTTGCAATTTATTTATTTTATTTTTTGAGACAGAGTCTCTCTCTGTCACCCAGGCTGGAGTGCAGTGGCTTGATCTTGGTTCACTGCAACCTCCTGCCTCAGCCTCCCAAGTAGCCAGGATTACAGGTGTAGGCCACCATGACTGGGTAATTTTTGTATTTTTCATAGAGACGGGGTTTCCCCATGTTGGACAGGCTGACCTCAAACTCCTGACCAGAAATGATCCACCCACCTCAGCCTCCCAAAGTGCTGGGATTACAGGCGTGAGCCACTGCACCCGGCCATTCCTACATTTATATACAGATATTTGTACTAAGCAATGGAAAAAATTCTAAAGGAAACAGCATTTATTTTCACTCTCTTTGCAGGAAAAGATCAAATACAAAAGGATGGTGTTGTATTTCAGTGGTTTTCAAAATAGGTAACCCTCTTCAAATGGGAGTATCTTAAAACCCACAGTGAAACCCCGTCTCTACTAAAAATACAAAAAATTAGCCGGGTGCGGTGGCGGGCGCCTGTAGTCCCAGCTACTCGGGAGGCTGAGGCAGGAGAATGGCATGAACCCGGGAGGCAGAGCTTGCAGTGAGCTGAGATGGCACCACTGCACTCCAGCCTGGGCGACAGAGCGAGACTCTGTCTCAAAAAAAAAAAAAAAAAAAAAGTAGGAAGGTGGTAAATAAATTAATTGCTGATTGGTTGCATTCAGGCTCTGGGCTGGATGCTGGGTAGGTTAGTTTACATCTCATTATCCTTGTTATGTAAGAGAGTACTGTTGTCATCACTTTTCTAACCACAGTTTATCTTTACACAAAATTCTGTTATTTGTGAATTAGCTTCTATATGACTTTTCTTTTAACTGTAATAATTTTATTTTTTAAATTTTTATCTGTTTACAGTTTTTTTTAAAGTTCATTTAATCTCTCAGTTTTTTGTTTTGTTTTGTTTTGTTTTAATTTCAATCGGTTTTGTAGGAGCAAGTGTTGTTTGGTTACAGGAATAAGTCCTTTAGTGGTGATTTCTGAGATTTTGGTGCACCCATCACCCTGCCAGTGCACACTGTACCCAGTGTGTAATCTTTTATCCCTCACCCCTCTCCCACCCTTTGCCCTGAATCCTGGAAGTCCATTGTATCATTCTTATGCCTTTGCAACATCATAGCTTAGTTCTCACATATGAGTGAGAACATAGGATGTTTGGTTTTTCATTCCTGAGTTACTTCACTTAGAATAATGGTCTCCAGTTCCATCCAGGTTTCTATAAATGCCAATATTTCATTCCTTTTTATGGCTGAGTAGTATTCCATGGTATGTAGATATACCACAATTTCTTTATCCAATCATTGATTGATGGGCATTTCGGCTGATTCCATATTTTTGCAATTGCTAATTGTGCTGCTATAAATATGGGTGTGCAAGTATCTTATTCATATAATGACTTGTTTTCCTCTGGGTAGATACCCTGTATTTGGATTGCTGGATTAAGTGGTAGTTCTACTCTTAGTTTTTTAAGGAATCTCCACACTGTTTTCCATAGTGGTTGTACTAGTTTACATTCCCACCAGTGGTGTAAAAGTGTTCCCTTTTCATAACGTCCACGACAACATCTATTATTTTTTGATTTTTTGATCATGGCCATTCTTGCAGGAGCAAGGTGGTGTCGCATTGTGGTTTTGATTTGCATTTCCCTGATAATTAGCAATGTTGAGCATTTTTTTCATATGTTTGTTGGCCATTTGTATATCTCCTTTTGAAAATTGTCTATTCATGTCCTTAGCTGATCTTTTGATGGGATTGTTTGTTCTGACTGATTTGTTTGAGTTCCTTGTAGTTTCTGGATATTAGTCCTTTGTCAGATGTGTAGATTGTGAAGATTTTCTCCCACTTTGTGGGTTGTCTGTTTACTCTGCTGGTGGTTTCTTTTGCTGTGTAGAAGCTTTTTCGTTTAATTAAATCCCATCTATTTATCTTTGTTTTTGTTGCATTTGCTTTTGAGTTCTTGATCACGAAGTCTTTGCCTAAGCCAATGTCTAGAAGGGCCTGAGAACCACACTCCCATCCCTCACCACGGCCGCAGCAAGCCTGGCCCAAAGAGAGTCTGAGCCTGCCCCAACCTGATGGTCTTTCTCTACCTGCCCTGATAGCAAAGACAAAGGACATAATCACTTGGGAGCTCTAGGGCCCTACCCACCACCTGATCATCTCTATACTACCACAGCTGATGCTCTCTTGAAAGCACCACCTCCTGGCTGGAAGCCAACCAACACAAAACTGGTGCAATAAAACTACAACTATGGATGTTCACAGAGTCTATTTCACTCCCTGGCCACCTCCACTGGAGTGGGTGCTGGTATCCATGGCTGAGAGACCTGAAGACGGTTCACATCACAGGTCTCTATGCAGAATACCTCAGTCCCAGCCCAGAGCCTGATAGCTCCGCTGGCTGTCTAGACCCAGAAGAGAAATAACCATTACAGTTTGGCTCTCAGGAAGCCACATCTACAGTGGAAGGGGGAGAGCACTACATCAAGGGAGCACCCCGTGGGACAAAAGAATCTGAACAGCAGCCTTGAGCCCCAGATCTTCTCTCTGACATAGCCTACCCAAATGAGAAGGAACCAGAAAAACAATTCTGGTAATATGACAAAACAAGGTTCTTTAATACCTCCAGAAGATCATACTAGCTCACCAGCAATGGAACCAAACCAAGAATAAATTTCTGAATTGCCAGAAAAAGAATTCAGAAGGTGAATTATTAAGCCAATCAAAGAGGCACCAGAGAAAGGTGAAGTTCAACTTAATGAAATCAAAAAAATTATATAAGATATGAAGGGAAAAATCTTCAGTGAAACAGATAGCATAAATAAACAATCACAACTTCCGGAATGAAGGACATGCTTAGAGAAATGTGAAATACACTGGAAAGTCTCAGCAATAGAATTGAACAAGCAGAAGAAGGAACTTCAGAACTCGGCTGGGCGCGGTGGCTCACGCCTGTAATCCCAGCACTTTGGGAGGCCCAGGCGGACGGATCACGAGGTCAGGAGATCGAGACCATCCTGGCTAACACGGTGAAACCCTGTCTCTACTAAAAAAAAAAAAAAAAAAAAAAAAATACAGAAAATTAGCCAGTCGTGGTGGCGGGCACCTGTAGTCCCAGCTACTTGGGAGGCTGAGGCAGGAGAATGGCGTGAACCCGAGAGGTGGAGCTTGCAGTGAGCTGAGATCGCACCACTGCTCTCCAGCCTAGGTGACAGAGCGAGATTCCGTCTCAAAAAAAAAAAAAAAAAAACTTCAGAGCTCGAACACAAGGTTTTTGAATTAACCCAGTCCAACAAAGACAAAGAAAATAATTTTAAAAGAATTTTTATAAATGAACAAAGCCTCCAAGAAATTTGGCATTATGTTAAATGACCTAAGACCTGAATGACCTCTCCTGTTTAAACCTAAGAATAATTGGTGTTCCTGAGAAAGAAGGGGAATCTAAAAGTTTGGAAAACATATTTGAGGGAATAATTGTGGAAAACATTGACACCCTTGCTAGAGATCTAGACATCCAAATACAAGAAGCTCAACACCTGAGAAATTTACCACAAAAAGATCATGACCTAGGCACATAGTCATCAGGTTATCTAAAGTCGAGATGGATGAAAGACTGTTAAGAGCTGTGAGGCAAAAGCACCAGGTAACCTGTGAAGGAAAACCTATCAGATTAACAGCAGATTTCTCAGCAGAAGCCCTACAAACTAGAAGGGATTGAGGCCCTATCTTTAGCTTCCTTAGCCAAAACAATTGTCAGCCAAGAATTTTGTATCCAGCAAAACTAAGCTTCATAAATGAAGGAAAGATAAAGTCTTTTTCAGACAAACAAATGCTAAGAGAATTTGCTACTACCAAGCCAGCACTACAAGAACTGCTAAAAGGTCTAAATCTTGAAACAAATCCTTGAAATACACGAAAATAGAACCTCCTGAAAACATAAATCTCACAGGACCTACAAAACAAATATAATTTAAAAAAAAACAAGGTATTCAGGCAACAAATAGCACAATGAATAGAATAATACCTCATACCTCAATATTAACATTGAATGTAAATGGCCTAAATGCTCCACTTAAAAGATACAGAATGGCAGAATGGAAAAGAATTCACCAACCAAGTTTCTGCTGTCTTCAAGACACTCACCTAACGCATAAAGGCTCATATAAACTTAAGCTAAAGGGGATATCTTTTTCTACAAAAGATATTCCATGCAAATGGACATAAAAAATAAGCAGAAATAGCTATTCTTATATCAGACAAATTTTAAAGCAACAGCAGAAAGACAAAGAGGGATATTATATAATGATAAAAGGACTTGCCCAACAGGAAAATAATCACAGTTTTAAATATATATACATCTAACACTGGAGCTTCCAAATTTATAAAACAATTACTACTAACGCTAAGAAATGAGATAGCAACACAATAGTAGTGGGGGACTTCAATACTTCTCTAACAGTGCTAATTTTATTTGAAAATTGTTACTACTATCATTAGAAAAAGAGGAAAGAATTAGGGGAAAAAAGGGATTTGAAAAGCTGTGGCAGAGTAGAAACGTATTTTTCAAAGAAATCTTGGGAACTGAAGGGCCTTAGGACTGCTCATTTGGATTGTTAAAAGACAGGAAGTTGAACTATATGGAAAGGGGTTCTGGAGTGTATTTCTGGCATGAGCTCAACCTGGACTGAACGGCACTATGGGGAGGGACTTTTGCATGGTTTCTCCTCAACTTTCCCAATGGAGATAAATAAAATTTATGCAAACATTTTAAATATTTAAGTGTTTTAGAACCTGGCCTGTTCTTTGAGCATTTTGAATAAAGGACTAGATATGAGAAGGGAAAACTGCAATGCTTCTTAGTAAATTCTATTTATGAGAGATTTTGGGAAGTTTCTAGCAGGCAAGGAATAGTGTATCAGAATGAATGATGTAGTACCTCGCAGAAACAATTTAAAATGTGTAGAATGTCCTTGATATCTTTTTTCCTTTCTTGTTCTTAGCCTATTTTATTTTAACTTCTATAAAAATATTTTAAAGGTAATCATTGATTTGCTTTTAACTTTTATCCCATTAACCTATTTTTTTTTTTCCTCAGAGGTCTTAAGTTCCTTGATGGTAACTTTGCCTACCACAGGGATTTTCAAGACCTTTCTTGCTTGAATTGGGATGTCTTAATTAAAGTTAAATTTGTCAGTTTAAATCTTGCACTCCTGTTTGAAAACAATTAGATGTCTAAATGATCCTGTGTCTTACATGTACTCTTTTTGATCAGTCATGTGTAATATTAACCTATTATAATGTTAACCTGCTGGAAGCTGTTATATGTATTGCCATGTTTGTTTATGTGGCACTTAGAATGCATTGCTACCATTAAATATTTACTCTTTATGGCATCCTATTGAGTGAGATAATAATTATTATCCTCACTTTGCGATAAGGCCATTAAGATACAATATTTAATGAACTTTAATTGCTAATGTAGTTAGAGGCATAGATAGTGAGTTCTAACCTTCCTCCTGAAGCATTCTGTGAAAACCCATAATGTAGTGAAACCCCAGTTATCCATATTGATGGGAGGAAAGAATGACACTAATGTGTAATTCAAAAGCCATACTTAGTTTTATAAGTATCTTATACTTTTTTGAACATAGGTGAATCTTTTGTGGGAGTTACACTTTACATATATTTAAATCACATATCGAAGACAAAACTGAAGGACTCTGAAGATTAATGAGAAGCCTAGATTAGGCTAGTGTTACATTGTGCCCTTGGGTAAGCTATGTATCCCTCTGGGTTGCACCATTCTCTTGCATAAAATAAAAGGTAGGAGCTATTCTGACTTTAAAACTTCTTTTGGTCCAAATAGTCTTCTGCTCCTGAAGTGAAATACAAAGCATTCCAGGAAATTCATCTCCTTCATCACCTTCCCATTTTCTTCTCCATGCAGGGATGGCTGCTGTCTTGTTTTATATTAGCACACTTCAGTGGAGATCCTTCTGCATTTTTATTCCAACCCACAAATGAGGCATTATTAGAATGTTTTAAGGTATTATTTATGACATTACCTTATAGGTCTTTTGGTTCATTCTTTCATTGGGTCTCTTCTGCTTATTTTATAATTGTGGAATTATGCTGTCACATCTGTAGTAAATTCCATTTTGCTCTCTTATTAGCTTTTTGACTTTGGGCAAGTGTCATAAGTCATTTCCCGAGGCAGCAGACTCCGAGGCAGATTTGTGCGCAGGGGTATTCTTAGGATCAATATCTATCTTTAGGGGAGTGAAACAGGATTAGGCAGAGGGGGAAGTTGAATTGTGTTTTAGTTACATAGAAGGCCTCAGTTGATTTGGGGGAACTCTGGAGCTGGGATGACTCTTCAGACTTGTCCTGAATTAGGGATCAGGGCTCAACTTTAATATCTCTTTGTCAGTCAGTCACTGGATTGGGAAAGGGTTGGAAGGCCTAGGAAAGGGACATAACTTTGGATAAGGCAGCTTTCCTTATCCTAGGGCAAAGCCCACAGAGGGATTCCACTGAGACTTGTCAGCCACAGACACAAGAACTTAGGGAAGTGGGGACTTCAGTCCTGATGGGTAGGAGATGGGCAACCTTGCCACCTTCCTCTGCAGCATGCTACTAACTTACGTGTGTCCCAGTTCCCTTTCTATTTTAACAAATGGAGAGAGGAAGAAACTGTCATTTATTTAACACCTTTTTAATTCTAACTCCATACATATCTCTTGTTACCCTGAAAGACATTTTTGTCCAACACTTAGCACAATAGGAGGCATGTTAATACTAGCTGATCATTGACCATTTACTCTTTGCCAGACATCTTGCTGTATGCTTGATGTGTATTATTTACTCTTTTAGTCGTATCAAATAAGTACCATTGCTATTCTCATTTATCAGATGAAGAAACTGAAGCTTAATACCACTGAATATATTTACTAAAGATTTCTAAAATTGGATTAAACTTTCTTTGTGCAGACAATCAATTGAGGGCATAGGTTAATTTTTTTTAAAAGATTACACAGCTAAAAAGTACCAAGCCTGGACTGAAACACCTGTGTCCCAACTCTAAAGCAGCCTATTTTCACCATTTCACATATTTTTGTGTGTTATAAAGAAGATTCAGAACTGCTGCTACAGAGAAGAGAGGAGGGGATGCCAGCAAGTACCAGGTCATCTGTGAATACGGACATCTATTGAAGCTTTCATTTAGGAATGTGCTGTTGCTGTGGATATGCATAGACATAAAAAATTCACATATCTGGGCTTTGGGAATGGCTTTCTCCTTGGTGTGAGATACACTAGAGATAATTAATTTTTTCCCACAGTGAGTCTTTTAGAAATACTATAATGCTGGCCAAGGTACGTGATCTACCTGCCATTACATGGAAAATGCCACATTTATGTGCATTTGTGGGGTTTTTTTTTTTCCCCTAGGAAAAGGATGCACAGATTCCATGAAGTTCTCAAAAGAACGCCATTAAATAAAAATGGATAAGAACCACTGCAGGAGTTTGTTGAAATAATTGCTTACCTGTTATTATGACTTTTTAAAACAATATAGTTACAGATTAGTTCAGCCACAACACTGCACCACTGAATGGGAGCCTCCATTCTACCTAAGGGATATTGTAATTCTATGAACTTGTATTTCAATTTTTATATTGTTCTGGTGCTGTTTGGTTTCTATTTTGTTGTAGTGTACTTTGTGAAAATGATCCCCCAAGTACTCCCTGTGCTTTTTAATCATGCATATTTTATTTAATGAATAGGTTAATATAGGTTGAGATTGATTTTATAATGAATTTATTTCCTAGATTTTAAGAGAAGAAAGTGAAGCCAAATTTCAAATGTTTTATTAGCAAGCTTATGACAATGCCACAGAATTGCAATTAATAACAAAACTAGTGGTAGTTGCAAGTTATGTAAAAAGTAGCAACAATGACAAGCCATTTGCAAGGATAAGCAATAGCAAAAGAACAGATATTCTTACCATTTACAGTTATCAGACTGTGTTGCTGAACTGCTCCTGTGGCCATAGAGATTGCATTTGTTTGATTTCCTTTGTGTTTCCAACCTGGCCATCCTGGCACTTGGAATGAATCTGGCCTTCCTGTCTGGCTCCTTACTCTCTTCTCTGACTTGTTTGTTCTCAGTGCACTAACTCAGCATCCCATGTTCCTTACCACCACCTCTCACTTGTATTTTTATCTTTGAAAATCATCCTGGTTGCAGATGCCACTGGACTTATATCACCATTACATCTGTGTTTAGACAGTGACTCTTCACTTCAGCTATGTATTCAAATCACTTGCAGAATGTTTTTAAAATATGAGTATCTGAGCATTTAGGTAGCCTTCCTGTTCAGAAAGCCAGGGGCGGGATTCAGGCATCTGTATTCTTTTTAAAGCTTTGTATGTAATTTTGATGTGTAGCCAGAGTAGAGAGACCCAGTAGAATCTAGAATCTTTTATAGTTATTTTAAATTGAGTATTTTATGGTAGCTGTAGTCATTAAACTACCTTAATGCACAAATTGTAACTTTTCTTTACATTTTCAAATGGAAGAGATAATGGGAACTAATCAGAGTGAATAAATGACATTATACTACTTTCAGAACTAATTCTTTAGGTAGTTCAGCCTTTTTATTGTGGTTTTGTTATTTGGGAATGAGAGCTTGGTTTTGAATCTTGGTATGACCACATCATATCTGTGTGGCCTTGAATACTTTGTGGCTCGGTTTCCTTAAGTAAGACACAGGAATAATATATAAGAGTAGCACCTACCTCACAGTTATTGTAAGGATTAAGTAAATCAATGCATGAAAAAAAATGCCTGACATATAAGTACTTATAAATGTTAGTTTCTGTTGTTGTTGTTGTTGTTGTTATTAGATGTGTTTGTAGAAGAATAAGGAAAGGAAATAGCTCTTTTAATTTTTAAAATTAAAAATAGTTTTTAATCTTCATAAGAACACTATGAGGTAGATAGTATTATCACCATTTTGTATATAAGTTAACTGATATTCTTAAAAAATCAAGTAACTTCCTTAAAGTTATCTGTCTTATAAACAGTCTGAATCCAGATGCATTTTTCCCCCAAAGCTCATGCTGTTCTTTTCTGTAACATATACTGATTTTCACTGTTTGTGGTAATGTACATTAGTTCTCAGAGGATTTGTGTAAAAATATACTTTTCTTTGGCCACATTATCATACACATTTTATATGTTTAAATATAACACTAAATATTTTTGTAATTATTTATATTTGGATGAATTTCTGTATGTTTATTACCTTATTTCTCATTTCAACCACATCAGCATACTAAGTTCAGATCAGATGGAAGTTTTGACTACTCATTTTGCTCATACTTGTAAATAATGTATGTTGTATAACAGCTTTATCATTTTTAACTGTGATCTGACACTTACATTATAGACCCTGCCTGTCTTGATGATGTAATCTCATCCTACTTCTCCAAAAATAACTTTAATTTGCAACCATTTTTTGTTAAGCCACTACACTAAGGACTTTGAATTTCTCTTCCAGAAAACAAGTAATTCACACAAAGCTATTTCTAAGACCATTTCCGTCTAAAACTATAGACCTCTATGAAATTAATGTGATGTATTATTATTTTAACTGTAGAGTGCTTGTATTTATTTTGCCACTTGAACTTGCCTATCTCACTTTAATTGTTCTATACCAATTGTTCTGTCTGCTTTTATACATTCCAGTAGTCCATACCTATGCTATGTGTTTGAAGCTGAGCATCTTTAAAGTATTTTTCTGCTGTCTGTCCTTTACATAACTCATTTTCCACACATATTCAGCTTCATATACTTGTGTTATGTTGAATATAATTGTACTATAGGCCACAGATGAGCAAACCATAACTGTATGTCAAACCTAGCCCCCTTCCCATTTTTTGCAAATAAAGTTTTATTGGAACACAGCCATAACCATGTGTTTACGTATTATTAATGGTTGTTTCATGCTATAACAGCAGAGTCAAGTAGTTGCTATAGAAATCGTATGGCCTGCAAAGCCAGAAATATTTACTGTCTGGCTTTTTACAAAAGGAAAAAGACAACAGAAAACTACCAATCCCTACTGTACATCATTTGAAAAGTCTGTTAATGGTCCTTTCTTGACATTTAATATGCAAAAGGGCTTTGAGGTGACTTTGATGAAGAAGATACTTCAGTAGTTAAATATAACATCCGTGGTAGTAACATTTAGATAGTTTTAGTTTAGTTTGGATGAGATTACATCATCAAGACGGCCTATAATGCAAGTATAGATCACAGTTAAAAATTATAAAGCTGTTATACAACATACAATATTTACAAGTAAAAGCAAAATGAGAACTGTACCTTTATAAGAATTTAAGTAGTATGAAGGCTTTATAATAATTTTTGGTCTAGAATGTGATGCAGCATGGTACAAGACTCTTTCTGCCAGCCACCTAAAGTATATACTAGTTACTTTGATTCAATTTTTCATTTTAGTTCAGTTTTCTTGATTCTTTGTCACTGGATTGCCTTTGTAGCCAATTTAATAACAGGTCACATTGTTTGCTGGTGACTTTTTTTTTTCTACATTAGGATATTGTGGTTTCTAATTTTTAAATAAACTTGGCCTGTAGTTTTCTGACAGTTCTGTGAGTGATTGCTTCATATTTGTATGTCTTAATATATAAGTGCATCAGGGTCTCTGTAATTAAAGTATGTAAGTTTCTATAAGTTCAGACAATTTTATATCAAGAAAGGACCACGAACATCTAGTGTTAATCCCTCTAAGAACTGCAGAGCTTTTGATGGTCCTCTTAAAAAGCCTTTCAGTAAGAAGTATATAGAAACATTTTGTGAACTTGTTTGTAGACCCCCTGCCATGTCCTTAGAAAACACAATTTTTAAGACTTTGTTGAATGGTAGGGAGCCCAAGACTATTTTGTTTCTTTGCCCTTTGGTCTGTGTGTCAAATGGTTAAGTGCTCATGGACTTCTTGATGCTACCCAGTTCAAATGGGCACTGCCAGACCCAAATCCACTAGAGGACTCGAATGTTTGTGTGAAATCAATAAATGTAGGGCTCTTTCCTTATACCTTTGGTTTTTAAATTATATTCTTCAAAGTCCTGGGGTTAGATGGAGATGGCTCACTGGCTGCCTAGGCCCTTCGCACTACTTCAGGAACAGCAGAACTGATTTGTGCATGTGTGTTTTAGAAGTTGGAGTTTGACATCACATTGTATCTGCAAAAATAGGTCTAGATTCCTAAAAAATTGACAAAACTTTGAAAACTAGATGTTATATAGCCTTCAAAAACTCAATAATAATCAAAATTCTTGGTTTTCCCATCTAAACCTATTCTACTTGTGGCCTTCTCTGTCTCAGTTGATGCTTATTCATTTTTTCCAGTTTCTTAGGTTCATCCCTAATTCCTCTTTTTCTCTGACATAACACATCTAATCTATCAAGTATATCTTATTGGGTCTACTTGAAAATATATCCCAAAGTCAGCTACTTCTCACCACCTTTCCTGTTAGCATCAGGGTTGCCTACCTTCATTCTTACCCGGGTTCCTGTGAAGGCTTCCTGCCTCACCCTTTTTCCTTTCCAGCATAGGAGTCGTGGTAGTGATTCTTTAAGAACCTAATGTGGATCACATCAATGTTTGGCTCAATATTCTGCAAGGGTCTAAAAGCCAGAGTCCTTCCCATGCCCTGAAAAGCACTATGTGAACTCAATTTTCTCCTACTTTTCACCTTGCTTACTCCAGTGTCCTGGCTGCTTCTCAGGCATACTAGTCACACCTTCTGCTGGGACACTCTTTCCCCCAGATACCTGCTTGGTTAACTCCTCCACTTCTTTCAAGCAGTTGCTCAATTTTCAACTTCTCAATGAGACCTATCCAGATCACTCTATTTAATCCTGCAAACTGCTGCCTTTCCTCCCCCATATCCAGTCCCTTGTATATTGTCCTATACTTTCTTTTTTAAAGTATTTGTTGCCTTCCAGTATCCTATATATAATTTATCTATTTACAATAGTTAACCTCTACCAAGTCATGAATCTTTGTCTATTTTGTTGAGCAATGACTGAAGTAATGAGTGAAAACTAAAGTGGTTATACATAAAGCAGCCCTTGTAGTATCTTACATTTTAACTGAAACTTTCTCTTTGATTATGTAACTGTTGAGATGAGTTTGCTAATCTTTTTGAAAGTGTATTGTCTGTTAACCTGGACACTCATGGTATGATATATTGTCCAATATAAAAAGTATACAAGTAGTCAAAGGAAAAAATATATGATTATTTCAACAGAAGTAAAAAATAAAAAAGACATTTTTAAAATTCAGTATCTTTTCCACATAAGGACTGTTAATAAACAATGAGTAGAAAAACTTTCATTAGCATGATACAGAATATTAAGCTGAAACTAAAAGCTACATCATCCTCAGTCGGTTCACATTAGATATATTCTAACAAGTAGCATGTTAATGGTATTATTTAGCATGGACATTTTAGCAAATGTAGCAAAATAAGAAACAAGAGTTATAAATATTGAACAGCTTGTAATTGTATATTTGGAAAACCAAGGATATCCAGGTGTCAATCAGCAAGATAAATAATCAAAATGAATAACTTCTCTGTCTACTAGTGAACAAAGTAGAAAATGTAAAAAAATCATCATTTTTTGAAAGACCCTTCTAACTAGTAAGACCATAAAAACCAGGAAGTAAAATACAACAAAAAAATATTTTAAAAAGGCTACAGGTAGGCATTTTGTCATAGGAGGAATGCAGATGACAATACAATTTCAACTTACCCAATTACCAAAAGCATTAGGGGATAGGAAAAATTCGCTAGATACACTTGGATTTAAAAAAAAAATTTTTTTTACAGTGAATAGATATTTGCGTGGTTAAAATAAATTAAAATGATAAATGCTCAAATTTAATAAAATAGTAAAAAAAAACACTCAACAATTATGGCTACCAAATGAAATTGCATAGCTAAGAATACACTTAAGAAATACATTTTCGTGTTGTGATTTTTACACATTGTATGATTGTATCAAAACATCACATGTACCCCTAAATATGTATATCTACCATGCACCCATGAAAATTAAAAATTAAAAATATAAAGAAGAGAAAAAAAAGAATTACAGAATATACTACCGAGGGAACTAAAATAATATTTGACTAAATGGTTTGCATTTCTTGGATGGGTGATTCCATATGGTAAACATCTCAGTTACTCTCTAATATACAAATCGTACACAATCACAATCAAAATCTCATCATTCTTCTAATAACTAGGCAAAATTATTCTAAAATGAATATATGGAGATAAACGGAATATATGATTTGTTTTATTCAATAAACACATGTAGTGCTGACAATATACTGGTTACTATTTTGGGCACTTTATAAATATTAACTCATATAATCCTCATTGCAACCTTTGAGGTAGGTAATAATAAAAAAATCAACAATATTAGAAAATATAAAATACCAAAGCATTAACCTAACAAAAAATATATAAGACTTATAGAAAAAATTTTAAAATCTTACTGAAAGAGATTTTGAAACACCTAGAGAGATACACATTTTTTGTGACTAGGAGTGCTGAATATCATAAAGATGTCAATTTTCATAAACTTATTTATAGATTAATACCATTCCAAACTAAACACCAGTTGAATATTTGTCATTGTTTTTGTTATTGAACTTGGCATGCTGATTCTGAAATTTATATGAGAGAGCAATAAACTAAGAAAAGCCATAACACTCCTAAAGAAGATAAACAAGGTGGAGGGATTTCCCTTACCTTATGTCAAAAGCTGTTCTAAATTTATTGTAATTATTACATTGTTACCTTGGTGCAGGAGAGACCAGCAGACTCATAGAACAAAATAGGCAGCACAGAAATCATTCATACATGCATAGGAATTTGATTCTATATAGACCTAGCATTGTAGATCAGTGAAATAAAAGGTTGAATTTTTAAATAAATGGTATATATACTGTTGGCTAACCACAAGAAAAAAATGATGAAATTGGATCACCTAATGCCTATCATCACCAAAAATTAATTCCATGTGGATATAAAGACAAAACCTTTCAAAAATTTTAAAAGATGATATAGGAAAATATGACCTTGGAATGGGGAAAGATTTCATAAATAGGTGACAGAATGCCAAACCGAGCCATTAAGAAGACTGATAAATTCAAGTACATTAAACTTACAAACTTTTCTTAATCAAAAATACTTGAAAGAAAGTGAAAAGTAAAGGTACAAAGAGAAAGAAAAAGTGATTGTAACATAGGTCACTGACAAGAGATGGTTAAATATCTTTATATTTAAAAAATAAGAAAAAGACAAATCCATAGCAGAAAATGGATAAAGGTTGAAAAAGTATTTCTCAGAAAGGAAACAAGGATGGCCAGTACACTTATGAAAAGATGCTAAGCCCTATTATCAAGGAAATGCAAATTAAAAGCACAATGTACTATAATATTTTACCTTCCAGACTGAAGGCCTCAAGTCCAACATTATCAAATTTTGTGGAGGACTTGGAACAACCAGAACTCTTTTACACTTATTATAAGAATGTAAATTGGTTTAGTCTCTTTGGAAAACAATTGAGTGTATTAACTTGTGAGTCCACCCTTTTCTATATCTAGAGAAACCTTTTCACATGTAACCCAGGAAACATGTACAAGCATGTTCATAGCAAACAGTTTGAAATAAAAATTGGAAACAGCGCATGTGCATTAACTATTGGACAAATATAATACTGAGCAAAAAAAGAAAATGGAAAAAGAATGAACTTTTATGAAGTTCAAAACCATGTAAAATGAAATAATTTATTAGGGATACAAATGTAGGTAGTAAGGAAAATGAAAGCTAGGAATGATAACCACACAATTCAGAACAATGATTACTCTAAAGAGTGCTAAGAAAGGGGGTGAATTCAGGTAGAACTACCCAAGGGGCTTCATAAATATTGTAGACACATTGATATTTTTTATGTTGTCACATAAAAATTATGAGTCTTTACCTTTGTATTGTTGAGCCAAATAAAAGAAGGGCATAAAAATGTGTACACTTTGATTCAGTTTTGTAGTAAATATTATGATTCAAGTATCTAAAATAGCAGGGACCAAGATTATAAAAATGTTTTTCTCAGTTACAATTAAGGAAAAGGAAAAGGATAGAATGAATCTCGAAATATAATTATGACCTCATAGTTTTTAGTATGCATGCATACAGATATAGAAATAAATATAAATACTTTTTTATACCTTGATTGGTATGGAAACGTATGTTTCCTACCTCTGGCCACTGAGAGGGTCCAGAAGCAATGACACTCCAGTAACAATGTCCATACCTATAGCGAAGATGTTGGTTTTGAAATACCATTCTCTAATAAAAGGAACTAGGACTCCTTGGAGAAGTAGTTGATTTTAGGGCTTAGAACATCTGTCTGTGATGTCAAAAAATAAGGGCTTAAAAAGGATAGGGACATTTCAAAAGGACATGGGGCCAACCTGAAGGTGCTTCTAATAGCCAAAACTGGAACAATTTAGGCAACAAAATATGATATATTTTATGGAATTATAATCTATAGAATAAAATACCCATGAGGCCATACTATTATAACAGAATAAATAAATAAATGAAGGATAAGGGACAGCTCTTATAGAAGGATTCTAGTTAATAAATATAGCAAGAATGAGGGAAATCTTTATTAGGCGAAGATCACAGAAATAATTGTTGCAGACAAGATTCAGGGCTGGATGTTAAAATCAGTATATTTAACACAGCCTTCAAGTTTTTCCTCCCAAGATATGTATCAGTTACAAAGGGAAAGTTGATTTCTCCACTGTAATTTGTTAGCTTAAACAAATGATGAAGGTTGGCATTGTCAGTAATAAAACATTTCAACGTCAGATTTTCCTTGGAATGATACACTTGCAAGGACGTACCTGTGATATTCTAGTCAAAAGGCATACCTTTAATCTAATCCTGAGAAAACATCCCGACTGAGAGACATTCCACAAAATGAACTGTTATTCACCAAAAATATGAGAGTCTTGGAAGAGAGGACGAGCCGTGTCAGGAACTGTCACAGATTGAAGAAGACTAAAGAGACATGACAACTAAATACAGTGTGGGATCTGGAAGTGGATGTGGGAACCAAAAAGGGCACTGGTGAAGCTTAAACCAGGTGTGTAGGCTGGTGAGTAGGATTCTACCAATACTAATTTTGACAATCATACAATGGTTATGTAAGTTGACCTTAGAAGAATCTGAGTGAAGAATTCTGTGAAATCTCTGTCTGTATTTATGCAAGTTTTCTGGAAGCCAAAAATTATTTCAAAATAGTTCTTAAAAAGTGGTTGTTCCTAGGTAGCAGAATAAAGATAGATTTATATTTTATGGTAGTATAAGTAATACTATATTTCAAAGTAGCTGATTATGTTAAGAATTAAAAATAGCAATTTAATTTTTCTGTTCCTTCCCCAATATTTCTCCCTTTCCAGTTTTCAAGGATGTTATACAACCTGTGGGTAGAAAGTTTAGTACAGTTTTATTTATAGATTTAAAAATAGAAGCATAATAATTAGAGATTTTGTAGCATATATCATTGTATTATTAGGTAGGTTTTGGAATAGAGAGTGTATTTTTCTCATTCAGCTTTATCCGTGTCCATTAAGCCACGAATGCTTCTTACCTCTAATTCATTATTTTAAATAGGTATATTTTTCCCCACTATATTACATGAAATAAAGTTGAAACAAAATATTAGAGTAAGTCATATTCTGAGTTTTGTTTGTTGCTAGTCATAGGAGAAAAAAAGAAAAAAAAATCTTCCATGCTGTCCTCAGTTTTAAAAATTCTTATATTAAAGACACAATAATGTGTTTCTAAGGTATCGCCTAAATTCCTGAAAATTTTAAGGCATCTTTTGTTTTACCTTTTCAGGTTGTTTGTCTTCTGCACATGCCCACTGCAATTAATTGGTATTTTCCTTGAGCCCACACTAAGGAAAGCTGCCCATGGGAATTAGATCCCAGTACAACACACTTGTCATTTGTTACTTTTAGTTTTGTATTTTATTGTTTTAAAAAAATCATTCTAGACTGTACAAGCCTGAAACTAATCTTGACTATATCTAATGTGTAAGAAATAAATGCTTTTTGTGTTAACGATTTCTGATCATCATATAAGCTTTAAGAATAAAGGAGTTTTATATTTCCATTGACAAAGTGCTGACACATTGATAAACAAGTAACTTTAGAAATAATCCCTAAGAATTCAATATGTGCTTTAAAGTTTTGCATTATGTATGTGTCCCTAGGTGATGACTGTCTGATTTATGCTCCAAACCTGTAGATTTTCTCCTTTAAGCAAATAAGAGTACATCATGATTAATAAGTGATCTCTGAATTAAGCTCACTGGACATATATATATACGCGTATATATATATGTGTATATATACGTGTATATATATATGTATGTATATATATGCGTATATATATGTATGTGTATATATATATATATACACGCGTATATATATGTATGTATATATATATAATTGTTAATGGCATTTTGATTTAGGCATTTTAGTAAATTTTCACTGTTATCAGAAATTTTATCTTGTCATCTATAGAGTAGACGGGCTGGACACTTTGGAGAACTTTTATAGTAACTGAATTGTACTACTTCATGATTTTGTAAAGAAAAGAGAAGGTAGAATTTTCTAGAAGACTATTAAAGCTATGTAGTAGTCTCCAAACCACAGAATTAAAAGCAGTTTCTTTAGGTAGTGTAATGTTGGTTCCCATTCATTCTTGAAGGGAGATGGAGAGGAAGGGAGGTAAATCAGTCAGGAAATAGAAACCACATCAGTTACCTAAACAGTGAAAGTTTAATATAAAGAGCTTCTCACTAGTAGAAAATGATTAACTACTAAAAGAGGTAAAAAGAGACTCAGGGGTCCAGAGATACCACGTGCAAAATAACAGCTACTACCTCGTCTAAGGTGAGGAAGAGTGGATAGTAAAGTGACTCAGGACCGGGAGAGGCCCTCCTCCAAGGCTTAGATTAGACTTCTTTAAAGAGTCAGTGACTACTAGGGAACACCGGGCTTGTAGATAATGAAATTTGCCAAAGTGGCCTACCGCTGCCTGTGAGTGGAGGCAGCTTGGTGTTAATCTGGAAGTTTCTTTAGGGATGGGGGCTAGAGCTGATGGGCTGGTCCAAGCTGGTCTATAGACACAGCCTGCCATTTTCCAAGGGTTAGGCCATCCACAGCAGCTTGGGAAGGGGAGTGTTTTTCCCCTTGCAGGATCTCTCCATTGACCTCTATCAATGAAGCTTAACATTCTGCCAGCTGGCAAAGGACATGTTTCCAGAGTCCAGCTCCAGTATTGCAAAGCAGTAGGTAAACAATGGATTTAGAGCTGAGATACTATAAATTGCTAACTGTTCTAGAAGGAATAATTTACTGTTATAATTCTAAATACAGTCTCATAAGTCAAAACTTTCACATCACTAAAATTTTATTATCTGCTTGGTTCTTTATAATGCTAATCATGGGCTAGGCATGATGGCTCATGCCTATAATCCCAGCACTTGGGGAGGCTGAGGCCAAAGGATTGCTTGAGGCCAGGAGTTTAACACCAGTGTGGGCATAGCAAGACCGTGTCTATGAAAATTTTTTAAAATAATAATGCTAATTATGTTCTCTATAAATAGTTATTATAATATTGTCTTAAGTTTTGAAAGGACAATCAAGAAATTGTTCTCAGGCTGGGCACGGTGGCTCAAGCCTGTAATCCCAGCACTTTGGGAGGCCGAGGCAGGCGGATCACGAGGTCAGGAGATCGAGGCCATCCTGGCTAACACGGTGAAACCCCGTCTCTACTAAAAATACAAAAAATTAGCCAGGTGTGTTGGCGGGCGCCTGGAGTCCCAGCTACTCGGGAGGCTGAGGCAGGAGAATGGCGTGAACCCGGGAGGCGGAGCTTGCAGTGAGCCGAGATCGCGCCACTGCACTCCAGCCTGGGGGACAGAGTAACCGCGGGAGGGGGGGGGTTCGTGCGGGGCCGTGAGCCCACACCACGACCCTCCACGGGGGGGAAAAGAAAAACCCTTTGCCAAAAAAAAAAAAAAAAAAAAAAAAGAAATTGTTCTCTATTTTGTTGCTTTCTGGGAAGTACTCTTATCATAGCTGGGTAGATCTCTAGGCAGTATAGTCATGGGGTAGGTTTGAAAACCAGGCCATGCCTCAAAAAATGAATTCTACCTCTGTAGAGTAAGCACAACTAACTCCATTTTGCATTTACAGATAAATAAATGATGGTTGGCAACTGTTGTCCCCAAATTTGCATTTCAATGGCCTAGTAATGTTCTATCACTTACCTAGTACTTCACAGGGATGTTAGTGATAAGGAATAATTAATGATCTGTTAACGAGATCACATCTTTGATTATAATGTACAATAGATGTACAAATTCTATATTTAACTTTTATTTGCCTTTTAATTGCTATGGATTTCTGAGCCTGCTACTAGGTGCTTTATCAGACTGAAGAAATGGTTCCTATAATCTCTTATCCTCAGTCCCAGTGGTCATTACAATGTATTTTCTCCAAAATAGAAAAGGCAACCCAGTTGCATTATATGTTGTAAAATGTTGGAGTGCCATCCATTTTAGCTGGGCTTGTCAGTTCACTGGGACAGCATTCTGGGAGTAAAGAAAGAATAAAAATGGCAAGCAGAGGATTTACTAGTGTCTTTGTGATCATGGTTTAAAGGGTGAATACTACTATTGGCAAGTGGAGAATTCTTCAGACTTTTAAGCGCTGGAGAAGAGTTTCAGGCTTGTTAAGCTCAAGCTCATTTAAAATTCTACTTTGACTGACCGTCACATCACAAAGCAGTCTGCTCAGAATGTCGCCAGTGTCAGTTCTGTGACCTCCGGAGCTGCATATAGCAGTTGGCTTGAGTGGAACAGGCCACTCTGCTTCTGGGGAGAAAAGAGTTCTGGGCAATAACACAAGTCCTAAAATATTGATGTGGCTACTTCTAAAGTATAGCAATATTACATAGTTATATGCAGTGTGTCATTCAAGCTGTTTTCATTGCCCAGAAATCATAGTGCTGAACCTATCATTTGTCAATCAAGTTAATTTTGGTAACTACAAAGTAGAGTTGGCCTTTGGGACATTTATATAGGGACATGTATATATAATTATATAATGTGCTTATTTAAAAGCTACAATATTTTTTAAATGCTAGACAAAGATTGAAATGTTATTGTCTTTCTTATTTAGTACCTCCCTTAAATCATGTACAGACAGACATCCAGGTAAACACAGATGGAAACTCTATGTGATTTTTCTCTTTGAATGCCTGTGTTGCAGCTGTAGTGGTATTAAGGACTATTGTATCAAATATTAACTTGTGTCATATGAAACTGCCATTTTTGAGGGTCAAAGATGGTCAAATATTGGCTATTTCACATGGCTCATCCTAATAGTAAATTATCAACTGTCCTAGGATTTGGAAGTATATTAAAGCAAATTATATAAACCAGAGCTCAAATTAACAATTGGACAAAAGACAGACAAGTATGATGTTAAGGGAAGTAAAAGGTAATGAGTGACTTATGACTCAGTCTTTTACTGCAGCAGTATGAGGAAGGTGTGATTCTCATCACTGTATCGATAGAAAATATTTTGGTTAACAGATTTTTCACTTTCTCAAAAATGCGTTTTATGCCTAGGAATGTATGAATTTTTGTAGGTTCTTTCAAACTTGCTTACGTGGTTGCCCTCCTGACACACCACCTAGTAGGTTCTTATTTCAGAACCTTTCTGAAATAAATGTTGGCCTTTCTGACTTAAATATCAAGGTGATTGCCCGTTGGCAGCACTGTGTATTAATGCCTTGGGTGGTAGTTACTTGCTGTTGTTTTATACTTAATAACAACCTTGCCTAAAAACATACTAGAGAGTACCTCATCAGCCGTTGAGGTTTTGCATCTTTTATTGGCCTGCCTTTATTTTCTGATATTTTCTAAAGATGGTGTTTCACTGAGGTCTTTTAATTCCATGAATGAAGTTGTAATTACTTCGGTATTATTTTTAATAATCTTCATTCAGGTGGTAAAATTTACTTGTTCTTTTGAGAGTTGAGCTGTGGATAGTAAGTATCCATTAATAAAACAGTAGCCAATTGATATATTTGTTTCTCATTTTATTTTTGTTATTTATTTATTTATTTACTTTGAGAAGGAGTCTTGCCCTGTCTAGGCTGGAATGCAGTGGCGCGATCTCGACTCACTGCAGCCTCCGCCACCTGGGTTAAAGCGCTTCTCCTGCCTCAGCCTCTCGAGTAGCTGGAATTACAGGCATGTGCCACCATGCCTGGCTAATTTTTGTGTTCTTAGTAGAGACAGGGTTTCACCATGTTGGCCAGGCTGGTCTTGAACTCCTGACCTCAAGTGATCTGCACTCCTCGGCCTCCCACAGTGCTGGGATTATAGGTGTGAGCCACCACGCCCAGCCATTTTTCCATTTTCAGTGGAAGTTGGATTTGGTGTTCTGTCAGATTCAAGAAAATTACTATGGACCACAAGTAGATTCCTTGCCATCTCACTGGCGATAAGCAATCATTTTGTTCTATTATCCAGAAATGACGTTATTTTAAAAATTTGGTTGTGACCTCATTTAATTCCACCTTACTATGGTTCAAAATCTAGCTAAATTACAATGTGCTATTCAGAGAATTTTTTATTTACTGACTCACAGCTTAAAGTGCAGTTAATGCAATGTTTAGTTAATGCATTGTTTAAAGTTGATGGATTGATAAATTTGCAGAACTCTTTTAAATATGAGAATGCTCAAAATTTAACTTTTTTTTTTTTGAGATGGAGCCTCGCTCTGTTGCCCAGGATGGAGTGCAGTGGTGCGATCTCAGCTCACTGCCACCTCTGCCCCCTGGGTTCAAGTGATTCTCCTGTCTCAGCCTCCCGAGTAGCCAGGATTACAGGCGCCTGCCACTATGCCCAGCTAATTTTTGTATTTTTAATAGAGACGAGGTTTCACCATGTTAGCCAGGCTGGTCTCTAACTCCTGACCTCAGGTGATCCGCCTGTCTCATCCTCCCAAAGTGCTGGGATTACAGGTATGAGCTACTGCGCGCCTGGCCTCATAATAATTTTTAATGCAGTGTATTTTTCAAAACCTCAGCTATTAGTGTAGTTTTTAATTAGAAGTGTTCTGCATTTAAGCTTAATTACCTCTAAACTTGGTAACAAAAATAGCCTAACTTTTTGGGCAACCTTTTGATTTCAAGATACTCATGATTTTTTATGTGACATTATTAGGTTTTTACAATTATTGTCCATGTGCAGAGTGGAGAGTGGCAGCCATTCCTGCTTTCCACATGTGGAAATCAAGATAAAGAATGCACTTTCTTCCTGACAGAAAGAAACAATCCATGTGCAGAGTCTTTTGCTCTTATTTAGGATTATTAAGTGACTATGTGTAAGTTCATGTTTGAATACGTTATCTTGCTTAGCAAACTCACCTTCAATTAACCTTTTTTTAAGCTTCTTCCCTCAAAATGCCAGAATTTTTGTAGTGTGGTCATCTCCAGATGAACTAGAGAACATTAACAAATTGTTTTATAAAACAGTGAGAGAACCATAGAAGGAATGACGCAGCTACTTATTAGGGCAAATATTCTCCAGGCAAAAAATTGACCCGCAGCCATTACAAACATAAGAAGAAAGTAGATGGATAGTGTCACAGATTGAAAGGTAAGTGTGGCTTAGAGAGTACGAAAAAGGTAGGACTTTGGTGAAGAAAATTAAACCTAAAATTTAAGGAATATCTTACCTCAAACAATAAGGAACTTGTAGATTGTGTTATTTCCCTTTATGATTATTGACAATTTCTGTTTGTTTATTTTGTTTTATTCTGTTTTGAGAGAGAGTCTTGCTCTGTCGTCCAGTTTAGAGTGCAGTGGCACCATCTTGGCTCATCCCAACCTCCACCTCCTGGGTTCAAGAGATTCTCGTGCCTCAGCCTCCCGAGTAGCTGGGACTACAGTCGTGCACCACCACACCCAGCTAGTTTTTGTATTTTTAGTAGAGACGGGGTTTCTCCGTGTTGGCCAGGCTGGTCTCGAGCTCCTGGCCTCAAGTGATCTGCCCACCTCAGCCTCCCAAAGTGCTGGGATTACAGGCATGAGCCACTGTGCCTGGTGTGATTATAGACAGTTTTAAGAAGACATTGATAAGGATTTCTGCTTAGCTTCTGACTACTTTTATTCTAGAGGATTTAGAGTTGCAAATGTACCCTGAGAACTTACAATTCAAGGAAAATCTTTTCTATTTAATAGCAATAATTACATGAAATTTTATTTATATTTATTATGAAACTATATATGTATCATATGAAATTATACAAGTGCTAAAAGAAATGTAATTTAATGTGAAAACACCTCCACATACAGTGACTGAGAATCCAGGAGCGATTTATCTATTTATATTTCTATCAAATATTATAAGCAAAATAAAAAGACAATACTAACTGTAGTGGATTGAAATAGGAACCTATCAAATTTACTTTGATTCATTCAAGAGTTCAAAGTGGTACTGGGGGAAAAAAATCACATAAACCTCTGTCATTTTTGAGTGATACTAGGAGATTAACTTATTTTGAAAATTAGTACATTTTATACACATGTACTTCAGCATAATCAAATGATTGATGAAAGGAAATTCTTCTTTATAACAATGTTGTAGCCAATAAATGAAGAAGGAATGATGGAATGTAATCATTTTGCCACCCCTAATGTATTAATGGACCTGGGCAATCACTCCTAATACCACCATAAGCGAGAGCCAGGCATTGTACGCTTCTGATGGAAGTACATAGCAGATCTAAGAAATCGTCAAAAATTCAAACTGAATCTGTTCAACCAGTTTATAGGAACTACAAAGGTTAGAAGAACACTTTAAATATTGTCATAGGAATATAATCAGCAGGATCCAGATTTGAGGAGACTCTATGGGATAAAAGAACTGATTTCTTCAAGAAAGGGGGTAGGGGCAAACTGTAGATTAAGCGATTTAGGAGACATGTTTGTATTATGATTGGAAGAGACAGATGTAAATAAGTGAAGGAAAGAAAAAAGGCATGAAAGAGACAAGTAAGAGAGGGCGTTAAAGAGGGGGAAGCAAATGGGAGTGTGGATGAAACGAGATTAGCCACGGGTTCAAAGTTGTTGAAGCTGGACAATGGGTACAGCAAGGCTTATATGCTTCTTTTTTCTGTTTTTTTCTTTTCTTTTCTTTTCTTTTTTTTTTTTTTTTTTTGTTGAGATGGAATTTCACTCTTGTTGCCCAGGCTGGAATGCAGTGACACGATCTCGGCTCACTGCAACCTCCACCTCCCAGCTTCAAGTGATTCTCCTGCCTCAGCCTCCTGAGTAGCTAGGATTACAGACATGTGCCACCACAGCCAGCTAATTTGTATTTCTAGTAGAGACGGGGTTTCACCATGTTGGCCAGGCTGGTCTCGAACTCCTGACCTCAGGTGATCCACCCACCTTGGCCTCCCAAAGTGCTGGGATTACAGGCATGAGCCACCATGCCCAGTCTACACTTCTTTCTACTTTTGCTTATCTTTGCATTTTACGTAATGAAAAAGTTCTAAGATTGGCACTGGCTGTCACACAGAATAGTGAACTTCATGTCACTGGACTGTGTTCTGCATCTCTAGGTCTGCAGTGGAGCTAAGAATTTGTGTTTTCATTAAGCTCATCAGGTGATTCTCAATACCAACCAGGGTTAGAACCCTCTGGGCCGGATTATCTGTAAGATTCTTTTTCACACAGCTTTCCAAGTCTGTGTGTTTTTTAATGATATAAAGATGTGCTACAGAGATTCAAGAACAAAATAGCTGGGGTGACCATCTGTTTCCTTTATTTTGGTAAATAAATTAAAACTGAACTGAGACCTTGAAAGATGCTTAAAATATGGACAGTGAAGTGTGAATCAATTCTTTCATTCCACAAATATCTTTTAGTGCTTCCTCAATGCCAGAGAGTATGTTAAGCATTGGGGTATGGTTGTGATCAAAACGGTTAAAATGATAACAGTTATAATGACAACAACTTTGAGCCTCACTTCTTATGGATGCCTTCTATTACCATGGAGGGAATGCTAGTTTTTGAGATAGGAGCTTTGGATTCTGGACGTGCTGTGACGCTTGGCTCTTTAGTGTGGAGTAAACCATAATAACCTCTTTGAGGTTTGATTTTCTGATCTGCCTAATAAGGTTGTACCCTTCTAGCTCTTGACTTTTATAAAATAGGCATGAAGATATTTTGTTGTAATCTTTAGCTATTATCTTAGTCTACTTGGGCTGCTATAACAAAATACCTTAGGCTCAGTAATTTATTAAAAACAGAAATGTATTGCTCAGCAGTTCTGAAGGCTAGGAAGTCCAAGGTAAAGGCTCTAGTGGATTCAGTATCTGGTGAGGGCCCGTTCCTCATCGATGGTGCCTTCTTCCTGAGAGTCCTCACTTGGGAGAAAGGGTGAACAAACTCCCTCAGACTTCTTTTATAAAGGTACTAGTGTCATTAGTGCCCAGGACCCCCACCTCGTAATACCATCACCTTGGGGGTTACGTTTCAACATATGATTTTGGGAGGCTACAAACATGCAGAACAGCAGCTGTATATGCGGATGTGATAGGTGGGACTGAATGGCTTTTTGGCACTATCAGTAGCCATAACATTTGTTTGTCATTGCGGGTGGGAGTGTATTCTCTTTTCTTCTGCCTCTGTAATATAGTTCTATAAACATGCATTTAAGTTCATATAGTTAGACTCTCTCCATAAGCTGAAACTGGTCTGATTTTAAGTTTATTTACTGTCTTAGAACAGAATTGATCTTGCTTTCACATTTGATTCACCCTCCACAGACTTCGAGGGGAAGAAAAATAGCATTGCTAGTTCAGTTTAACTAGGCCAGAGTTAACAGGGCAAAGGCTGGGAAACCAGTTTTTGGAATATTTGTTTGCCTTCCTCTGACTTATTTTTATGTGCTAATATATGTTGATCATTCAAATTAATTTCCGCCATCTTTGGGAAACTCTGCCGATCAGGCTTTTTACTTTTCATACATGTTAAAATGCTTCAGCACTTCTTTGATTACGAACCCAGTTTGTAGTTGCTGGGATCATCAGGAGAAAACAATATGGTGTATTTCATTTGCAATATTAAACATAAAACTCCTTTGCAGATAGCATCCTAAGTGTGGAATATGACATAGATTATTACTTTTAAGCAAGTATTGTATATAATATAATGGTCAGACAGAGGCTGTCAAGTCAGGTCAACCTTATTTTGGCAATTCAAACAGTATAATCTAGAATAAGTTATTTAGGTTTTGGAGAAGCAATTTTTCTCATATTCAAGATTGAAACTAGTATCATCTCCCTCACAAGTCTGTTTTCAGAAATGAATGGAATACTACATGTAAACACCCAGCACAGGACCTACCAGGTGGACTACCACCTACCAGTCAGTCAGCAAATAAAATTTCCCTTTTTCCCTCTTTTCCTTCCCATCATTCAATCATTGCACTGTCTTTTTTTAGTTTGACAACATGCTTTATAGTATTTTTAAAGGATCGGAGTCCAGTAAGTTTTCCTTTTTAAAAAATAGTCAATTTTCAAGTCTAAGTATAATTTCCAGATAAATATCTGTGATTAAAGAAAGTAACTAAGGAACCGTTTATCTGTACATATATACAGGAGTATGGAGGGAGAGGCATATAATATATCAAGAGGCTACCCTGTGTTATTTTTACTCCTATCAGCTCAAGAATAGGTCTTACCTCTGTCTCATTTTATCTCGTTGAATGAGGAAACTTGTACCCAGTTTGTTACCCAAGATCAAACAGTTACAAAATATTAAGCTTGGGATTAGAATCCAGGTCTTACTTAATTGCTGCCTCCTACCATCCATAGATTTTTAGTCACTGGAGAGAGAAAGAAGGGTAGCATTTGGCTCCTGTGTGGAAAGGGGAAGGGGCAAGATGTGGAGTGAGGGAATATATCTGGATCATCTGGAGGGCTTTTAAAAATTATTCTCCCTCCAGTTTTGCAACATTTTGCCATTTTAAAACATAGTTTGGTAATGTCATATTCTCCAGGTATGTTAGGGTAGAGGAAAAGATTGAGCACTATTGTTCTATGACATACTGCCTAGACATGAAATCATTATAGAAATAATTATAGCAAGTTAAACTCATACATGGTTGTAAAGTTTGAAAAATACTTTGACAGCCTTATTTATTTTTCTTTATTGCTCCTAGACAATTTTGAAGTATTTGGACATTTTTATATGTTTTATATATAACATAAGAAGTGAACACTGTATTATGTTATTTTAGGTTATGCTTAGCTATCAATGACAATAGAATAACAGAAAAATATATTAATATTTCTTATTTTGGTTTACAGTATTCTTTCACTTTTATTAAAAGTGAAGATGGTGTTATAGTGCTTTTCAGTCTAAATTTGATTATATAGAACAATTAGCTAATGAAAACTAAGCCATTTGCTGCTATTTTGCAAATTTAGTAAAAGAGGAGCTATATTTGAGGGAAAACTTAGGAAATATTAAAACCATACACTAGCCATAAGGTATGAGGCAACTAATTGCTTCCTGTCCCTTTTGAAATTACTCAGCCTGAAAAAAGATAGCACATATTGATTTACTGTATAGTAAATGTCCCATTGTTTCTCCCCCTTTAACATCCAGACACACACACACCCTACTATACGTATGTACATGGCAGTAGCGGCAAGAGCTGCATATTTGACAATTTCTTCCTTCAAACTTATATAATAACAAAATTAGGATGGAATATTTTCTTCCTTTGTAAAAGAAAATTGCATAAAAGTATTAAAATATTCAAAAGTGAACAGGAGTGTAGTCTTATAAATTCATGACATGTTTGTTTAAGCTCAAAAGATAAACAAATTCCAAAGGGAAAATAAATATTTCCTGATAATGTAATCTCAGTCTATCATATATGTTAGTAGCTTCTATAGATATGAATATATGATATTAGAAGCAATGTAAAAACTTAGCTTGTATTTGATAATTTGTGGGGAAGTTGATATGAAGATTATGCAGACTCAAATGGTACTCTCCAATGTGGTCTTTCACTCTGTTTCAGAAATGGCCCACTAATCTAGAGAATGGAAGTTTTAGTCATATGATATGGTATGTTTTCACTCCTATATAGATTTTTGTCCTGCTATTTGTGATTTTTCTCCAAGCATTTAATTTTTTTTCAACATAGACTTTGAAATGCTAGTTGTAATTGTCCTAAAGCCAAATCAGTAAAATTAGTGAGAAGTTCCAAAAACACCCAGATTTTATAAAGCAAGCTTCTCTAAAGGGTAATCTCATGTAAACATATAGATTTCAGAAGTATGGTAGCATGTTATGCTTCTTTTTTGTCTTAAATGAATGTAAAGTATCTAAGATTTTTAATTGTCTATGATTTCAATTTCTCTTCTATAGCTCAGATAGTCGGGAATTCATATTATAGTATCTCGTGCTTTATCTTGAAAGGATCAGCACATCCTTATTTGTAGAAGGGAGAGTATTTTGTGATTGACGTGACTTTTCCTTTGTCATATTCTGTTACTTAAAAATTACTGTGTATCCTTTTGTTAAAAAATATTTCTTTGGAAATATATTTGCCTTCTTTCTTTGTTTGACGTTGACATCTCTTCCAGAAAGAGCCCTGTTGCAGATTTTCATAGAGCTTTGTTGAGGGTTGTCTTGTAAATACACCAGCACCCCTTTCATCCCAGAATTCTGAATGTGGGCTTGCTGCTGTAGTCAGGCTGCTGTTTACTGGCAAGTTCCCATTAACATAGCCACCACTCCTGAGTTAGATAATGGACTCAAAGGTTAAGAGCAGAGGATCTCAACAGCTCCAATCAGCAGGGCTTTTCCAGGGCTAATTACCTCTTTACTGCGCTGACTCTAATGTGACATGTTTATTGCCTTAACTAACAACTCATTAGCTTAGTTGATGTTTTTGTCAATATTAATTCGTTCATTTAAGCCAAGTCAAAGCTTAAACAAAGATGTCCAGACTGAGAAACGGGCAGCAGAGTGACTTTTGTTTGCTCATCTTTTTTCCCCCTTACTCAATTTCAATAAAATAAATGTGTAGAAAGGAAACATTTAAAGTGCTTGTATTGAGAATGTCAGTATTTGTCCATTTACCAACATGTAAAACAATTCTGAATTTATTTCTCCTACACTTACTCTAGTATCCATATCACAGTGTACTGAGTATTTAGTGTCCACCAAGGGCATACTTATCTGGGGTCTTTGACTATGTATTCGTAAAGGGTTAACACTCAGCAATTCCTTGTTCCAGTTCAATCCTTTACTGTGGTTATTAGAAAAGAGATCAAATAATTTTTCATATGATTTTAATCTCCACTGGACTACCTATAAAATTGCTTTGAGATTTATCTTGTAATGATAGCTTACTTAATTAGCTTATGTGAATTATTTAAAAGAAGAGACAATTATGAAGTTATAATGAAATACTTCTTTTCAGTTTCTTGCCATATTTTTGGTTGACGTTAATGGCATTTCTTTGGAGAATGTCATTGTTTGGGTTTTATGTACTTTTTAATAATACTTTAATTCTTAACTCTCTACATTAGCGCAAATGGATAAAAAACTGAGCATGAGCCTTTGACTGAGTGGTAAGTTAATTACTTTGGGGAGGTACACTGACACCATCAGAACCCTGGAATCTATGTGGCAAGCCCCCCTTCACGGATGTTTAATGGTGTATGGGTGACCAGAAAGGGTGAAGATGCATTCCTGTAGAAATCAGAAGTGAGTGAGTGAGTGAAGCTGGAGTGTTAGGTGAGTTTTATCCCTGGAAAGGCCAGAGACTCACTCTGATTGGTTGATTCCTGGAGGTGGTGAGGCCCAGAGGAGGCTGATAGAAGCAGTGGATAGAACATGGACTGCTACTTTATTTTTAGTGAGAAATCCGTGTCACATAAACCAGAGACACTCATATCCATTCCATCCACCATTCTCTTTCTATAGAAGGTTACATGAACACCAAGATTAACATCATGATTAATAAGTGATCTCTGAATTGAGCTCACTGCACCAAATTATCAGTAGCCATAAGAAATCATTGTCACAGGAGATCTATATAATTTTGTACATTCTATACTAAATACTCTGACTAAATTTACCTTCTCTGCTTTCTCAGCTACCATTCTTTCCTGAATTTGCTTCAACCAGGCTTTCCTGCCTTTCACTCTACTAAAATCTTTTCATGAGGTTACCGGTGGCTTATAAATTGCCAAATCCAATGAGTGATTCTCAGCCCTTCTCTCAGGCTCTTGGTAGCATATGATAATTCCAACTATGTTAAACCTTGACACTTTCTTCACTTGTTTTCAGTGACATCATCTCCTGCTTTTCACCCACCTCATTGGCCACTTGTACTCAGTCTTGACATTGCTTTTCAACCTGTAAAAGTTCTTCAGTATCTACATTAATTCTGTAGGTATCACATCCAGTTCCATGGCCTCTGAGCCATCTGTACATGTATTTTTAGTTTTAATTTTTTTTTATTTTTTTATTTTTGAGACAGTCGCACTCTGTCACCCAGGCTGGAGTGCAGTGGTGCGATCATAGCTCACTGCAGCCTCTACCTCCTGGGCTCAAGGGATCCTTTTACCTCAGCCTCCCAGCTAGCTGGGACTGCAGGTACACACACCATGCCTAATTTTTTTAAAGCATTTTTTTGTAGAGACAGGGTCTCACTTTGTTGCCCAGGCTGGTCTTGATTGCCTGAGCTCAAATGATCCTCTCACCTCAGGCTCTTGAGGTGCTGGGATTACAAGCATGAGCTACTGTGCCCAGCCTAATTTTAATTCTAGTGCTGGTTTCTATATTGGTCTCCAGATTTGTGTATCCAGTGACTTAGCTGACACCCACCCTTAAACGTTTGAGCGTATCTAAAGTTTGAAATGTCCCAAAACTAAACTTTGGATAACTGCCCCTTGCTTCAAAACAACAAGAGGAAACTTCTCTCTTATTACTGTTTTACTAAATGTCACCACCATTCACCTAATTGTTTATGCCCAATTTTTGAGAATCATACTTCCTCTCTTTCTGTCATGACTACATCTAATCCCTAAATTAATCCTGTCCACTCTATCTTAACAAAAAAAAAATGTTTTTAATCTAGAATTCAGATCAGGAACAGTGGTTCATGCCTATAATCCACGCACTTTGGGAGGCTTAGGTGGGAGGATCACTCAAGCCCAGGAGTTTGAGACCAGCCTGGGCAACAGAATGAGACCCCATCTCTACAGAAAAACAAAGCAAAACAAAACATTAGCCAGGTGTGGTGGTGTGCACCTGTAGTCCCAGGTACTCAGGAGGCTAAGGTGGGAGGATCGCGTGAGCCCAGTAGGTATAGGCTGCAGTGAACTGTGATCGCGCCACTGCAGTCCAGCCTGGGTGACAGAGTGAGACCCCGTCTCAAAAAATAAAATAAAAAATCCAGAATTCAGATGGTTCTCACTACTCCATGACTCCTGTTATAGTCCAACCCAGCATTCTGTCTTGCCTGAGCCGTTGGGAGCCTCTCAGTAGGCCTCCCTAATTTTACTCTTGCCCCACTACAGTCTATTCCATACACAGGGCCCAGCTGCTTTCAAGTTGAAAGCAGTCTGCATCACTGTCCTCCACATAACCTTCCACAAGTTTCTCATGACACTTCGAATAAAACCCCACATTTAAAAGACCCAGCATGATCCATTCCGCAGCTACCTCTGTGACTTCATGTCCGACCACTCTCTGCCTTGTTCACTGCCATCCAGCCACACTGGACATTTTGCTGTCCCTCAGAGATCCCAGGCAGGCTCCTGCCTCAGGGCCCTTTGTGCTTCTCCCACAGATACTCACACGGTTGGTTCTCTTTCATCTCACTCAAGTCTTTGTTCAACTGTCACCTTCTGCAGAGTCCTTCCCTGTCTGTCACTTTCTAGGATCTTACTCTGCTTTATTTTTCTTCACAACACTTAGTGCCACTTGATATATTTGTTTATTTGGTTTGTGTGTCCCAACTAGAAGATAAGCTTCAGAAGAGCATAGACTTTTGTAAATCTGCACTTAAACTAGGGCCTGGTACACAGCAGGCACTCAGTAAATATGAAATGAATAATAGGATCATTCAGCTAATAGGTGCTCGAGCTAGAACTGAAACCTGGCTGTTCTCTTGTCTGTCTCCCTTCCTCCCTCCCTCCATCTCTTTCACTCATGCCATTCAATAGTCCTTCCACTTTTGGGAAGGGGATATAGAAGTGTTAGGACTATTCAATTAAAGATTCAGTAGATTAATGGATTTTTTTTAACACCTCTTTGACCTCATAAACATCTATTTCTGTTATTTACTTCTTTATTGCTGATCCCCTGACCGTCAAACAATCAGCACTTTTTACCTTCCCTAGGTAGAAGAAGGCTACATGCATTAAGTAACATCCTTTTGCTTATTTATAGGAAGCTAAGACTATCTCCTATTTTGGTCTGCCATCCAAAATACATTATACCGAAAGCAAAATGAGATTAAATTTCCCCATATGACACAACTTAATTTGAAATTCAGCAGAACAGAAAAAAATGTGCTTTAAATCAAAGAGAATTTGGATTTTATACTCTTCTGATTATAGGACAGGCAATAGCTAACTAAGTTTGAAGACTGTTTTGATTAAACTGATGTTAATGAATTTTAAAATATCTTTATTAAATTAATTTCTTAATTTAACAGTTATTGTATGCTTTCTATTAAAAGAAATGACTTATTTTTATGCAGTACAGGATATAAAAAGTTTGAAAGCAATTTTTAATAATTGCATTAACACAAAGCTTCTAGTTATAGAAGTGTTTCTTAATTATTCCATATTCATAAATAATGGGTACCTTGGAATTATTTTTAATTAAATCAAGGATATATATAAAGCAAAGGAATAGAGTTCTAGATGGCACTCTGCCATCCTTGTTCTTTGATGGACATTAGCAAGTGGGAAAAGGCTTCATTCACTTGGTTACACTTTGAAATAAGTGGCCAATCATTATTAATTCATTTTGCACTCATTGTAATGGCATAAATCATCATAAATTCATTTGGTTTAAAGTGCATATAATATGTTCTCCCATAGGAATTTGGTTGTAATTGAGCTATTAATTAAAGTATTTTTAAAATATGACCTTTTTCCCCTTCTTCACTATTCAGATCCAGCAACCGGCAGTGGCTATGTCTTCACTGATGATTTTCTTTTAAGTATGAGGAATGAAATTGTCTTAACTAGGCCAGTTGACTAGCCTAGGAGGGACCAAAGCCCAAGAAAGTAGTTATTTGTGTTTCCTACCAGCAGACAGCGGTAATAGTCATGAATTGTGCCTCAGGGGTGTTTAAAAAATTCTCTAAAACTCTCTGGTTTTGTAATAATTCTAGTAAGAAAATGTTATTCTCCCTGGTAAACATGGTTTGACTCTGTTTTAATTTCTAATCCTAAAAACTCCTCTCTCTGGCCAATGGTCTTCTGTTAGCATTGGTTGCCATTCAATCCAAGTTCCCTTGCCTCTAGCGAGGGACCCCTTGTCATGGAGGAGTTCTCCCCTCCTCCTTTCTGTGTACCATCCATCCACATTTCCCTCTGTCAGCCTCCTCAGTAATCCACCGCCTGTCACTGTCTTCTAATGGGTGTACTGGCGGTTTATGGGGGCTTATGATGGCTGGTTCTAGAAACTTCCTGTGGGTAACCACGGATTCCTATGAGGTCTTTGGGTTTAAGGGAAATGTCAAGGGAAAACTTAGACTAAATTTTTTTTTTTATTATACTTTAAGTTCTAGGGTACATGTGCACAACATGCAGGTTTGTTACACAGGTATACGTGTGCCATGTTGGTGTGCTGCACTCATTAACTCCTCATTTACATTAGGTATATCTCCTAATGCTATCCCTCCCCCCTTCCCCCACCCCACGACAGGTCCCGGTGTGTGATGTTCCCTTTCCTGTGTCCATGTGTTCTCATTGTTCAGTTCCCACCTATGAGTGAGAACATGCAGTGTTTGGTTTTCTGTCCTTATGATAGTTTGCTCAGAATGATGGTTTCCAGCTTCATCCATATCCCTACAAAGGACATGAAATCATCCTTTTTTTATGGCTGCACAGTATTCCATGCTGTATAGGTGCCACATTTTCTTAATCCAGAACTTAGACAAAAATTTTAAAAAGGAAATAAAAATTACAAATGGAAGGCTGGGAACAATGTCACTAGTTTTACAACTTTTAAAATCCTTAATTATTTTGTGCCATTTCTGCACAAATGGAAACTTTAAAAAAAACTACATGATTAATGTCCCAGTTGCATCTGTGGTTATAAGAAAATAAAGGTGTGAGGCACCTCTGGTATTCTATTAGTATACACCATTGGCATTTTACTGTTTGTGTGTATGTGTTTTAAATGAATAAAATAATTCTAGTGATTAAAAGAAGTCCCTGTTCTGTTTGGGAGGTCCGAGGCAGGTAGATCACAAGGTCAGGAGTTCAAGACCAGCCTGGCCAACAGGGTGAAACCCCCTCTCTACTAAAGATATCAAAAATTAGCCGGGAGTGGTGGCTCACACCTGTAATCCTAGTACTTTGGGAGGCCGAGGCAGGCGGATCACGAGGTTAGGAGTTCGAGACCAGCCTGGCCAACATGGTGAAACCCTGTCTGTACTGAAGATACAAAAAATTAGCCAGGCGTGGTGGTGCAAAAAATTAGCCAGGCATGGTGGCGCACGCCTGTAATCCCAGCTACTTGGGAATCTGAGACAGGAGAATCGCTTGAACCCGGGAGGCGGATGTTGAAGAGAGCCTATATCACGCCATTGCACTCCAGCCTGGGTGACAGGGTGACATTCTGTCTCAAAAAAAAAAAAAAGCTTGTGTTCTGTGTGTCTGTTGTGTATGTGCTGTGAACTGAAGGTACTATTATCAGGTGTAGTCCCTACCCTTGTTCTAGAGATGTAAGAGAGGAAAAAAGTGAAATAGCAATATAAAAGTGTTATTTATCAAACAAATTTATGCTGAAAATGATACATGATGCTTATAAAAATACGTAACTATATTTCTTTGTAGTTAATGATGTGTTTTCCTATAACAGGCATTCAATAAGTGTAGGGTGCGTTAATAAATTGAGTCTGTGCTTTGTGATAGGGATAAATAAATGTTCCAAAAAAGAAATTCATTAAGCAATTCTAAGTAATAAGAGAGAACAAATGTGTGTGCATGCCTGTGTGTGGGTGTGTGTTATGACTTTTTGAAAAGGGCTAGCCATTATACATAGCCAGATACTACAAAAGTTTTAAACATTGGCATTTTTCATTGGTCGGTTCGTGATTGAACAATATTCATCTTGCCGGAGCAACAAGTTACCCATAATATAATACTGTCATCTATTTAACCACAGCTTACATAGGCTGTATTTTGCTCTCTTTGCCTCAATCCTTTTCTCCTTTTTAGCATTTTGCTGTTACAGCAAAGTATAAATATTTTCTTGCAGCTTTGCTATTTCATATCACCTCATAACACCTTAAAAAAAACAGTACAATTCAAGTTGGGACTCTTAAGAAAATTAAAAATTTGATATGAATTAATAGCATTAAAATTTGAGCTATTATTATTCTTGACAGCATAGCAGAATACATTTCTCAACAGCCAGAGGGTCTACGTTCATTGTGTTGTATCCAATGCTGGATTTTAAGTGTTTTCTGCTTTTTAAAGAATTTTGTTTCATTTTGATTTGTCTTCTAGTATTCCGAGTCTGTCTGCATTTCAGTAGTTTATTTGTACATTTGGCCCGACATACAGGGGTGGTGCTGAGATGTTACACACTAAATTCTCACTATAAAGCTGCTGCAGTATCTCTACTGCTCACCTAGTTTATAGGTAAGAAACACCACTAATTTGATAACTTAATCTTGAAGATGGCCCCAGATTGACATGAATAATGCTGAATTCCATCCTATAACAAGTTGAGTTAGGAGTCTTTTGACATTTTCGATCAAGACGGGTGACTAGTAAAAGGTCTTACTGCTTGTGTTACTTAGATAGAGAAGGTGCTCTTTAGTTCCCCCAGGACAGTAAATTTATTACAAATGGCAATGATTTCCAGTCTTTTGGATATCATGGACCAGTAAAATTTCTAAAAATAAAATGTGAGGGCATGTATTAGTACTATTTCAATTTTTTTTTTGTTTTTTATAAACATTAGAGAATACGACTCTATTAAAAAAATATATTCACCAAAAAAAGTGGTACGAAAATCACCTCACCAAAATAGTAAGACCATACCTCAGAATAAGCACTCCTTTACATTGAATAAATATAGCTTTATGAAAAAGACTTTGTACATCATTTATATTTTTCATATTTCACCATATAACTGGAAACTTTGCCATTGTCCAAAACAAGTTTGTAGCAGACTCTTAGAAATTTCTGACCTGTGCATAATTTTGACTGTGCTAGGCACATATGGTATAAAGTAATTTTCAACATTTACCAAAGCAACAATTATATATTAAGTTCTTATTGAGTATAAAGCACTGTGCTAAGCCTTAGGCCAAACATAAAAGTGTTTTTCTTGAATCTCATTTGGCCCAGGGAACTTAACCTATTTAGCAAGTGTGAAAGGTAAATTAATAAATACATAAAAATAGCTTTAAGCAATAGAATAAATGCCAAAAGATAGTATATTTGTGTTTGTTCACTGTGTGTGCAGTATTTGCCATATTAAAAGGAAAAATTTCATTCTAACATAAGCAGGGAAGATGCAGTAGAAATTGGTAGCTACCTACCCCATACGATTCTCCCCTTCCAGGTCACAAAGCCTCAGTTTTGTTGAAACTGGCAATATGTCCAGCTGACAAACTGCATTTCCCATCCTCCCTTGAAAGTAGGGAATTATTATATGGTATAATTCTGGCCAATGAAATATGTAATTAGACTTTAAAGGGAGCTGGACTTAACTGACACGTGTCCTTTTGTCCTTCACCCTCCTCCCACTTCCTGCTTGGGAAGTGGATGCTATGCTGGATGTGGAATTAACCATTTTGTGGCCATGATGCGACTAAGTTAGAGCGAAGACAATTACAGGAACCTTGGTATTGTTAACTGTTGCATCAGTGACAAAAACTCATTGTTTGAGAAAAGATAAAACATTACTTAATCTTCTGTTTTGGGGAGATGCTTGTAACTCAGCTGAAATTATTTCTGAAGGAGGAGAAAGTGGACTTGGGATTGGCTGTAGATGTAGTTCTGAATCCATAGTTGGTAGTGTCATGAATACAACATGTTCACAAGGATATAAGTTGTGTACTGGTTATTATATATTGTTGGGGCCACAGAGACCTCAACTCCTTACCCAGTGCTACACCTAACCACTTGTCCTCTATGGTTCTGTTATCTCATAGAATATAGAAATATACCAGATTTTTCTAAAGGTCTTTCCATTCAGAAATTCTATGGTTCTAATTAATCCCATTTGGCTGGGGATGAGAAGATCAGAATTAAAAGGGCATTTGCCCTTTTCTAATCACATGACACCTCAAATACTGATTTTTTAAAAATGAAATGTGATCAGATCTTTCCTCTGCTTAAAACTTTGTAATGTTTTTTTCTTATCACCAGAATAAACAAACTCCTTAGCATGGCATATAAGGCCCTTTGTCCTGGAGCTGTAATAACCTGTCTTGCCTTTTGTTTCACTGGTATACTTCATCCCCCCTGCCCTCTTCTCCCCTTCACCCATTTATCCCTTCCCCAACCATACGTACACACAGTTTCTATCCGTGTTTTACTACATGTAACCCCTTGATCCTGCCATGTTTTCTTTCATTTCCTGATCTTTACACATGCTCTTTCCTCTGCCTGGAGTGTTTTCTTTCCCTTCTCCTTTAATTGGATAATTCCTACTTATTTTTAAGGTTATGGCATAAAGATCACCTTCTCCTGGAAGCCTTCTTATACCCCCCAAGATGAGGTTAAGTGCCTCTGTTAAGCTCTGTCTTGATATCTTGTGCTTATAAAAATTATAACACAATGCACAATATATTCAGATGGCCTGTTTGCTCCTGTTTCCTGAATTATAATAAATTTCCTTAAGGGAAGGAACTGAGTCTTATTCTCCTTTTTTCCCTAGCACATAGTAGAGTATAGCAATATGCAATTCATAGGTATTACATGAATCTTTGAGTCGATGGGTTGGCACCAAATGCGAAAATCCTTGACTGAATGCCAGGCCAGTTAGCTGAACTTTTTCATACCGTCACTGGAGAACCTTTAAGAAGGGATTGGTGATGATGGTCAATGGTAGCATCGTTCCTCACCTTGCCCTGTCAGTGAGATACTGTGGAATAGTGGTCCATTTATATAAAATAAGAAAATATTTATTTTCTACAAAATTAGATTCTATCTTATACAGATTAAAATATACAACTTTTACTCAATACCAACTGTTTAAGAAAAATTTTGGGAGGCAAAATTCATAAAATTATGTCATGAGACTTTATCAAAAGGGAAGACCTGTCATTATCTTGATTTCAGCATTTGGTCCTCTTTGATCCATGTTGCAGAGCACCTGTGTCATATGGAATTATAAATTAGAAAACCCCTAAATTAGGGAATACAATATAAGTTAAGAAAGGAATAAATTTAGCTGTATCTTTCTGTTACATAATATTTTTTAAAGGCTGATTTCTTAATATCAGCATAAAGAATAGATGATTAAGAAGTTTGAAGTCTTAGGCATCCCAGATTATTCCTTCAGAACATCATTGTCATTAATGCTAGTAGCAGAAAAGTAGTATGCTTCCTATTGATCAACAAGGCTAGAAATCAAAAGGTTTAACTTGAAAATCCTTTTTCCACTTCTGTTATTTACATGTTTTATTTGGAAAAAGTTGTTAGAGATAGATAGGGAGTTTTAACATTTGTACATCTTTGTAATTCCAAAACAGCTCCCTGAAAAAGAGAAAACATCATACTCTTACCGGTCGATTTGAAATTTGTGTGTAGAGTAGCCCGTTTTCCTCTCTCCTTTTAATGCCCTCACATGGCCTGCCAGAGCTGTAAAAACTGCCCTGCCAAGACTGTAGGGATTTTTACTTTATGTTACTTGGACACTATAATTTGAACTAAAGAAGGAGAGATGCTGTAGGGGAATTTTACTTATGAGATCATTGAGTGAAATAGAAAATGATTTAAGAGAAGGGATGTTGGTGCTCTAGGGACCCTGTGTTTTCTGCTGAGCCACACATTCTCACAGTGAGGCCATGCTTGACAGAGGAGCAGCAGACACTCTTGTGGCCCTTGTAGAGCCAGGGCCTTCTGAAAGGAGGGTCTTTTGAAAGGAGGCAGAAAAGGAGAACGCTTTTCTGTCATTTCATCCAAGTGCAAGTGATCAGTTCCCCAGTGCTGTCCTTCCCACTTTGTCAGAACAGTGATGGAAAATATCAAAACATCGACCACTTATTGTTTACTTTCACTCTCAGGAAAACATTGTCCAGAGTGGCGAGGAAGCTTCCTCTAGAGCTCCCAACACAGAGGCCCTTAGAAATCAGTAAGGTCTCTAGTGTTGCCTGTATGCTCCCATCTGTGATGAATACAAAAATGGTAAAGTGCCACTAAGGAAAATGATGACTGAAATGCTGTAAAAGATTGTACTTAGGAAACTTTACCTCCTTTTGCAATATTTAGCAAGGATTCACCTCCAGAGACCCTTATTGCTTAGGTTGGAAGCCGTGGCTGCTGGTGTTTCAGGATGTCTGCAGAGAATAGCAGTTGGAGTTTTTCTATAGCTCTTATGACTTCCAAGAAGTAAAAAATAAACAGGAAAATGGTAGATCACTAGACATTTTGAAATAACATTCTGACAAAGTGGGGCAGGGAGCTGTATTAGAAATATTCTGACAGTAAAAGCAGACCTATTTTTCATTTATGTAAATAATGTGTGCACTGTGGTTGGTGGTTTAGAAGATGCAAAGTTATGTGAAACACAGTTTCTACCCTCAAAGAGCAGACAGACTTACTGAGGAAAAGGGAAATGCTTGTATTTAAAAATATGAGCATTTCATATGATAAAAGGACACGTATGTGCTGGCAGAAAATAGAAAACTGTGTGGTACCTTTTGTAAAGGAGTTTATTATTTTTCTGATCCAAAAGTAAAACATGAAGCTTTACATATTATAATTATATGGTTAAATACAAGAGTAAAATTTACAAATACACATACGAAGTATGAATTTTGGGATGTTGTTTAGTTTACTGCAGGAATTGTTAATCCACAATCCATGGCTGCCTTGACATTCTTCTGCAGAATTTGATGGGTATGGCTGTGTGTGTAGTTTCCTGGGGAAAGGACTGATGGCTTTCATCAGATTCTTAAAGGGTTCCGTGACCGAGAAGAAATTCAGAATCACTACTTTTCAGTGTTTCCACTGACTCTTATCCTGGCTTTACAATACTCTTCCCTTCTCATCCTTTCCATTTCAATCCATTCTCATCTAACAGTTGACTATAATATAAAAATTATTATATGCTTTTGTTGGTCGGATATGTTGTATTAAAGTCTATATGCCATTTTCTTCATTTAGAAAAGAGCCATGTTTAATAGGTATTCAGAATAAGCCCAACAGTATGAGAAAAGTCAGGCTTAGTGAGTGAGTACCTTCCTAGGCCTGCCCCCGATAACTTATGGAACTGTGGTTAATTCCCTGTCTTAAACCTGAAGCATGTGTTCCTCTTAATCAGCATGCTGTACTGTTCTGTGACTTAGGCACTATTTTCTTTCTTCCCTTCAAAAAACAAACAAACAAAAACTCTTCTAAATTACAATTTGCTTTTTGTAACCCTTGCTGGTTTTCTTTTTTAAATGTCAAAATGCCTTCTGAAGTAGATAAAGTTTTGTGGCTTAATAGCCATTAGACATAAGTATACAAATTGTCAGCATCATCCTCAACATAAAGGAATACATGTTCACTGAGATCTAGGTCATCTCATCAGATTTAGAAATAATAGTGAACTATTAACATGTTTAACAAAATCATATGAAGAGCTTACCACACACTTGACATCATTGTTCTATATCAGTACATACACCAGAATATAGAGGAAAATAGATGCTTCAGGAGGGAAGCTTTTTCAAACTACGTGTTCTACATTCTCTATCCTTCATTGCAACGTGCCTGTAATGAGAGGTGTTACTGAGGGGGAGTATTTTACATATGAACTGTGTTAGATGCAGAAGAAAGGCTAAGAAATACCATCTTACATTATTGAAAACCATCTCTACTTTGCAAGACCCTGAGTTAGGGAGAAACATTGTTTGGAATTTAAGATCACTGATATGTTTTGAAATTATATATACTCATTTACATATAATATGTAATTAAAACACTTTAGAATATGGTATAAAACAATATAGCCTAACTTTTCAAAGAATGTGGCTGAGCAAACCATTTATTCAAGGTCTTGTGTAGTCTTGAGGTTCAATACATTTTTCAGTTAAAAAATCAAAAATGGATTATATTTTGTAAGTATGCTTCAAAAGAATTACAAAAGTAAAATTCCCCTTTTGCTCTTTTATTCTGTAATTTCAGGCAAGGCACTGACGTTTCTTCTGCTACAGCCTCCAAGCCCCAAACTTCCTCCACACAGCACTATCCGAAGAACAGCCATTGATCTGATTGGACGCGGGTTCACTGTTTGGGAGCCTTACATGGATGTGTCCGCTGTTCTGATGGGGCTTCTCGAACTTTGTGCCGATGCTGAGAAACAACTTGCCAAGTATGTGCGGATTCTGGTTAATTTAATTTGTCACCATTTTTTGTTTTAGGGGTTTTTTTGGTGGGTTTATTGATCATTCTGTATAGATTATTCATGTTTAATAGATAAAAAAATAGCCAAGTGTCTCAATATGTGAAGTTTTGAATATGGACAATGAAAAGAAAGCATGTTTCTATAATTTTAACACAATCGGGATTTAGCCCTGAGCCAGTGAATGTTATGTGACATAGTTTTCCAATTGTATGTTATACCGTGAAATGTTACTTGCTAATAATAGTATAATATTGTTTATAAGGAAAATGATATATATATTAAATACCTGATACTTGATCAGAAATGACTATGGCCAGCATACGTGGCCAAATTGGGGAATTGCTCCTCCACACTCATATTAGCTTTTAAATCAACTATGTTGAGGTTTCACTTAAACACAGTAAAGGACCAGCCATGAGGAGGTGGCAGTGATCCAGGGAAGCAATGATGAGAGAGTTCTACAAGAGGAAGATGAACTGAGGGAGTTGCTAAAGTCAAATAGGTGGGAAACACAAGTGGTGACCAACTGACTAGGATTGATGGGGCAGCAGGTCCTGTTGGTGGTGGAGATTACTGTTGGTTTGAAAACTCAGCCTCCTGATTCCTGCAAAGAGTTCTTTTGTTTCCTTTTGGTGTATAATACACATATCATGAAATTTACCACTGTAGCCATCTTAAAGTGTACAATTCAGTGGCATTAAGTATAATCACAGTGTTGTGCAACTGTTACCACTATTTAGTCCCCACAGAAGTCACCCTGAATGAAAGCCCCATGCCCATTAAGCAGTCCTCCTCTGTTACCACTTCACCAGGCCCTGGCAACCATTAATCTTCTTTCTGTCTCTGTGAATTTGCCTATTCTGCATATCTCATATAAACAGAACCATACAAACTGTGGTCCTTTGTGACTGGCTTCTTCACTGATATGATGTCTTTCAAGTTCCATTCGTGTTGTGGCATATAATAGTGCTTTGTTGCTTTTTATGGCCGAATAACATTCCATTCATGGTTATATCACGTACAGTTAATCCATTTACCTGTTGATGGACATGTGGGTTGTTTCTGCCTTTTGGCTATTGTGAATATAGCTGCTATAAACATTTGTGCATAAGTATTTGAACACCTGTTTTCATTTGAGTAGATATGTAGGAGTAGAATTTCTGGGTCATCTGATAATTCCATGTTTAACTTATTGAGGAACCACCAGACTGTTTTCCCACCAGCAGTGCACAAGAGTTCCATTTTCTCTACAGCTTCGCCAACACTGGTTTTTTCTTTCTTTCTCTCTTTTTTATTTTTTTAGTATAATCATCCCAGTGGGTATGAAGTGGTTGGAATTCTTGAACTGTCCCATAATGCCGTCCTTAATGAAAATGTTACCACCACTTGGATTTTCTCAATAAATGGTGTTTCATTCTTGTCCTTGTTAACTTTTTTTTTAAAAGTAGAGTTCTTAGCCCTTTGCTTTGCCATTCCCTTAAGTTCTGGCATGCTTTGGGTCCATAGTTTTCTTTTTTTTTTATTTTTATTTTTATTTTTTTATTTTTATTTTTTATTATTATACTTTAGGTTTTAGGGTACATGTGCACAATGTGCAGATTTGTTACATATGTATCCATGTGCTATGTTGTTTTGCTGCACCCATTAACTCGTCATTTAGCATTAGGTATATCTCCTAATGCTGTCCCTCCCCCTCCCCCCACCCCACAACAGTCCCCAGTGTGTGATGTTCCCCTTCCTGTGTCTATGAGTTCCCATTGTTCAATTCCCACCTATGAGTGAGAACATGCGGTGTTTGGTTTTTTGTCCTTGTGATAGTTTACTAAGAATGATGTTTTCCAGTTTCATCCATGTCCCTACAAAGGACGTGAACTCATCATTTTTTATGGCTGCATAGTATTCCATGGTGTATATGTGCCACATTTTCTTAATCCAGTCCATCGTTGTTGGACATTTGGGTTGGTTCCAAGTCTTTGCTATTGTGAATAGTGCCGCAATAAACATACGTGTGCATGTGTCTTTATAGCAGCATGATTTATAGTCCTTTGGGTATATACCCAGTAATGGGATGGCTGGGTCAAATGGTATTTCTAGTTCTAGATCCCTGAGGAATCGCCACACTGACTTCCACAATGGTTGACCTAGTTTACAGTCCCACCAACAGTGTAAAAGTGTTCCTATTTCTCCACATCCTCTCCAGCACCTGTTGTTTCCTGACTTTTTAATGATGGCCATTCTAACTGGTGTGAGATGGTATCTCACTGTGGTTTTGATTTGCATTTCTCTGATGGCCAGTGATGATGAGCATTTTTTCATGTGTTTTTTGGCTGCATAAATGTCTTCTTTTGAGAAGTGTCTGTTCATGTCCTTCACCCACTTTTTGATGGGGTTGTTTATTTTTTTCTTGTAAATTTGTTTGAGTTCAATGTAGATTCTGGATATTAGCCCTTTGTCAGATGAGTAGGTTGCAAAAATTTTCTCCCACTCTGTAGGTTACCTGTTCACTCTGATGGTAGTTTGTTTTGCTGTGCAGAAGCTCTTTAGTTTAATGAGATCCCATTTGTCAATTTTGGCTTTTGTTGCCATTGCTTTTGGTGTTTTAGACATGAAGTCCTTGCCCACACCTATGTCCTGAATGGTATTGCCTAGGTTTTCTTGTAGGATTTTAATGGTTTTAGGTCTAACATGTAAGTCTTTAATCCATCTTGAATTAATTTTTGTATAAGGTGTAAGGAAGGATCCAGTTTCAACTTTCTACATATGGCTAGCCAGTTTTCCCAGCACCATTTATTAAATAGGGAATCCTTTCCCCATTTCTTGTTTTTGTCAGGTTTGTCAAAGATCAGATAGTTGTAGATATGTGGCATCATTTCTGAGGGCTCTGTTCTGTTCCATTGATCTATGTCTCTGTTGTGGTACCAGTACCATGCTGTTTTTGTTACTGTAGCCTTGTAGTATAGTTTGAAGTCAGGTAGCGGGGTCCATAGTTTTCTACTGACTGCTCTATGCTCAGGAAGTAGAGACCAGAGAAGCAACTGAAGGCTAGAGTGGAACGCTGTGGCTTTGTCTACAGATTGGGCATTGCCAGCATAAAGTCCCAAGAAGACTGGTAGAGGACATTCATTTCAAACCTAAACAGCTGCTGCCTGCCCCGAGTTACCTCCTATCATACTACTATGCATCCTACACTTTACCTCGGTATCTCCCTAGCCGTATGCCCTCCAGCAAATTACTTTACCTCTCTGTATCTACAAGTTGGAGCTAATTAAAGTACCTGTCTCCTAAGATACATTAAATGGGCTTATATTTGCAAATTACTTAGAAGAGTGAGCATATATTAAGAGATGAAATGTCTTCCTATGTGTCAGAAGTACTGGTGGTGATGCCATTGTTAGGTCCTTGTATTCAGCAGATCAAGAGCTGCCTGACTCTAGAATGAGCAGTTTAGCATAATGGTAGGCAAGATAGTTTTCTGGATACAGGAGGACTGAAGATTCTCAATGGGACTTGAAGGATTAGGAGGCAATTTGAGCCCAGGAGTCTGTGCCTATAGTACGAGGCAGCTGGCCTTTGCGTGAAGCCCTAGAACATCTTTTCAACCTCTGCCCTCCCCTTGGCTGCAGCTGCCGTGTGCACCCACCACCCGTCAGCAGTGCTGGCTTCTGTTATTGCAGTTCTCCTGGTTTGTCTTGAGAAACATTCACATTTTTCGATTGTCTGAAATTTGACTTAATTTTGGAGCCTATTTTTAAATCTGATCAAAACACAATTTCAGTAGTATACACTGTTTTGTTGCCTGGGAGGAGAAGTGATGGGCTTTTATTCAGGGTTAGTATTTAATATTTTGTTTGATTTTGTTTTTAAATAAATTTACATTAGGCTTGTACCAGCAAGCATAAAGATGCGCTTAGGTCTTATCTACATGTAGTTTGTCCACAGACACAAACACTGAAGTTTTCAGTGGGCAATTTAAATCTTGCTATTACATCCTTTTCTGTCATGAAGATTAGTATGACTTTCTATACACAGCTCTGAATAAATGAATGTATCAGCATGTAGCCTTGAGGAGTCCAATGTAATTTTCATCATGATAAATTGCATAATAAGCAAGAAAATGTTTGCTTATTAATCTATAACAAGATTTAGATGGAAAATGGCCTGTTACATCCGTGACACACTCGGCAGAGGGTGCAGAGGCCTGAGATGGTGGGAAGTGGAGCAGCGATGTGTGCAGGGGGTTAAGTGTGGATCTTACCCTTGTGCTGCCCTGCTGGGCTGCCCCTTTTTGTGCCTGATTTACTGTGTACACAGTAACGGTGCTCAGCCGCCTTGCTTCTGTCTGTGATGTTAAGCTTGCTTTATGAAGAAGCTTTTATGTTAGGCCTGTGCTTTTTAAAATTTCAGTTCACGTTTATTGAAAAAGAAAAAAAAAAACATAAGCAGTGTTTCCTACTTTCTTCATATTCTTGTGAGTTTATGAGGGCAAGGGTTTTGTGGAGGGGCAACCAGTCAGGTCCCCTGCCTTGTCTGGAGAACGCATACCATGGCAGAGTTCCCTTTTGACTCTCCCCCATGTCCCGACATCTCCTGCTGAGCTAACTCCTAAGAGGTCTCCTAAAACACTGTATATGCCTCGAGATGAAGAGGGTATTTTCTGGCTGGGCTTGGTGGCTCATGCTTGTAATCCCAGCACTTTGGGAGGTTGAGGTGAGAGGATCGCTTGAGCCCAGGAATTTGAGACCAGCCTGAGCAAAATAGGAAGACCCCTCCATCTCTAAAAAATAAATAAATAAAAAATGAACGGGGCATGTGGCATACACCTGTGGTCCCAGCTACTCAGGAGGCTGAGGGGGAAGGATTGCTTGAGCCAAGAAGTTCAAGGTTGCAGTGAGCCATGATCGAATCACTGCACTCCAGCATGGGCAACAGTGAGACCCGACTCTTAAAAAAATAGAGTATTTTTTTCAGAATTGGTTACACCTTTATTTTAGAAACATGATATGCAGTTTTACGTCTTTGAAATCAAAATATCTACAGTTGTTTTCTAGTGTTTTCAGATATTTTGCCAAATTTTATTTATTAATGAATCAAGCATATTGAATAAGTAATATGTGAAAGGAACAACATTAGGTTTTCTCTGTAGTTGCAAATTTGAATCAAAGATCATGTCTTCAAGACAGTTGCAGTCTTACAGGAAAGACAAGGTCTGCCCCCAAATAACCATGACACAAAGTGAGAAGGAAGTTGAAAAGTATAGACATTCAGGGCATAGTGAAATGAATCACCCTGGGTAACCAGAGGGGATGCAAGGAGGGGTTTCATTTGGATCTGTCATTTGAGTAATTATGAGGAGAGGAGGGGAAGGACAGGGGCATGCGAAAGAAAGGGGTAGGAAAGCACAGGCATGCCAAACATCTGGTGAAAGGAGGAAAATGCTATTTTTAGCTAATTTTATTTGTTAATTTCTTGTAGAACTTAAACTGGGATTTTCCCATGTAAAACTCAAACACAGTGGCTGGATGTGGTGGCTCATACCTGTAATCCTAGCAATTTGGGAGGCTGAGGTGGGAGGATTGCTTGAGATCAGGAGTTTGAAAACAGCCTGAGTAACATAACGAGACCCTGTCTCTACAAAAAAAAATAATAATTACCTGGGCATGGTGGCATGTACCTGTAGTCCCAACTACCAGGAAGGCTGAGGAGGAAAGATCGCTTGAGTCTCGGAGGCCAAGGCTGCAGTAACTGGTGACTGGACCACTACTCTACAGCCTGGGTGACAGAACAAGACCTTGACTCTAAATAAATAAATAAATCTCAAACATAATTTCCTTCCCAATTATCTCAGGGGAATAGATTAGGGTCAGATAAAGGATTGGTATACCTTTACTTTATGAAAAGATTGTTGCAGTGAGTTTTTTCTTTGCTTTTAGCACCTATCACATAGCTAGCCTTATGCAGGGATATAGAGCCCTGGGATGCAGTCCTCCTATTGAATGCTTACTACCTATGAGTTTCTGTGCTATTCAGATCTCCAATGTCCTCAACTTGTTATAGAGAAGTTCAATAAATAGGCATTATCATCCCCACTTTGCAGATGAGAAGAAAATGAATCTGATAGAGAGATGTTGCCTCTTGTCCAGAGTAACATTGTAGTCACTGAAAAAAATAAGATTCAAACCCTAGTCTAGCTTATTCCAAAAGCCAAAGCTCCTAATACTGTGCGATCTTGCATTCCAAATCTTAACATCCACAGAGTTAAAACAATTTGTTAAAGTACATAATCAGAATTTTCAGTGTACTTTAGATTTTTAAATATGTTTAATAAAATTATTTTCAGCTGGTCATGGTGGTTCACACCTGTAATCCCAGCACTTTGGGAGGCTGAGGCGGGATCACTTAAGCCCAGGAGTCTGAGACCAGCCTGGGCAACATAGTGAGAACCTGTCTCTACAAAATTTAAAAAATTTAAAAAACTACAGGAGCAGGTAGTTCCAGCTACCTAGGAGGCTGAGGCAGGAGGATCACTTGAGCCCAGGAGGTCAAGACTGCAGTGAGCTATGATCGTACCACTGTACTCCAGCCTGGGCAACAGAGCAAGACCCTGTCTCAAAAAAAAAATATTTTCATCAAAGATTTTGTACCTTCTAGATTGTAAAAGCCTTATTTACATATCAGTAAACTCCTGAGTGCTTGTGTCATATATTATGTGTTTACTCTTATTTACTCTTAACATTTGCCAAGTGATTTGCACACAACAAATGTTGAATAAAGTCATGAGATTTAAAGATTTTCATTTTAGAGATGAAAATCTTTTTCAACATCGTCTGATCTAGTACCCCAGTGTGCTATTAAGCAAAAATAAGGTTTAGACAGATTAAACAACTTGGCTGAGGTCACAGTGGTACTCGAAGAGCCAACTGTCACTCAGGTTTCCTGACTCCCATCTTGCAGCTCCTGTACCATATGGCTATGCCACCCTTAATAAGGTGAGTGATTCACAGGTAAAATCTTATGTGAGGAAATTTTAAATAATGGGGATGGACTGTTCATTCATGATGACCTGTTTCAGAGAAAATTGAGACTGTACTTCATTGGAATCATAGACTGAGCCATCCCCAGCTAATTATGAGAAAAGTAGAAACATACAGTGTTATAGTTTTTATGCATTCATAATTTTGTTAGATCAGCATGGTTATGTACATATTGATTGATAACATGATAGAAACAGTAGAAAATCCCACTATACAAAGGAGCAGAAAAATTCTTGTGCTCTTGGAAGCCTAGACTTCCATCTCTCTAAGTTGTGGTCTGTGATTTTGATCCATTTGCCTCGTTCATGTGGCAGGGCCTTTACTCTGAAAGAGAACAGTGGAGCATTGCCGGCCCAGCGGCTGAAGGGGCCGGACGAGCATCACATACTGCCACAGCTGAGGGACATTAGGGAATTACAGACTGCCCACTGCTTTTCTGGGATCATCACAGTTTACCAAACATTCAGAGAGAAGCATAAAGTCACTGGAAACCCCACATGCTTTGATGACACACAGATAAGTGCCATACATTAGAAAGATTCTTTTTGAACTACATAGAATGGGAGAAAAACATTTTTTGTATGCTAACTCAAACCTCAACCATTCGTGAATTTTGGGGGTGAGGAGTGGAGAAAGAAACACATCATACAAACACTAAGATGCTTTAGGATTCCATATTTAAGCTATTCATATTTTTCCTGTTTCTGTGAAATTTATTCTTAACAGAAAATTTATAATCTGAGGAAGCCATATAAGTAAATCCTATTAGCATAGTTTTTATTCACTGTAATTGTATTTAGCATATAGGAAACAGATCTTAAAGTTACACATTTGAGGGAGGAATTGCCACCTTTGAGTTTAGGAACTCAATGCCACCTGCGAGTTATAAAATAAAGGTACAACATGACAGAGGAATTGAAGATATCTTGTGAAATTGAGGACAAATATTAACATACCTGTTTAGCCAGGAAGGAATAAAATGGGAATCCCAGGGGCTATACATTAAGTATGCATTTTTAAAGTCATTTTAGAAGTCTTTGTTTCTGATGTGGCCTCTTTTCATCACCCCATTCCTATTAACCAAAATTTTCAGACTATTCAATGAAAGTTTATGTGTCTCCTCCACTGGCCCCCCTGGAATATTCTCTTACATTATCCCTTAATCTGACAGATGATAAAGTCTGACAATTTTAGATCATGACATTTAACCAAAGTGTTCTTACATGTAACTTTTGAAATGCTTTCACCACGATGGAGTGAGCTTTAGAACGGGATTAATGAGCAGTTCTGTGAAGAGAGAGCTCAGCCTGCATGGACTATTTTTCCATTCATATTTTTATTTAAAATATCTGTCATCTCTGATATTTCATATTGGGTGTGTACACTGAAATGCTGAGTAAAACAGAGAGTCTGTCGTGTCCTCATTTTTTAGAATAAAGAGAACCGAAAGACCCATCCTGTAAACCTGTGTAACGGATGATCCGCGTAACAGCCAGATAGGCGGGATCAGATGACACAAATGCGTTCCATGTTTACATGCAGATTCCAGAATAAGGTTGACACTCCTTTAATTTCAAACCTCTGATAGTATGGTCCTTCTTCATTCAGATAGAATCTCACATTAAAATATATCACACAGACAATGCACTCTTGACTTTAAAGATAACCAAATGCAGAATTAGACTTCATCTGTTGGGACTACGAGATCAATTGCTTTGACTTCATTGCCTGGTCAATTCAGTCCAATAACTAGCTTAAATGATTTTTTTTTCCTCCTGCTGAATTTGCCAGCTACTTCACTTACTGCGTAACTATGGAGCTACCACCATGTCCAGGGGCTGTACTGGGTACTTTGGGGAGATACACAGAATTGGCAGGCATGTTTCAAATCTGTACAGAGTTCATAATCTACAACTAATTAGTAAGGCCTGGCAGAATGTGATTTAGTATTAAGGGCCTGGAATAAATGGGGTTTGCTGTTGATTATTTTTGTTTCACTAGAAGTCAATGAGTGCTATCGTAGTTAGAGAATGCCATGTGGGAAGACCAGAATTGAACAGAGAGGAGGGAGGAGACTGCACCAATGGGGAAAGGGCTAGAGGAGAAACATTAGCAAAATACTGGAATAAAATAAAGGAACAGACCTTTAGGGACCAGCTTGGAAATTAGCCTGACTTCAGGAGCATTGGTGTTGAAAAGAGTGAGTTGAAAATTAGGGAACTAGATTATGGAGGGCCTAGAATCTTAAGCCAAGGTGTTTAGAGTTTTTCCTAGAGGTGGTAGAGAAGGCTACTTTTAAGTAGGGCAACCAGGAAATAAAGTTGGTGCTTTGGGAAGATGACTATGATGATGGTGAATTGAGTAGACTAGAGGAGGGACACAGGGTTTCTCCCTATGCCTTGACCATCTCTCTGCCCTCACACACATAGCCCCCTACTTTTGCACTGTGGATGCCATACCCTACAGGTCACTGCAGAGCCCTGACCTCAGAGCTGTAGAATTATCCACATTCTGCAGTCCTGCGCTCAGACTGCCAAATGCTAATGGAGGGAATCCCTCAGGTGCACCCACTGATGCCTCTTCAAAAGCACTGGCTTTTCCAGCTTCCACTGAACTCAGTGGGCAATAGGTTCACATGTCTTTGATTCACTTCCTTCCCCCTTACCCTATAGCTTCTCTTCTAGACCCACCAACCAGCACCAAAGCACCAACCTTTATCATTTTTATTGCTATAGGAAGTTTGCTGATTCTCCCAAATTTACAAGGCCAATTGACATGGGGGAAGGATGATGTGTGGCTAGGCCTTTTGGCTTGAAGCAGCGACCTGCTGATAGTTTATCTCATTTTCCCTTCACTTCGCTTCTTTTTATGAGAAGCATCTTTGGTCAGAAGAAGCATTTATTGTACATATAATATAGGAACCGGCAGGGCTAGTTGTTTTTGTATTTGTTACCTCATTTAGTCTTCTTGTCAGTGCTGTGAAGTAGATGTTTTAATACACCCATTTTACAGATGTTGTGCTTATTCATTCCAGGGTGGCCACAGGACACAGCATAAGGGTAAGGGGAAACTATCTATTTGTCACTGTGACATGAGCCCTGAAGATCTGTCAACTGACCACTCCCACACTCAAGTGCACACATGATTGTATCTATTCATTTTGGGTGTGTGTGTGTGTGTGTGTGTGTGCATGTGTCTGTCTCCCTCTCTTAGCTTCTCACTAAACATTTCTTTTCCATGAAAAGAACCAGAGAAGGATGGAAGCGAGAACTTAGAGGTAATGGCGAGTTTGCTATGATCCTGCTTATGTTGGTTTCCAATGGCAAGGGGTCCCAGCAGCACACAGCTGGGGATAGACTGGACTTCTCTGGATTCTAGGAGGACACTGTAACTCTTGTCCTGCAGAAGCCAGACCCTTTCTCTTAGCACCTAGGGAGCAGTATATCCACGGGGAGGGCAGACAGGTGCCCAGAGCCATGAACTACAGCAGGAGTAACACCTTCCCTATTACTGTATTTCTCATGACACAGCCCAGCTCTTTGGGCAGCAGGATCACTAACACACATATTTATGTTTCAGATGCAATCCTCAGTACACAAGCCTGGTTCAGCAGTGTATTGCCAATCCCACACCTGTGAAGTTGGTCATTTTTGTACCCACACATCAGACTTCTTTATTTAGCTGAGTTTGATCTTTCTGATAACTCTGTAGATCTTAGTTCTGTTATGTAATATGGCTGCTCTCCCTTACAACTTTATAACCACACCAACTGATAACTGTGCATCCTGTATCTTCATTCAAACCATTATTAATACTGAATAAAACAGCTGAAGGCCAAGTATTATATCACTAAATTCTTCTCTCAAAGATGCAATCTAACCATTCATCCAAAGCCACTGAGTTTAGTCATGTTACTGGTTCAGTAATCCAAGTAACCACAATATGGTCACGCCTCTCCCCCCTGTATTGTCTCCAAAGGTTAGCTGTCCTGAAAGACATCCACAACTACCCAGCCTGTCACTTAAGTTCTCGGACCCACCTTCTTGCTTGTAAATACCTGTATCAACCACTTCATAGGGATATTCTGGAGCAGATGCAAAGGGCATGAAATAACACAGGAAAGCCTGGCTTTCAACCTAGACCTTGGGCTCTGCACCCAGTTCTTCCTCTGTAGCATGCCTTCCAGATCTAGGAGGGGCTGCCCGAGAGATGGACATTCCTTTTCCCTAGCTGACTGCTTGTCAGGGATGTTGCCTGGGAAATCTTTCCCAACTCCAGCATTCTGTGATTTTATTGATTTTCCCAAACTTGATTTCATTTTGTTTCGAATTATTCAATTAATGTAACATTTTGATTGTTTACAGCCTTTCGGTATCATCAATCCCTATTCATCCACATTGATGGATGAAAAGAAGCATCACAGGGTATCTACGTGTAGTTTAATTGGCTTTTGTATTGTTTAAAACTTGACTTAAAATTTGGGTTTGTAATCTGAATTTTACAATAAGTATTAAGCAGTCTAGCCCCAGCACTACTCACACAGTAAACATTTCTTTCACTGAATTTGCAGCTAGCCAAGTTTAATCCAGAAAAGAAACTGGCCAACTGCCCATCCTGCTTTCTCGCAAAACACCTCTTTCCAACTCCTACTGGGACCCAAGAGCATCGGGCTCTTCCATGGCAGGGAGGTGGAGAGATGCCCACCGATGCCTTCTGCTTGTGCATTGTTCAATATGTGTGTGTTCTCTCAGCTCACATCTTTCTTTTTAGTGTTAAACATCAAAGGAAAACTAAAACTCTCCATACTTCGTCCTCTAAGCCCCTGCTTCGTCTCTACCCTCAGTATGGGAAAAAGAAGAGAGACAGTTTTACTATCAGTCAGAGATTTAAGCAGTGTAACAGTCACAAAGACTTATAAGCAGAATTTCCTTTAACAATGAAGAGAATGCCTACGTAATTTTTATTTTCAGCTACAAGTTAAAATAATGGTTCTTAGATCAATTATAGAGATACCTGTAAACTTTTTGAAAATTTTCAGTAAACACAATCCAGTTTACACATAAAGCACATAGACTCATTTAATTGGAGTAGGGTAAGTGTTCATATGTCTTCAAATACATATTTAAATTTAAAAATATTTAACTCGGGAAACTATAATTGTATCCCATACTGAGTAACAAAATACTCCTTGTATACAGTTAATGGGCAGATCACGTGCCACATTTTAGTAAAGTCTTGATACTGTTCCCAGTGGATTATATATAATATAAAGGAAGCTTGGAATCAAGAATATTGATATTTTCATGTAGTAGAGGTGGGGAGTGAATATAGCATCACTCTCCTATCATGACCCTGGCATTCTCAGAGTTTGGGAAGATTTATTCCATTGTGTGCCTCGTCTTACAAATAGCCTGGACAACATCATGCCATCCCTTCTTTATATAAACAGAATTAGTATCAGCTAATAGAATTTTTGGCATTAGTACTAAATAACTGTTGGTGGAGCATGCTGTTTAGTAGATTGGTTCTAAACGTACTAAACCAGGATAAACCAGCGGTACTAAGGATATTTCAAATGAAAAATAATATACAAACAAAAAATTTTGTCATTCTCAGTACTTGTGACAATTTTATTGACAGGAGTGAATCTTGCCTTCCTTTCAGATATACAACCTTAGATACAGTCTTTTAATATGGCTTTATAAATAAATAATTAACTATTTTTAGAAAAAATTTGAAAATATTCAGCACGATATTCGTTCTTACCTCATTCTGAGCTTTGTGATATGTATTCAGTACTAGTTCTTGATAATTTGTTAACAAGGCATTTTTAACACTTTGGACAGATGCACATACTGTTTTCAATCTTCACGGTTAATTATTCCATTTTGTATTTGATGCCAGAACACCCTGACTCCTAATCACTGCCCATTGTTGCAAGTCCATTATATTCTAACTGTTTGAGTGCTCCCATTGACCTTGAACTGACATTATAAGCTGTGTCTAATCTTTTCAGTCTATATTTCTAATGCTTCTTTTCTTTTTTTCCCTTTTTCTGATCCCTGTTTAGCATCACAATGGGGTTGCCTCTGAGTCCAGCAGCTGACTCGGCCCGCTCTGCGAGGCATGCCCTCTCGCTCATTGCCACCGCCAGACCACCCGCCTTCATCACCACCATAGCCAAAGAGGTGAGCGGAACTTCTCAGTGTGCTCCATCTTCTCATTTAGAGGAATTATTTGATACTATAAGCTGAGAGTTCGTTTCCACAAATCCCCTTTCCAGTTTGTTCTAGAACAATGCAAGTTAATAATTTAGTACTGAAATGAACACGTGTCTGTGTGCATGTACGCTGAATTCCACGGTGTGGTGCATTCATTACTTGTGCTTCTGTATTCATTTCTGTTCTCAAAGTTAAATCACTTATAAATATTTGACAATCATTTTTCAATCTGAATTATAGCAGGCATATGAAAACTCAAATACATTAAAGGTGTTCACAGTTTTCACATATAAGTACCTACTTGTCATCAAAACTAAACTTCTTATTTAGCACTGGCTCTCTAACTGTAAACAAAAAATGTAAGTCATAAACTTGCTAATTGTTTTTCCTATTACTTGTCACAGATAAAGACTTGAATGCCAATTGATTCCCACATTCTTAGTGTTCAAACTAATCGCCCACATCTAACTGGAAAACTAGTAAAGAACAATGAGCCAATTATAGGAACTTTCCTACAGGTCTTAGTAGGAGGAAGTAAAGGAAAGGATGATCAGCTCTTAAATTTTTTTTAAAGATTTATTCCATTTCAGCATGAATAATGGGCAGACTCAGTGTCTATAGGGTATGGGCTCTGGCTGAGTTGTTTTTCCTGTAGCTATGATAAATTTTTAAAATACGAAATAAATACCTCTGAGTCTACTCAGATAAACTGAAACCTGTTGGGCTCATGTCTGCCCCAGAGCTATCCCTAATAGGCATGCTGCAAATATTTGTGCCGTGCATTTCGCTGGGAGGGGAGGAAAGAAAGTCCTAATAGCATTTTGTATAGGCTTATATGAGGCACTGAGGCTTTGAATTCATATCTAAAATGAATTTGTAGACTAAGGGTGTGCATTTTTCTAATAGTGCATAGTGTTATAGTAAGCTTCCACTAGATTTAAAATGCACATATGTATGTATTTATTTTGTAGGTATTATATAGTTATATATAATGTGTGTATATATATGTGGGTATAAATGGCCAATTTTATTAGTCTTGGAAGGTTTTTTTTTTGCCAGTTTTTCCCATCAGTGGAATATGCACAAGTCATAATATTGAATATAGTGAATAAGCCTCACATTACTCTGACAGGTACTTTTATTAATTGTGTTTTCAAACTTCATTTGCACCATTTACATATGAGTATTTTTTTAAAAATGAACTATTAGAATACCCATGCTTTGAATTCATTCTACTACAGCTTTTGGTTGGAAAGATAATTTTAAAGTAACAGTCCACGTTTATTACCTTTAAAAACAAGTTTTCAGCCTGGTACTGTGGCGTGTGCCTGTAATCCTAGCTATTTGGGAGGCTGAGGCAGGAGGATCACTTGAGCCTAGGAGTTTGAGTCTAGCCTGGGCAACATAGTGAAGTGAAACCCTATCTGTAAATATTATATAATAAATGAAACAAAAAACTCACACAAGTTTTCCACTTCACTGTTCAATCTTAGAGTATGAGAGTAAAATACTAAAGTATTTCTCATTATTATCTCTGACCTGTACCCCATTTCTATGCCTACTACCTTATGGCTCTTCCCAGGCTAGTCCAGGGCCTGTTAATATTCTTTCTCCTCTGAACTATAAAGCTTACGATTGTATGGGGAAAATCACACTGAATTTATATTATTTGCCATGCTCATTATTTTTGGAGGCATGTTCATTTGGATTTTCCAACTTAATTGTAAAGCACTTAGAGAATAATTTCTGGGACACGGTGAGTGTGGTTAAAGTATTATTTGCAGTCGATCCTCAAACAGTAAGGGAGTTAGGGGCACTGATCCCCCTAGCAGTCAAAAACCACGAATAATATTTGACTGCTCCAAAACTTAACTACTGTTAGCCCACTATTGACCAGAAGCCTTAGTGATAACATAAACAGTCAATTAACACATATTTTATATGTTATATATGTTATATACTTTAGTCTTACAATAAAGTAAACTAGAAAAAAGAAAATGTGAAGAAACTCAAAAGGAAGTGAAAATCTATGTCCTATTCATTAAGTGAAAGTGGATCATCATAAAGGTCTTCATCCTTGTCGCCTCCACATTGAGTAGGCTGAGGGGGAGGAAGTGGAGGGGATTAGTCTTGCTGTGTCAGAGGCCCAGAGGCAGAAGAAAATCTGAGTATAAGTCGGGTCATGCATTTCAAACCCATGTTGTTCACGGGTCAGCTGCACTATCATTACTTGAGAGCAAGGATCGTATCTTTTACTTCCTGGGCATCTGCCAACTTCTGTCTACCTCAGTTCCAAATGTACCAAATTCACAAGTCCTCAATATGTTTCTTTTTAAACATGTCATGATAGTGTTGTATTAATGTCTCATATAATGTTCAGGAACTTACAGAATTGTGTTAGGCAATACCTATTGAGTTTTTATTATACTAAGTATTGTTTTTGCAAACAAAAGTATTTTCTGACTCACCCACAAGAAGTTTATTTTTTTCATAGTATTAGAAAGTGAAAAATAAAGCATGGCTAGAAATGTAAAACTATATCAGTGTCAATCATATATACAGCATAGAAATGTTTTGTAGGTACACAGACATACGGCTCTTGCAGCAAATACCCAATCACAGCAGAATATGCACACAACAACTCTCGCACGAGCTAAAGGGGAAATTCTGAGAGTCATTGAAATTCTTATTGAAAAGATGCCCACAGATGTTGTGGATCTTCTTGTGGAGGTAAGAATATCCTGTTTTAAATGATTCATCAGCAACCTAAATTAAATATTCTAATGAAGTAATATAAATCAGTATCTTTATTTCCAACATCACTAAAAGAGATAAAGGGTGAAAGAGAGAGAATGAGTGTGTGTGTGTGTGTGTGTGTATGTGTGTGTGCGTAAGAGAGAGATAATTAAAATTAATTTTTGTGCCATTTCTGGAAGACTTATTTAAATTTCCTCAAAAATCAAAACAACTTTCAAGTTCATTCACCATTCACATGGAGTTGGTCTGTAATATGTAAAGGTCTGTAATATGTAAAGATTATGTTCCCTTTGACATTTTTCATTATAAATAAAATATATAATGTGTTGAATAATGTATTATGAATACATAAATATGAATTGACTTTAAACAAGTCTGTTGTCTTTATTTTATTGCACTGTCCTTTAAATTTCTTTTCACAGATAAGAGAAAGGATAGACTGTAGTATATACATGGCTTAAATGGCTTTTGTTTTTATTTTAAATACTAAAATAAAGCTATATAGACTTTTTATGGGCAAATGAGGCCTAAGTTAATCATTTACGTTTTGGAAAATTCAGTATTTGAAATTAATTTTAAATCTGTTCTTTTCTGTCAAAGGTTATGGACATCATTATGTACTGCCTTGAAGGATCTTTAGTTAAAAAGAAAGGTCTTCAAGAATGTTTCCCAGCCATCTGCAGGTAAAGAAGCCTTCAAGAGCATTCAAAATAAATAATTTTCAGTAACAAATAATTTTAAAAAATTTTGGCATGGTATTAGTAGTCTTGGTCAATTAGAAATCCAGTTATTTATTAATGTCTGCTTACTTTCTAAAACAATACGGGCAGGTTACAGTTAAAAACAAAAATATAGTAGAGTTAGCTATTTGAAATTGGGTGATGAAGATATTTTGCTCAAACCTTAGAAAAAATGAGTAAGAGAGAACATTCATTGAATATGTCTGTATTCTTATATTCATTACTCTAATTATTATTTACATTACAAAATTGAGTTAGGAAGCTTCTGGCTTTGGAAAGAAAATGTTCTTTTCTGCCAGCAGACTCTTCGTGCCACACTTTCACTGATAAAGTTTATTTTTAATACAAAGGCCAGTCTTTGCATTACGTTCTCTTGAGTATAGGTGTTTTCCTTATGAGAAAGCAGGAAAAGAAGCCAAGAAAAGTTAAAACTTTCATAAACAATGTTGCATTTGCTAAGTATAACTTTATGAATTTTATATATATACATAATTTAATAATTATATAGCATATAATTATTATAGCATGAAGGGGTATTTTTAGAGCCAAAGTATAGTGACGTTATGTTTACTTTTCTTTCAAAGCTGTTTTAAGCTCGGTTCTCAAAATACTTATAGATTGAGGTACATCTTGTTAAAAAATGTTTAATCTCCATGCGGTCAATAGAAATAGTATTTAAATCTATTGAAGATAATTGTTTTTGTAGAAAACAGAACAACCAGTTATTCATAGTTATATAACATTTATCTTTTTAAGACAAGTTCAATGATATTCTATTTTTGCTAATTTTTGTGAATACATTGTAGTAGAAAGCTTCATTTTATACTACAGCTTTCCTGAGAGCAATGGCATTACCTGCTATGCAAATATATTTCAGCACGTGATTATACTCTATGAGCCTTCGCATATCTTTTTCTGTATTTACAATAGACCTTGTATCCTAGTCTCTTTATTTTGCAGTTTCTGATTCATGCATCCCAAAATTTAAAAACATAAACACAAATTTAGAAAAAACAATACTGCAGCATACATGTCTACAGGTGCATATTTTCTCGTGATGGGGTTTGGCAAATTAGAATACAGCCGTGTTTTAACATTATGCCATGTGTTTGGCTTATGGTCTTCTTATTAAGAATTGTATATATTAGGCTGGGCGCGGTGGCTCACGCTTGTAATCCCAGCACTTTGGGAGGCCGAGGCGGGCGGATCACGAGGTCAGGAGATCGAGACCACAGTGAAACCCCGTCTCTACTAAAAAAATACAAAAAATTAGCCGGGCGCGGTGGCGGGTGCCTGTAGTCCCAGCTACTCGGAGAGGCTGAGGCAGGAGAATGGCGTGAACCCCGGGAGGCGGAGCTTGCAGTGAGCCAAGATTGCGCCACTGCACTCCAGCCTGGGCGACAGAGCGAGACTCCGTCTCAAAAAAAAAAAAAAAAAAAAGAATTGTATATATTAAATCTTATGCACAATTAATTGATTTTAAGAATACAGGTAGTTGTTATTTTTCCAGTTGACTGTTTTCTGTGGGAATGTCTAAGTGAAAATATACTTTTGCCTGTCACTTCCTGGAGGTGATAAGGAAGCAGTTTTATTAGGGCTTATTTTACTGAATGTTAACAGTGCTCCTTACAGCACCAGCCACTGGCATGTAAAGAAGCTTCCTGGAGTTAACATGAAAGTGCTCAATGTTTAAAGAATCTGTTTTTCCCCTCTGCTGGAAGCCTGCCTCCTCCACAAGCCATATCCTCAGTCCCTAAAACCACCTTAGTCTGCTGCATATCCACTTTCATTTCCTATTTGTGGTCAGTGAAGAGTCAGGGTTCTGCTAGAATGCTAAGGAGGCATGTGTCTTAACTGAAGGCTCAGTATAAATTTTTTCTGATTTGGCAGAAAGCAGTTGTATTTTGTTTATCAATTTAATAACATTTATTGAACACCTACTGTGTATCAAGTACTAGCCAGGCCCTGGGGAAACAATGATGAATAAGATGATATCCTCACGGGGCACAGGGGAGGTAATTATACAGACAGATGATTCCAGCTTCTTCCTATGCTGGAGTAGAATTACATGCCAGGGACAGAGGTGGGCTATAAATGGAGTGCTTAATTCTGGGTATGGGAGTCTGAGAAAGTTTCACAAAGGAGAAGGCATAATAATAATAATCATCATCATCATCATCTGTGAAAAATGCTTTAATAAAAGTGTCTGCCAAATGGAAAGAAGGATTTTCCCTCTGAGGGAGTTGTGGTGATGGAAAAGTGGTGGTGGATTCTGGAAGCTTCACAGAAGAGTTGATGGGGTGGGCTTTGCAGGATAATTAGGGGTGTGTCATCTTGAAATGCAGAGGGAACCAGACTGGCAAATGTTTGGCAGCACAGAAGTGTACAGCAAGTGTGGTAAATGCTGTGTAGTAGAGTGGCTAGAATGTAGGTTGAGGCTAGGAGTCTAGTATAGTGCCCGAGTATAGAGGGCTTTGAATTTCATAGGAAAGAGTTTGACTATTACAGCAGGTCCTTGAATAATGTCATTTCATTCAACATCATTTCATCATAATGTTGAAGAGAAAAAAATAATTCTCAGCTGGGGTCACTGTCTATGTGGCCTTTACACTTTCTCCTCAGGTCCATGTGGGTTTTCTCTGGGTACTCGGTTTCCTCCCACATCCCAAAGATGTGCCCATTAGGTGAACTAGCATTTCTAAATGGTCCCCGTCTGAGCGAGAGTGTCTGGCGTGTGCACGCGCACTCTGCCGTGGAATGGCATCCTATCCAGGGCTGGTTCTGCCTAGTGCCCGGAGTCGCTGAGAGAGACTCCAGCCATCCATGATCCTGAACTAGAATAAGTGGGTAAATAATGATCTTACTTGTTTTTGTCACTGGTAGGTGGAGTGCTTTCCCTGCTTTGTTATCAGTTGCAAAGCAGGAAAAAGTCAAGCAGGCTTTATTCCTGGCCAGGCCTGGAGAAGGAAAGAACTCTTGGTCTAAAGACGCCCTCTCCCCGAAAAATAGAAGGCATGGTGTGTTTAAGGACCGGGTATGGGGAGGGAGAGGGATGTTAGCGTGCGCAGAGTGGGACTCCAGATGCATAGGCTCAGTGCATAAACATATGTCTTCATGCAACCCATGACACAAAATGGCAACCTGTTCTTTTGAGGGAGGGAATTTTAGCATTATAATGATAATATTAAGGATCTAAACGCAACTAGGGGTCACTTGTTCCAGTTTGCGCCAGTTGGGGATCTTATCTCCCTCTGGTATCTGGTCAGGAATGGAGAAGCTCTGGTGCTACTGGGCTGTCTGGTTTCTTTATGCAGGTGTGCCTACAAATAAAGTGCATAAATAAAGAAAAACAGTAAGAAAAAGAACTTTTCCAATTATTTCATCAGGGTGGTCCTGGTAACATTTTTATTAATCTTTCTTAAATGTATGTAGAGCTCAACTTCATTTCAGTGTGTAATATTGGAAGTGTTTTGGGTCTTTCTGAGTTTAGTGATGTTTTTGTGGCCAGAAATGTGCCATAGAAACATAACTCTTTATATCAATTAGCCTGTGGTACAACTGGTTTCATTATAGATCAGTTTTCAAGAACATATTAAATCCTCACATTAAGTGAGGACTTACTGTATTTGATAGACAATAGAAAAATAGACAATAGATAGACAATAGAAAAAATAGTTTCTTTTGTCTACAAACTTTTGCCTACAAAGGTTAAGCAAAAATTTGTAACTCTTCTACCAGAACATAGTTGATAACACATAATTTTATGAAACATCAGATTTATAACAAAGTTATTAAGTTATGTAGATATTATTAAGATTGTGAAAATAAAGTCCACATAGGCCCATTTATTTGTGAGTCAGCACATAAACATAGAAGAATAACAATATAAGCTTGTAGCTTATGCTAAATGTGAGTTGCAATAGATGATAAATTATAGAGGACTTCAGAGAACACTAAGCTTGCAGGGATCTCAGAAGTTTTACAGGTCAATGCCACTCTATCTATTGGCTGAGTTTTACTAGGTTAATATATGAACAACAACAAAGATAACATATCAGTAGGAGTTAAAATTATTTTATTGAATATCTGCCATGTCTGTACCGTTGGATTCTACTAGGTGCCTTACAGCATTTTTGAGTCTTCTATGTACAAAATGCCTTTCATGAAATAGGAAACTCCAAAGTCAATGGCATGAATATCTGTGGTTCAGATATGTGATGTTTGTTTTTAAAATCTTTATATAGTTTTGTATTCTTTTTTTTTGTTTGTTTCCTTCCTTTTACCCTTTTTAAAATGTGCTCTGGGTTTTATCTTAGACTAACCTCTTTAATGTTGCCTTATGCCAGCATTCGGTTGCTGTGGTTGACAGATCACAAAATGGTGTGAAACTTCATTAATGTTCTTCGTAAATGAAATATTTATGGATGCATCCAGAAAAGTGCTTATGATTTGGGTATTCACACAATATTATTTTTCCACGGATCTCTCTAATAATAATATGAAAATCCAAAATGTATGCAAAATATTAGCTAATATGTATTTCAAAGTAATATATAAGTAAAAAACTACCAGGTGACATTATTGCTTTCATATCTGTAAAAAAGTAATAAATAATTTTTAGTCAACGTTGTAAACATGATCTTGACATCTCAAGTTGTATTAATTTAATTAAGAGCTAATATAGTATCCTGAAGTCATTGAGTGTTTAAAAACAGAATGTATTCTGACTTGTGGTAAACATAAAATTAACTATTCTCTGAGTCCAAAGATAAAATAGCATTATATATAGAATGCTGAATAATCCTGAGTTTGCGTTTTTTGGTTTTATTTTGTTGTTTAGTTTTTCACCTTCACCAGTGGGCTTGTAGGGTTTTGTTTGTTTGTTTCGTGGTTTTTTTTGTTTGTTTGTTTGTTTTTTTGAGATGGAGTCTCACTCTGTTGCCAGGCTGGAATGCAGTGGCGCAATCTCGGCTCACTGCAACCTCTGCCTCCCAGGTTCAAGCAGTTCTCCTGCCTCATCTTCCCAAGTAGCTGGGACTTCAGATGTGAGCCGCCACGCCCAGCTAATTTTTGTATTCTTTTTTCAATCGAGATGGGGTTTCACCATGTTGGCCAGGATGGTGTTGATCTCTTTGCTCGTCCTCCCGAAGTGTTGGGATTACAGGCGTGAGCCACTGCACCCAGCCAGTCTTGTAGTTCTCATATGCACCTGGGTTTTCATTTTTAGGTTCAGGGTTTTAAAACTTTAACGTGGTAATTTCTCTAAGATTTTCTTTATTTTGACAGTTATTTATCAGGTTGCAAATTAAAATTTCCATTTTATTAAAGTCCTGTCTATTAATGATTTCATAATGACTTAATATATAATTTAATGAGTGGTACATTCAGTCAGCAAATTACAATGTTAACTGAATTTCTTTGTTCTGTGATAACTTTCTTCAAAACATATTTACAATTTGAGCTATAAACTGTGAATCCATTGAAAGCATTGATACAAAAAATTTAGTTTTAAAAATTTTGTTCATATAATAGCTTTTCTATCAGCTGTTAAAACTTTTGATGTCTTCTGTTTGAAAACAGAAATGGGTTAGAACACATACCAGTAAAATTTGATAGACATTCTTTCTATATCACTGACTGAATCTTGCTTGTTGATATTAAAACATGGGATTATAGCAATGCATAATTAATAATATATTTTTCATTTATATCGCACTTTGCAGATTAAATGTTTTCAAACCTGTTAATTCACAAGCAAATTAAAGAAGACACTATGTAAATGTAAACATTTTTGGAGAATTAGATAGTGATATTTATTAGTTAAGTGACTAAAAAAGTTCTAACTCCAAGATAAAACCCAAACCTTATTCATCTTGATTATTTTTTATATCTAGCTTTTAACCTGTATGTATTTATCCATCTGTGTATGCATGTACACATACATACACACATACTTAAAACATCCACTTAACCCTGTTCCATAAAGGAGTTTAAGCAGCTTTGAAAGTGACCATCAAATGTAAAAATAGTGAGGAAATTGAGGCAAAGGAAGAATAAGAGTAGGAAAGCAAGACAAGGCCAACATGAGAATAGAGGTCCTCTGTGTTTGCCAGAGGTGAGCCATACATTTGTGTGTAAACTTTTTAGGGGCCAATGTGCAAAGAAGAGCTGACTTTTCTGAACAGTCACACTGTTCAACTCTTCTATTATGCAATTCGTGTCTAACTCTATAAAAATCTATCCTATGAACAGTGTGACTGTCCTAGAATAGTCTCTAGCTGTCTGTAGGACTGAGGTCAGCATGAAATTGCAGGTTCTCATATAGAAGATATAAAATATGTGTGTAGTTTATAAACCAGGTAGTTTTAGAGATTCCGTGACCATCAAGAACATGCTAGGAAGGAACTCACACAACTGAGTATTAAAAAAGGTACATTCAGTGCTATTAGCTGAGAGAACTGAGGACACAGATAGGAAGGTGAAATTTAGAAACATGCAGAGTACTTGCTCCCTGTCAGGCACTGGGGAGAAGAATGAACTCAGAATACTGTTCTCAGACTACCTTCAAGAGAATGACCTGATTTCTAGGATCCACATGAGAGCCACTACAGCTGACTTTCCTGAAGCCTGGCAATTTCATAGCCTCCCCCGGTGATTCTTATGAACACTAAACTTTGAAAACCAAGTACCCTAGTAATCCAAAATCAAGAAAAACAAAACCTGAGTCATTGTTCTCTGTGGCCATGTTGTGTTATGTAAAACCTTAAGTCCTTGGATGTTTATTCATTTATATATTGAATAAACTCAGAATTTCTAAGGAAATGCCTGAAGATATTCCTTCAGACTGTGCATTCCAGAGATACACCATGAGCTTTTAAAGACTTGATCTTAGTGCCACAGAATGCCTGCTGATGACTTTAAGTGCAAACTTTCATTAATCAGGTTTTATCTAAAACTCAGCTGAGAAACACAGAGCACTAAGAAGCTAGTTTAGAATACATGTGGTCCATTTATTCCTCAGAGTATTCTAGTTTACATCCCTAGATTGGGTGAAACCATCCAAGAGCTGCATGTTTGGCCTAGGCTGTCTGTTCTCCTCTGGGGTTTCCTTGCCCATGTCCCTCTTCAGCATTAGGCCTGCCATTTGCATGGAGCCACCTTTCAAGGGAGTGCATAAGAACATGGTGGTCTTGTTATCGCAGGGCTGTTGTGTTGATGTCACTCAGTACGTTGTTCAGTGTCCCTTCTATGAAGACTCAATCAAGACGTTTCTTTTAAATCTAGATGACAGCCCGTTTTTGTTTTCCTAAGGAACCTAGAATGTGGGGTTTTTTTTTTGTTTGTGTTTTGTTTGTTTGTTTGTTTTTCCCGTGTAACCAGTGTTGATTTTAAAATTTGCCTTGGCCATTAAGCAGCTCAAAGCCAAAGTCCCTGCTTACGTCTAGGAAGTTATGGCTTTTGTCTCCTGTATTCCTTCCCTCATAATCGTACCTTCAGCTTTGTCTTTTTTGTCTTTTTACTGTATTCTAGAAGCTTCCCTAAGTCCTTTATGTTATGTGTGTGTGTGTGTATGTATTATATGTGTGTATATGTACCTAAGTACATATATGTGTGTGTGTATATGAAATACATGGTTTTATTTCAAAAGCCATGAAAGTAAAAATCACTGTAAGAATATTATCAGCTATGATTATTTTCTAAAATAAAAAAGACATTTTTTGTATTAACTGAAATACTTTAGCTCTTCCTGGAGTTGTTTATATAGCTGTAGATATTTTTCTATAATAAATCCAGTAAAAGTTATAAAAATCACACACTATTAACTAGCTGTATTAATGTTATAGTCATAGCTTTAAATATTTCCTAATAATTCACATTTCACTTTCTGGGATATTAATAATATAGTGTCATCTACTAATAATACAAGAAAATTACTTAGATTTCAGTGCCCTTGAAAAAATGGAGCACACACATCCTTCAAAACACAGTTATACAAAATAGTTCTCCTGTCAGATTTTTTATCACTGTAACAAATATGGCTGTATTATTATATAGGAATCAAACTGCATCCATTTTAAAGCACAAACATATTGGCCACAAGACTGCTGCAGCGCTGAATTAGTTTTATGTTTATAAATGAGCAGAATAGGAAGCACAATAAGATAACATTTAAGAAGTGAATCTCTGTAGGTTCTTTCCCAGCTGGGCCTTGGCTTTGCCTTCATATGTCTCCTCGGTGATCTTCAAAAAGGCATCATCTAGCACTCTAGATAATTATTGTTAGAGGGTTCTGAGTAATTTACATTTAATTGCCTGGACTATAAATAATGCAGCATCCTCAGTTAAAAATACCCTAGACGCCAAGAAGGTAGAACTGACTCCTTTCAAGGCTTGGGAGGATAAGCATCACTGAAATTTCTTCAGAATTCCTTGTTAAAATTTCGTTGCAAGTTGCCATGTTACTGAACTCAGATCCCCTTGTGAAGCCCCTCATGCAGAAGACCAATCAACACGGAGTGTGCCATGCTTGACTCAGTTGGGTTATGTGTCTTCCTTTGGTCACTGGATCAATGCTGACTGGTATTACACTACTTAGTGTGCTGCAGCATCATGAAACGTGAAGGCGTAGAGCAGTACTTGCGGTGCGTTCTGCACAGATGTTACTGAGCCCAGAGAAAAGCACTCTAGAACCTGTATGTGTGATATGCACATGTTCCGAAAGGAATGCTTGTTTTTTATTTGGCAAAAGTATTCTTTACTAATGTCAGAATAGAGAGGTTTAAGCTCCTAGAAGCTACTATCAAGGCTCCATTAGAAATGAAGATAAAATACTTCTACAAATATAATGTACTTTTTAAGTTTAAGGTGATTGTATCATGATCTTGAGGTCTGATAGTGGTGTAATGCATGACAAATAAAGGATTAGGGTTTTTTTTAAATGAAATTGTAAGTCATAAGAGATTTTAGGATTTCTTCAGAGCAAAAATGAGATATGCCTCTAGATGTGATTTTTGGTCACTTAAAACTGCACAGTCATGCACATTATAAGTAGCTTGAGGAAAGGGGCTTTTCGCTTCATTTCTTTTATAGCAACTAGTAGAGGACTCCAACTGGCCAAAGACCATATGTCCGAGCATTCCCAGATAGGTCCTTATTTCATGCACTTTTATTGTTTTAAGTTAAGGCAGTTTATTTGATGTATAACCAAGAGTGATTTAATTTTATGGTTTTTAAAGACTTGTCAAATAAATTCACAGATTCAAAAAAAAAAAAGATCCTTTGTTGGGCTCTGTCCCAATTTTTAGTTTAAAAAATATATGCCCTCAATGTAGCCACTCAATAACTGTGCTTGAATAATGACACTAGCTATGCCGCTTCATGTGTTTAGTCCTTAATTTCATCCTAATAAATGGCATCAGTTCTTTCGCTTAAGCAGTGACCTTACTGCATTATTTTTATAGAATTACAAGTTGTAAAATTTTGATTCTATAAAAGACCTTCTGTTGTGACTTACTGCCTCCTGTCCTTCATTTTAAAAACAGGCAAACTGATGACCTTTTTTGTGCTGACAGTAAGACCAAAGTGAAGCCCAGCTTTCCTGAACAGATCTCATACCTGCTCTGTGCTCTTCAGAGTGGGCTGTGCACTGTTGCACAGGCTTACACATGTCAGGAGCACACATGGAGTTGAGCCATCTCATCAGAGGATGAGCTGACCATTGCTGAGTTCCATGCCCAGGCCTCTTCCTCTCCATCCTTCATCTCATTTTCTCTCTATGGCATCTCTTTCTCAGACTGGAAGTGTATTTTGTTCTCTTGTAAAAACCCTTCCTTCTCTCTGCATCTTCTCCACCTACTGTCCAATCCATCCTTCTCCAGGACAAGGAGTTTATGCTTCATCCAGTTTGTCACCTCTCCCACTCTTTTCATCTACTGGAATCCGATTTGTGCCCCCACTGGTTTTCTAAAGTCTTTCTCTCTTTCTCTCTTTCTCTCTTTCTTTCTTTCTTTCTTTCTTTCTTTCTTTCTTTCTTTCTTTCTTTCTTTCTCTCTCTCTCTCTCTCTCCCTTTGGTTACAAGCAATTTTTGATTACGAAATGCTTTTCAGTTTTTAAAGTAGTGGTTCTCAAACTTTTTGGTCTCAGGATCTCATCAAAATTGAAGACCTGAGTTTTTGTTTATGAAGGTGGTATCTATGTTTTCATCTTTTAAAAATTAAAACTGAGCATTTTAAAAATATTGATTTATTTAAAATAAACTCATTTTGCATTGATGTAGAAACATTTTCTGAAAAATACTTTCCAAAATGAACAAATACTGAGAAAAATAGCATCGTTTTACATTTGTCAGATCTCTTTACTGTCTAGAAGACAGGTGGAATTTAATATCTATGCATGTCTTTCATCTGTTGCAGTATTGTTTTGGTTGGAATATATGGTCAGAATTTAAAAATCTGCTTGCACAGATGTGTAGTTGAAAAGGGAGGAATGTATTAATAGCCTTTTCAGGTAATTTTGTATCTTCTTGGGCACTACACCAAAACTCAACATGTGATTGTTTTTTAAAGGTTAGTTGCAATATGGAATGTGCAGTCACATGAACTTTACTGTTATATTAAATCCGCCAGTGTATCTTGCACTTTGAATGGGTCTTTCGCCTGCCTGTGATTTTGTAACATTATGCACTGGTCTTCGGACAATGTTGGTCCACTGAGTTATGTTGGCTTTCCATATATGATCACTTTGCCTTTAACAATATTAAAATAGCACATTTGCTAATATTACTGCTGATCTCCTCAAAAAGTTAGTTTTGAGAAGCCAGATATAGGTTTCCAAAATTCTTATTTTTACTTAAAAGCTTGAATTTATCGTTGGCAATAAATCTTGTTAGTTGTTTTACTGGAAAGGCTTAACTTTATTCATATTCAAGAAAGTATCTCTCAAATAACTGTAGTTTTTCTCTCAGTTATGCTTTCAAGTAAATGGCGTTCGATGAAAAAAGCAGCTAGTTCATTTTGCAAGTCAATCTGACGAGTGTTTTTCTCTAAGACAACCATGAGATTTCAGTATACAGAAGTGCTTTATGTGTACTTCCCACTTTGTCACACTGAATATTGAAACGATATGTACTCAAGGGTTGAAATTTAATTGATTAATAACTTTTTCATCATGGATATTCTGAAGTGAAACTGTTCTGTTGTTTTGCTCACTGCCAGTGTGGCAGTGAAGAACATAGCAACTGCTAAACTAGTACGTGTCAGTGCCCCTGCCTTGATTCGGGTTAAAGTGCCAGCAGTTTTTCCCACCATTGCTTTTGCATCATCAGTGCAAAGTCAACACGATGAAAAAGTCAAATAATATCTCAGTATTTTTATGAAAATTGTTTTGATCTCATGGACTTCTCAAAGGAAAGGCATCTGCAAACCACAGTTTGAGAACCACTGATGTAGTGAAATCCTTTTGCACAGAATCATGAAACGTATTTTTTCTTTCTTAAAACTCTTTATTTTCTGCATCTCCCATATCCCAAAGTGATAACCTTTCTTACGATCCAGTACCTGGAGAGAAGGTAGGCTAGATTTCAGGAAAACTAAGGCTATGTTTCCTGTAGCTCAATAGAAATCCTGAAACTTCTACTTATTTTAAAGGACCATTAACTTTTCTTGGGATTCCTGACTGTCCTCAAATTCCAGTGCCACTGGTTCCAGAAGGGGACCTCCTTAAGGAACCATGGGCGGTTGATGTTAAAACACCATGGTACATAATGCTTGGTAGCAAATCTGCCTATTGTTTTGAGGTTACATTATAGATGACGTCCTCTTAAATGTGTCAGGCTTGCATTCTTGAAGTGCCATTCTCAAATTCTCTAGGCTCAGGGCACATTAGTCTTTTTCTCTTCCTTTAATAAAGCCAAGCTATTCCTACCTCAGAACTTTTGTTCTTGCTATTTCCTCTGCCTAGAAGGCACCTCCTCCAGATATTGACGGAGCCTGCTTGGTCTCATCATTCAGGTCAACCTCCTCTGACCTCCCTATGTGTAATAGCCTCCTTGCCATCACTCTCACATTATTACCCTTTTAGCTTCACAGAATTCTGTAATCTGCACTCCTCTTGTTTATCCTTTTTTTACTCATTAGGCCCTTAAGAACAGGGAACTTCTCTGATAATTTCCTATTATAGTCCCAGCAACCTTAACTTTTGAATGATGAATGCAGAGACCCTGTGCCTGCATTGAGGATTAAAGAGCCTGCTCCTAGAACAGAAAGCCAGGGCGCACACTCCCGTACTTCTTCCTCACCTTTGTTACCTTGGCTTTCCCTTCTCTAATTCACAGTTACCTCTTCCCCATCCTAAATGTCATCTCATCTGTCTATTCTAAGGTTATCTTACAGTTTCTTCTCAGCAACCCTAAGCACTTGTGTTTAGCTTGCTTTTGTGTCTTTGAAACAAAATTCTCAAAGATACAGAATATATATAATTCCCTAAAATATGGAATTTATATATGAAATCTTAAGATATATACACACATACTGTATATATCTTAAGCTACATATATACTATATATCTGTCTGTATTATATCTTAAGATATTTATATGCACACTGTATGTATATACACATGCACATATATATATGCGTATATACACTATATAGTCTGCTTTTTCAAAGATTTTAGATAATTCTCAACCTCTTTAATCTTAGGACCCCTTTAAACTCTTAAAAATTATTGAAGAGCCCAAAGAACATTTGTTTACAGTGAGTTATAATTATCAATATTTGCCATATTAGAAATTTAAACTGAGAAATTTTTTAATTATTTTATTTAAAAAGAACCCATTATATGTTAACATAAAAAATACTCTTATGGAAAATGATGTTTGCCAACCTCTTCGATGTCTGGCTTAACATAAGTCAGCTGAATTATCCTATCTGCTTCCACCTGTGATATCTTAGATCATGTAAAATCTGGAAAACTCAGCTATGCATTTGTGAGAAAATGAGAGTGAAAAGGGCAAATAACATCCTAGTGTCAGTGTGGACACTTGAGAAGCACTGCTCTCAGCTGTCCCTGTGGGACTGCCTCTGCTGAGACAGCGAATTCCAGGTGGCGAGGGCTCCCGCCTTTGCCACACCCAGTTGTGCGGTCTGAAGCACATCACTCGACTTCAGTTTCCTCCTGTGTGAAACAAGGGGCTCTTGTGCCTGCTAACCATGGCAACATTCAACTCCAAAATATTAAAATTTTTGTGTAGCAGCTACTTTTCTCATGACTGACTTACAAATATATGATTACCAACCATTATCTTACAATAAATTCTGAAACATGTTAAAATATACACATCTTAATGCAGGGCTATATGAATGCTGTAGCTTCTTTGATGCCTTCCTAAAAATTATTTGAAATAATTACTCTCAAACCTAATCCTACACTAAGACTATTTAATGAACAAAGAACTCAATTAATATGGAAATTAAATCATATGTTTTAAGAAAAACAAGGAGTTCCTATTTTGTTTAATGCTATTTTTGTATCTGATGAAGTTTTATGGAGAAAAATGTTTAAGTGGAAACCAAAGGGATAGTTTTTTAAAAGCATATTACCTCTCTTACAGACAATGGAATATTATTCAGCACTATTAAAAAATTAGCTGTCAAGCCATGAGAAGACATGGAGAAATGCATATTACTAAATGCATATTACTAAATGCAAGAAATCAATCTGGAAAGGCTATCTATTATATGATCCCCAGCAATATGACATCCTGGAAATGGCAAAACTATAGTCAGAAAAAGATTAGTGGTTGCCAGAGGTCGGGGGAGAAAGGATTTTCAGGGTAGTGACACTATGTTATGTGATACATATGATACTCTAATGGTAGATGTATGCCATTATACATTTGTCAAAATCCATAGAATGTACAAAACCAAGAGTGAACGCTAATGTAAATGATATGTAAATTTATCAGAAAGTTGTCACCCTGGTGGAGGATATTGATAGTGGGGGAAGCTGTGTGTATACAGAGGTAGGAGTAATATAGGAACTCTACTTTCTCCTCATTTTGCTTTGATTTTAAAACATCTCTAAAAAACTGTATTTTTTAAAAAGCATATCATCCACTCAGTATACTTATTAAAGACATAAAAAATCAATAGAAACTTCAGTCATATTTAATGATGGAATCAAAAAATGGAACTTGTTCAATTTAACAAAGTAAAATAATTTTTAAGCACTTGTGTGACTTCTCTGAAAATTTCCAGTTCATTCAATTATTCGTTTGTCTGTGCTGTGTGCTATGCTGTGCCTGTCAGGCAGTCCCTGCCCTAAAGGGCCTTAAAGTTGGCTTGGCAGAGACAGAGAAGTCAATCAGTGAGCTATCACAAACACTATGAGAAAAGGGTGTCCAGGACACACAGAAGAGTCCCAGTGCCATGATAAGAGGGCCACAAAGGAGGGAGCTGGCAGTTGTGCATAGATGAAAGGAGAACTGGTAGTATTTTTAGCAGAGTTTTCAAAGATGAGTAGATGTTTGTCAGGCAGATATATCCTTCTGACTCCAAAATCTATGCTTATTTTTATATATAAGAATGACTCATTGAATGAAATACTAATTAAACACTATTGTGAATCGCTGACTAATGAATCAATGATTACTTTGCAAAAATTACAATGTGTATTCTTTTACATTGCATATTTCATGGCTAAGAATGAAGAAATTCTCAAGCACTATGTGCATAGAACTGAACAATGTATGTAATGACTCAACTACTTTGGCTTTCCAGTAGATATTAAAGACATTAGTAGTGGCAAGGAGAATACTAACTTTAAAGGACTTGGGATATAATTTTCTCTAATTTACTTAAGATGTTACTTCTATATTCACAAGTAGAAATCCCTCTAAAATCATTGACATTAAAATTTAAAGTGTTTAATACTGTTTTTGCTGGATTTAACTGATTAACTTTTAGTTAACCTTTGTCAGAAGTTATCTTAGTATTTACATAGAATAATGTGCTTTATATTAAAACACTCATTCACTTGTGTCCTCTAAGTGAAATTATTTCTTACTAACAGTTGCTTCTATTAAATGTAGAGAACTGTGGCATACCATACAGCCATTAAAAAGATTGAGGTAATCCATTTCTACTGACATGGAAAGATGTTAGTAAAAGAGAAATTTTAAAAGAAACTAGCAATATTGCAGAAGAGCATGTAAAATAAAATCATTTTTAAAAAAGAAAACTATATGTGAAGATCAATATTCGTACCTATACAGGTACATATATGAAGAGAAAAAGATCTGGAAAGACACACCCCAAGCTATGACTGGTGAATACTGGGGGTGATGGGAGGGAATTATTGGTAAAGAGTTACTTTCACTTCTTAACTGTTTTTCTATAATAAATCATCTGTGTTTCTCTTTTCAATGAGTGTGTGTTTCTTTAAAATTGGATATAAGAATAATGCAAATGAAAGAAATAGTAAAAAGTGTCATTGGGGAAACATAGCTGTAACACAGATAAGATTTAAAAAATTCAAGGTAAAATAAGTATTTAAACTTTTGAACTGAATGAAGAAAGCTAATCTAGACAGAACAGTTACAAGTCTATATTTTCAGAGATAGCTTACCTTTTCTTAAACTTCGTTATTATGTAGACAGACTGATTGATTTTGCTTTTCAAGTGAAAAGCTGAATCAGCTCCGTTCACCTAAATGGGCACTTAAAATCTAGTAAGGAAATGAACACTGTCTACTTTAGAACAGTGCATGAGCTCATTTTTTAAGAAACTCCTCCAAACCTGTGGTTTGTTTTTATCCCATATGGTGATTACAATAATGGGAGGTAAAGTAGCTTCAGTCCTAAATTCCAGTAAAATTCTTAAGTTAGGTCCCATTTTATAGAATACATTTCATGATAAATAATTATAGATGTTACTTCTATATTCACAAGTAGAAATCCCTCTAAAATCATTCTAGTCCAGTTTGTCTATCCTAAAATCTCCTAGACAGATGGCTGTCTTTTAATACTAAAGTTCTTCATATTAAAACAAAAAACTTGACCTTCCAGCAGTATTCCATATTCCTCACTGTATAACAGGAGGAATATTTAATTTTCAGCCTGTTTGAAATGCTACAGAAAAGTGTTTCAGACCAAATCCCTATTATATTAGCAAATTTAGATGGAAACTATAAAATAATTTGTAATTATTATCAGGTTTATACTTGTAAATTGTAAGTATTTGAAAATATATAAATTTAAAATTTTCTGAGCACTCATTTTCCTTATGTATTAGCATGTTATTAGTTGACACTTATTTGCCCTAGGAAAATAGCAAATTAACTACATCTTATTTAATCTTTCTGTAGTATATATTCAGAGATGCAGATGGATGATGATGATGATGATGATGATAGCTGATAAGGTTTGCATGCACCTACCAGTGTTTACTGTGTGTCAGGCACTGTTTTAGGTACTTCTGTTGCATTAACTCATTTCAACCACAAAATACCTTAATAAGTACTATTATTGTTCCCATGTTCCCTATCAGGACACTGAGACATAGACAAGTTAAGGAACTTACTCACGGTTACACAATTAGTAAGTATGGATCCAGGCAATAAGGAACCTGTTTCTCAGCCATTGTACCTCAAACCCTAGATGTACATGCCATTTTTCTTCACAGGATTTCTGATGCCTGGATAGCCCAGGAAACATTTTTGATCTTGCTTGTAATATGCCAGCTACAGTGTGCTTGTGGCAAGTTTTTCCGAGGGAAACGAACTACTCAGCAGGAAATACTTATTGACTATTTACAGTGTGCAAAACCCTGATTGGGAAGTAGTGAGTCTCAAATGGAATTCTCCAGTGTCTGTCACCATCCCAGAATAAGAGACATTTCATTTGGTTTTTTGAACTGGTGCTCTCCACAGGAATGATGCATTTCTGGAAAACATTGCCCCACCCTCCATCGTTCATAGCCCCAAAAACTAACAACACAGCTCGCCCTGAGCTGATGCCTTCACCAAAGCCACCTTGATGTCTATGAACCTTTCAAACATATTAGCAGCATGGCAGCCTGAAATTCTGGAGGGTGTATACCAACATGTTCTAGAAAGTGCCTCTTCCTGAACAAAACTGTCCCCCTTGATTGTGGCTGTGGCATCCGTGAGGGCTTTTGACCAATTCTCTGAGAACCTACGCTTGAATCTTTTAGGCTGAGCTCCTCAAGTTTGTGGCCCTGAAAGAGCTCTTTGGCATCTTGTCCTGTCTAGCCAAGGAGGTTGAGCTAGTTGGTTGTCACTGGTACCTTCTTGGGGTCAAAGTGACATGTACATTGCTCCACTGTAGAAGTCCTGTTGTTCTTTCCTGCAGAACCAGCTTGCCTGTGTTGTGTAATCAAATCTTTCCTGTGGTTTATTGGGAATACCTCATAGGTATTTCCTTTCCCATCCAGTATGCATGATGAATAAAGGGATGCACCATGCAGTTGATTCGATTTTAAATAATTTTTCTTTACATTAAGAATGTAACCTACATGCATATCCTGCAGACTGTAACCAAGTGGATCAATCTAAAAAGTCACTTTGTGTAAATTAAAACAAAAATGTGATACTTTTTTTCCTCTTATTGGCAAAAAAGTATGAAGTTTGGTAATACCAAGTAGGAACATTCTTTTAGTGAAAGGTGAAGGCAATTTTGCATTGTCTACTAAAATTTAAAATGTACCATATGCTTTGATGCAGCTTTGGTGACTCTATCCTACAAAAATACCTAGGTATACAAGGATCCGTGTACAGTATAACCTAAGTTCCCATCAGAAAAAGAATGGTTAAATAATATAATGTACATATGCAGAACTACAATGCAGATGTGAGCAAGAATGACATGAGATCCATGTGTGCTGACATGAGAGGACCATCCCATGAAGAAAGCGAAGTTGCGGAAAAGTATGTGTAGTATGTACATCACTTTTGTATTAAAGGTTAGAGAATAGACTATACTTTCAGGGATCATTTCTATAGTTCGTTACTAGAGAAATTGCTCTGAACGTGTAGAGCAGCAGAAATCACAAAGAGGAGGCGCAGCGTCCTCCCCTGAGCATGTTGCTTCCCTTCAACTGCGCTTTGCCATTACTGGTGGTTCTTCTCTTCCTCTGCAAAGTAAGAGGGAGAGGATGCAGTCTGAATGGGGGGAAAAAAAAGGTAGAAAAAGCTCTCAGAAGATCCAGATCCAGTAAATAGTTAAGAGTAGTTACTGTTAGTGGGTGTGAAACATTTTAAATCAATGTTAAGAATTCCTAAAAACAACTCAATAAGAATTGCTCATAATACCTCGGTTACTTTTGAAAATACATATACAGATACTTAGGACAGTGCCTGATACATAATACTCAGTAAATGTTAGCTGCACATAGTAGTCGTTGTCGTATTATTTTGGGGAAAAAAAAGATAGTTGTATTCCCTATATTCTCTTTTGTGTACGCTTAGATTTAAGATGGTTTCATGTGAAGCTGGAGGTTAATCTTGGGTTAATTGAAGAGTGTTTCTTGTTGCATTCTAATGTTCAAGGAGAAGTGATATACAGCAGTAACTTAACATCCTGAGATCATTGCAAATTGCTGAAGTCATAGTTAAAGTGATTTTACAGGTTTCTATCTTTCTCCCAAGTCCTAATTCTGCTGAGAGTTGCATGTTTTCTATTTCTTTTTTCAAATTAACTTTTAAATTTCACACATTTTCTCTTATTTGCGGGCCATTTTTGATAGAGATTAAAAGTTCATCAATCCAAGGGAAAGTATAAATAGGGAGTGCCAAAGTTATTTAGAAACGCAGGTACTGAGTGTTTGGCAAACTCCCAAGCAACATGGTGTGCTTCAAAGTGATTTGCTGTGCCAGAGTAGACTCAGTTCATATTTGTGTTTCAAACTCAAACCATCCCTCTCCAGCGTTTTGTACACCCCACTGTGGGTTGCTCCTCAATAGTTGAAGTCACAAATACATCTTGGAAGAACTGGATTGTATCACTCCTCCACAATAACCTGTTCTAGTAATAGTTAATAATGATTGATAAATGATTATCTTTTAATTATGTTTTGCCCTATTTCAATAATGGCATCAAAATGATAGCATTTTTATTGAAATTTATGTGTGCTAATATAAATCTTTGGCAAATTCTTAGAGTCATTTTTTTTCCAGGACAACATTTATATTGAAAATTATTTTATTATGTATATTATTATTTAGACTATTTGTATTTACCTTTTTGACTTTCAGCTCATGCAATCTTTTCTAATTCCCTAATATATAATTACATATTTTTTATGTAACTGTCAGTCTCATGCTAAGGTACCCAGACTCCAGGATCCTTTATGATACCTTCTTGTAAATCTACAATTGATTGTTTCCATTGAAAATACATTTCTAGAAGGGTCATGGGAGAGCCCATTTCTTGATTTCTGCCATTTTTGGACAGTTTTTGTTTCCTTTGTTGTTCATCTCAATTATTATTTTAGACCCTATAAAATATTCATTGGTCATAAAAATCCATGTTTAGCATAGATTATACACTGGATAATGGGTAAGTGTAATGTCTCAAACTTCACTTACTGTTGCATCCTACCTGCTTGGACCATATTTATGTATTCATGCAAAACACAAAGTCGCAGATGGAGGATAAAAAGCAATAAATAAAAATCATTGTTTAATATCTCAATGGTGATGGGCATAATAAAGAAAAAGTAGGATGTTGGGTTAAAAGTAATGGGTAAAATGCTGTTGCGTTAAACAAGGTGCCCCATAAAAGCCTCCTTTGTCAAGATAACTTTGGAACAGAGATGTGAATGAAGTGAGGGCACGAGCAATGGCGGTTAACAGGCTGATGAGAGTTTCAAGCAGAGGGAGCAGCAACTGTCAAAACCCACAAATGGGAACCCTTTTGTCATATTCAAGAAAGTGCAAGGAGGTCACTGTGACTAGAGCAGCATGAACAGGGCTGTGAACAGAAGGGAGGTGATTTATTGTTGAAAAGTTACTCTGACTGCATGCGGACAATGATGAAAGCATGGAGATCAGTGACTTTCAACATGTTGGATGATGACCACCTCAGCTCCAGCAAGAAATATACTTTACATCATTACCCACTTCCGCTTTATTCTTCTTTCACTGACTTGAGTGGTGATGTGCTCTCTGGCTTCACAGTTGCCTTGTGGTCCGCCTAGCAGAGGAGAACTGTTGTTCAAACATGAATATAAAAATGGTTCTTGCCAGGTCATGGCCAACTGCCTACGTGATGTGTTATCAACACAGTGAACTGGAGACCAAGACACCATTTCCAGAAGGCTCAGCACACAATAACACTCTGAAACCCCCAAATCTTACAGGAATTTTCATCCCTTAGGAAAAATCTGGTCATGCAGGATCCAGTCAAGATTAAAAAAGTGCAGCTTTAAAAACTATAACGGACCCTTCTCTTCAATCCATTGATCCCTTTGGGGCAGGGAGCAAGTAATGCGTATCTTACCATCCTTCATCTTGACAGACCCTACATGGAGGACTGGCTCCAGGAAAGAGCAGACCAGGAGGATGCTGGGCTCTGGAAGCCTCAGCAGGGATTGGTTCACTGCAGCTGGTTCCCATAGTGGATACTTGGGAAGTGACTGCATACATACCACTGATTTCTTCTGTTAAGAGAGCCACTGCTAAAGGAATAAAAAGTTTAACAAGAAATCCTAAGATTAAAACATGCCTTAAGACCTTCACTGTCCAGAATTCTTTAAGTTACTGTTTACAAGTATTAGTCCAGTAGTAAATTCCAAAGAATGAAAAATGCAGACCTGTAATATATTATGGTCCTTTCAGGCAGAGTAAAGATTTGATTCCAAGAATAGATTTGATCTTTCTTTCTCCCATAAATAATGGTGTTTGTGGATGATATAGAAGGATGAGTTTGATATCCAGAGCATAGGAAATGGGCAATGTAACAAAACCTCTTCAGATTCTAGCTTCACTACGTAAGATTTTGTCAACACAAGTATATTTTACCAATGTATTGTTTTGAAGAGGGTTATTTTGGGGGTAATTATTTTCAGTTTTGCAAAAGGATGTTGGCAATATAGTTGTCAAACTTGTGCAAATAATAGGTAAAACAAAATACCACTGCAAATTATATTTTCCTGTGCCTATTAACCTGCACAGAATAAATATTTGCTAAAACATTTGTTAGATATTATATTCTATGTACCATAATAGGACATAAATTATTCATGGGTATATGTGTATAGATGTAGATATAGGCACAGTGATGCCCAATACTTAGACCGCTGTAATTATTGAGTAACAAAACAGTAAATATTTTTTAAACTCTTCTAAATCATTTTCATTTTCAAGTGTGAGAATGGTAGGTTTTGAATGCTGATTCCCACTCTTCCTCTTAAGGTAGAGTAATATTCTTTGGACAAGAAAAGCTTTGAGAAACTAGCTTTTTCCTAACCACTTAGTAGCCGGGGAAACTTCATATGTTTTAGGAGCTTTCTGTATCCTTCCTTCTCTCAAACCAATGTACAAAGAGGACAGTGCCATTCATGAGCACAGAAAATCCACCCAGCAGGACACACTAAAGTGGTTTCCTTCCTGTTACTAAAAGTTAAAAAAAACTGAGCATTAACCTTCCACTAAAGGGGAGGAGGTTGGTTATTCAGTGGGGCTTCGGGTTGGAACAAAAATATTGTTCAGTGTATTACTTGGTAATAAGTAACAAAAGTTTAAAAATTTAATGGCTTGTTTTCCAGATTTATGAAATATATACGAATGTCATAGTGTCTGATAATGCCAAATGGCTTTGTCAGAATATCCCTGGTTTCAGAATGTTCCCACATTCAAATATCTTGTCTCTCTCAGCCTCTGTTACTAGAATATCAGAAATACTGTCCCATGCCCTGGTATATCTACCTCGAGAAAGCATTAGAGAAATGAGATTTTTTTTCTGTCATGTTTTGCCTCCCCCTCCGCCCTTATAAAATATAAATATTAACAGAACAGTTAGTTTGGTATTATGGAACCCAAGGGGAAAAGACAAGGAATGTGTAATAGAATTGATGCAAAATCCTCCTAAATATTTAGGGTAGGCCACTTGTTCATCTGGGCAACTCACACTGAGACAATAGGACTAGATAATGGGAAGGTATATTTGAAACTATTCGCAGATATAAAATGATACCTTATTTATACTTCTCATAATTTTTATTCTTACCTTCAGGCCTTAGCCATGTAGATGTGAAATCAGTATGGCAAGGCACAGACAAGGAGTTCAAATACTTAACCTCATCATGAAAATTAATCTGGAAAAATAAAAATAAGTAATAAATCAATCTCTTACAATCTTCAAACCATCCTTGCTAAATCCTGTTCTTATGCAATACAATATAAGTGCCAAATATGCTTATTCACACTGCTAAAAGTCACGGCTATCATTAGATAAGCTGGTAAACATGGGAACTCAAGGGAACTTGACAGGATAACTTTTTCTGGTGGATAGTTTTCTAATTTTATTCTAAATTACTGATATGAACTTAGGCATAAATTTTATGTAGTCTTTTTATGATTGTTCTGCCAGAAAGTGTATTTTACTCTTTAATACTATAATATACCAGGAGAACATAATTACATGGAATACGTAAGCCTTTTCATCTTTTCCATTTCTGCTCAAATAGAAATATTTACATAGTAGTCACTGTAGCAAAACTGGATTTTCATATTTAATTTTTTTGTATTTGGCCCTTATTTCTTATTTCAAAAATTCAAGGGTGCTTGTGATTGTAAGTTGTTTCTGTTGAAAATAATTATTAAGAGGCCAAAGTGATATTCTACATCATTTTTCTTTCAGTTAATTTTCAAGAATTACTAAAATGAAACATTTTTGAAAAATCATAATGTATTTATTATTGATATATTTATTTCAAAATGTATGTCAGAGCTAGCTTTAACCTCTGAAATGTTGCCATCCACTTCCAAGTGCAGGTCATCTCACCTGGCTTCTTGTTTTTGTTTTTGTTGTTCAAATGTTCAACTCAGGTTCTACATGGTCAGCTATTATGAGCGGAATCACAGAATAGCAGTTGGAGCTCGTCATGGTTCAGTGGCCCTGTACGACATCCGGACTGGAAAATGTCAGGTAAATACATCATTGTGACTTCCTCTCCATAAAGCGTGGAAGTTATTGAGAGGAGAGAGAGACTAGCACTTCACCAGTTGACTTGCTGAGCTGCTGGAACATTATGGATAATGCTAAAGGGATCAATAGTTTAATGAAGGACGCACAGAATATAGAGCCCTACTGTCTTCATTCACTGAGACTGAAGGGTTGCCACAGAACAGTTCATAAGAGAGCCCAAAGTAAAGTGGCACTGCTAAGAAACTATTTTGCAATACGTCTTTTCTTATTTTAAACCGAGTTTTCTGATCTTATTTTTGCCATGTGTTTTCTGAAAAGTTTGATATGTTATTATGATATAATGATTGAACAAAATTAATTTTCTCTAAGGAAAATGAGGTATTTCACAATTATAAGACAGTGATCTACTCAGTTCAAAAAAGAAGAAATCACAACAGCATTTATTATAGTTCTATGAAAAGGAAATAGATGCTGTACTTGAAATAATACTTTTTATACTTTTATAACACTCTTTATGCTTCTATAACACTTCAGTATTTATGAAAAATTAATTGATTTTTTTCCTGATCTTGATCACCTGATTCTCCATATATACCAGTTGGGAAGAGAGGGCAAATCTGACCCCACTTTAGATATAAAGGAATTGAAACATAGCCTTAAATCACTTTATCCCAGAGTTGCACTGTTACTTCACAAAATTGGGGTTAGGCTCCACCATGATCATGGTAAATTTATAATGTTGCATTGGTAAATAGTTCCAAGTCATAGCTTCTTATGTTTCTTTGTAGCATTTTATTAATGTGGATATATTCAACCATATTATCGTATTAGGAATTTCCAGAAGGATAGGAAGAAATTCATAAGGATGTAGCTAAAATGTTATACTGTCTCTTAAATTTAATGAACTATTAATTAATTATCTAAAAGCTTGTCTGGCTTTTTCCATGAAGTAGTTCTAAGAGATGGTAACAGGTGTTCAGGTGTTGGGGGTAAAAATTTCAGGGGTCAGACAAGTTTAGGGGATACTGTTGGAATGTTAAACAGCTTTCTTTGTTCAGACCTTCTCAAAGTCTCTAATGTGTGAATGTGCATTGTGCATTTTCTGGGAGTGCATCAAGTGTGCACTATTGCCATATTTGTTTAACTGTCAAATTTTGTTTGTGATTTTTTAAAGACATTAACTCCCCACCATATTCTTCTACTGTGGGCCCTCACTGAGAACAATGAAAACACTCTGAATACTTGTTTAAAAGTTAAATTGCATGTTGTTTATAGGATCCTTTCATAAGAGAGACAGGTTCTTCAGATAGCATTTTCAGATTCTCTTTTGTTAAGACAGTTTTTAAAACTGGAGTATATTGCTGCTAGTAAATTTGAGAGAAGTAAACCACAAGCATCTACCAGGTAAAGAAAAAAAAAAAAAAAAAAGAACAAGGCGACCTTGTCAGGCTTCTTTAAAAATGAAGTGAGGAAATCACAGGACTCTTTGTTACCACATAAGACACAACTGCCATCAGCAGAGGAAAAGTGAGGCGGTGTGAGCACTGTGAGGCGACCCCAAGATGAGTGAGAGAACAACAGCTATTAGGAAGAATTAATGAGAAAGGACCAAGTTGTACTTCAGGATACATTTCTTTATTTTTCTTCCTACTAAGTGGTCTCAGTGAAGATCTTGGTAACATGCAAAAAAATATATGTTTTGAATATCTTATCTTTTTCAATTAAAATACTTGAGAAACACTTATCAAAAAGACATTCTTTCTTAACACGAATATGTAATGTCATTCATATTCCATTTTATGTATATCATTTTAGTATATTTAGGCATCTTATCTTTGTTTTGTTTTTGACATGGAGTGTACAGTGGCGTGATCTTGGCTCACTGCAACCTCTTCCTTGAGGGTTCAAGCGATTCTCGGTTCAAGTAATTCTCACTTCAGCCTCCCAAGTAGCTGGGATTACAGGTGCACACCACCATGCCTGGCTAATTTTTTTATATTTTTAGTAGAGATGGGGTCTCACCATGTTGGCCAGGCTGGTCTCAAACTCGTGACCTCAAGTGATCCGCCCACGTCAGCCTCCCGAAGTGCTGGGACTACAGGCGCGAGCTACCACGTCCAGCCTAGTTAGACATTTTAGTGTCCCCATAATTTTTTCCTACCTCATCTTCTTGATTTTGATACCCAAATTTACCAACCCAAATTATTGAATAACCTTTAACTTCCACTTCTGTATGAAAGGGAAGGCTGCACCTTCCTCTCATCATTCACAACATGAAAACAAAGCTAAATCTGTAACGTCAATCATTACTTTTGTCAGTTACCAGTTATATCCAGCAACACTGAACTCTTAAGCTATTCTCTTAATTCTTTTATTTTACTAGCATTATAATATTTGGAAAAAAATGAGCCAACATTTGAAACAAAATTCATAGTATGGGTAGCATGTTTAGAAATGATGTATTGTAGGTGAATCAAAGGATCGTTTTGAACTAAGAATGCAATGAAGCATTTCTTAAAGAATCTGTTGGAATCAGTTAACAGAGGGTGTGGGACAATTTTTTTTAGCATGAACAAAGACACAGAGATATCACATAAAAATACATATAAAGGGATAACTGGAAAATTCACTTGGCTGTAGGGGTATGGTCCCAGTTGGATGGAAAAATAAGACATGATCACTTAGATGGGGGAATCACACTGAAGGGAAAGAAAGGATCCTGAGGCTGAGAAGAGGCCCAGTGGGGTCAGAGAACCCATGACTGAGAGACTGAAGGGTCATATATGTCCCCTGTTGTCATTGTGAGATTGGTTGGTAAAAGATAAAGGAAAAATTATATCCCTCTCCCTTACCTTTTGGTATTGACTTCTGCCTTTTTTTTAAATCCGTTTTTTTGTTTTAGATCTGTTATTCCCAAACAGATTATGCAAAACCACAGGATAAATATGACATGTTGGTCTGAAACATGAATTGTCCTTATATCAGTGGTTGACAAACTATGGCCCGAAGCTAGCCTGCCACTTGTTTTGGTAAATAAAGTTTTATTCGAACACAGGCACATACATTCGTTTATATATTGTCTAGTACAATGGCAGAATTGGGTAGTTGTCACTGGCAAAAACTGTTTTGTGGTCCACAAGCCTAAAATATCATCTGGCCCTTTACAGAAAGGGTTTGCTAACCCCTACCTGAAATAATTGAGGAGGAAGAGTCAACTAATTTAAAAGTGGTTTAAAACATTATAGTATAATATAGAGGATACGGATAACTAGAAATTGGTGTGGGGTTGAACTCCATCTCTATGTTAATGATTATTAATATAATTATATTGATATAAGGTTAATATAATTAACTTTGTATCCTTGGAAAAGTTTATTAACTTCTGCAAGCTGAAGCTTCCTGATTTGTAAAATGGTAACAGAAATGTCTATTATTGTTAGAAGTGTTAAAGAGAAATGTATCTACACACTTGTTAACAAACATGGTAAAGCAGACTTTATCAAAGGCGGACATGGTGGTGGGCATAGTGACCGCTACAACGGGGTCTCGCAGTGAGGGAGAGACTCCAGCTCCTACAGGGACAATTGGGGATTTATAACCAAGGAGCAGGGTGGGGTCAGTGCGTGGAAAATTGCAGCTGACCCTTGAACAAGGGTTTGGACTGTGCGGGTTCACCTATATGTGGATTTTTTTCAATAAAAGTTATGTCAAGTGTGCCTTGCCTCTCCTGCCCCCTCTTACACCTCCTTCACCTCTTCTGCCTCTGCCACCCCTGAGATAGCAAGACCAACGCCTCTTCTTCATCCTCCTCCTCTACCTATTCAACATGAAGATGAGGAGGATGAAGGCCTTTATGATGATACATTTCCACTTGATGAAGAGTAAATAGATTTTCTCTGCCTTATGATTTTAACATTTTCTTTTCTCTAGCTTAATTGTAAGAATACAGTGTATAACACATATAACATACAAAATATGTGTGAAATGACTGTTTATGTTATCGGTTAAGGCTTCTAGTACTCTATAAGTAGTAGTCAAATTTGGGAAAAGTCAAAAGTTACATGTTGACTTTCTGCGGGAGTCGGCATCCCTTACCCCCCTGCATTCTTCAAGAGTCAACGGTACTACAAAGAAACATCAAGGATACGGGGTTTCTGGCTAAGCTGACTAGACAGGATTCTTGCTGAAAGCAGGCCAGGGGATTAAGATATTGGAGGTGTGATCAGATGCCCAGGGAGGGAGATTTCCTTCTAACTGACTTAGGGTTCTTGTTCAAACTGGATTCAAGAAGGACTGAGAGGGAAGTCCAAGTTCAGGCCTAGTCAGGCAGGGAACTCAGAGGAGCCTGATGAAGGTTTTGGTCAAAGGAGAGAGTCTGTGTCAGAAGTCAGTGTGGTAACTTAGGTAAAATTCTTAGCCAGCACCAGCCAAGTAGTTGGCATTCGGTAAGTGTTGGCCATTATTGTATTAAAATAAAATTGGAAATATCTTGCATTACAATTCCATTAATTGTAGGGAATTTTACAGATGAAATTGGAGACATAGGCTTTTGTAGGTGCTAGGGCTAGGAGTTCACCCTGCTCAATAGGGAGCGCTTGGGTGGAAAAGTTGAAGGAGCACTGCCTTAGGCCATGTGAAGGTTTCCTTTCTGCAGGCTGTTCTTGCCTGTGGTGGTAGCTGAGTCCACTGATTATGGAGATCAGAAACTTTGATGCAATTCAGTAGTTAAGGTCCTGCTGTGCTGCTGACTGCACTTTTACTTGGGAACTGCCAGCAAGTTAGGAATATACCTGACTGGCATTTTACTTAATTTTTTTTTAAAGTATCTAACTCCCTATGAAGAAGTGCTTAAATTTTGTGGATAGGCTGTGCTCTTGCTAAGCAGATGAATTAGGGTCCCTGACTCCTTAGTGATCCAGGCATGTGTTTGGTTAAGTCAGCAATGAAAATCTTCCCTCTAGCAATATTTGCCTTTGGTTTGGCAGACTTGATATCATATCTCACTGATTTCCAATCCTTTTTGAATGCATTCTTTGTAATAACTGCTCGCTCTTTGCAAGATTCTCTTAGGCTCAGGTTAACTAGCTTTCCTCGTGAAGTTTGTACAGTCATCCCTCGGTGGAGTATCCACAGGGAATTGACTCTGGGCCACCCTAGGATACCAAAATCCATGGATGCTCAAGTCCCTGATATAAAATGGTGAGGCATTTACATATAACAAAAGCACATCTTCTCATATACTTTAAATCACCTCTAGACTACTTATAACATCAAATACAATGTAAATGTTATATAAATAGTTACACTGTATTGGTTAGGGAATAATGACAAAAAAAAAGTCTATATACATTAAATGCAGATGCAGCCATCCATTTTGCCTCCAAATATTTTCCGTCAGCAGTTGACTGAATCCAAGGGTGAGAAAACCACGGACAGACTGTACTGTGTCACTTGGAGGCGTCATCCACTCTGGTAGATGTAGGCATGTACTTTCTTCTCATGCTTTGGTGAAGGGCTACCAAAAAAAAGCAATGATGTATAGAGAAAGAAAGTGTAGCTGAAGACTTCTCTATATCAAATTATTAAAATAACTTTACTATTGAAAAGTTTTAAGTTCCTTGAAGAACCTGTTCTTAAAGCTTCCTGTTGTCTAGTGCCTGGTACATAGTAGATGCACAACACAATGCATGTTGTTCAACTAAAAAACTCTGAGGCTTTAGAATAAAAAAAAAAACTTTAAAAATATAATATGACATGGTAAACCAAAACAAACTGTGCTGTAATTATATCAAATATATTAATTTGGGTATAGTTCTATTTCAGTATTTCAGAATCACGTCATCAAATTGTTGTTTCTGTATAGAGAGAATAGGATATCTTTTCAGAAAAAGCATAGAAAAACCTTTCTTATGAGTCATAAAAGATCTATGTATATTTCTGTATTAAACCATTACAGGCCTGACATAGGCCAGATAATGAAAGAAATAAAATAGAAGCAAAGATTGATGATATCTACAGAACTGTGGCAACTGTGGTCTAACTGTAATCCCGTATAGAGCAGGAGGTAAATTCTGGAATGTTAACATGTGCCTTGTCACGCAGCCTACAGTACCCCCTCCACCCCACGCCTTCTAGCTTCCACCTTTACCGAGCCACTGAAACCACACACCTCCTTGGCATGGCTTAATACAACTGACTTCCCTCTCTCTCAAATTCTATCTTCCCTTAACTTCCATAGCGTTGTCACCTGCCTTGGTTTGCAACTATCTCATTTACTGGATTTCCTAATCTCTTAGAGGACTTTAATGTTAATTCTTATCACTCTACTGCCCAGGGTACAGATTTCTCCTTTCATCTATTCTTTTTCCTGACTTTGGCTGAAAATCCATACATTATTATTGATACTGATTATTCCCTGTAAGCAGAGAAGACAAATCAGGTCTCCAGCCAGGGCCCCACCTAAACTCCAGCTCCATGACTTTTAATAGTCTGCTAGACATTTCCATTTGGATATCTTTTGTCTCAAATTCAATGTGTCAGACAATCTCTCTAGCCCATACTTTCCACCAGCATCCTTTCTAACCTGCCTTTTCCTGTAACTGGCATAATAATATGGTACCACAAGTCATGTTGCCTCTCCTTCACCTGTCCATATCCAGTTACTGAGTTCAGTTAACTTTTCTTTAATGGTATACCTGAAATCTACCTTTTCTCTCTGCTGACAGCCTAAATTAGGCTCTTGACCTTTCCTCAAGACCTTCGAGATTCTGGTTTTGATCATCATACATAATCCCTTCCTCCTATGAGCTGTTTCATTCAATAACCCCATTCGCTATCATTCCCTATCCTCCTTTCCCAGGTTACACAGGAAGCATTCAGAAATATCTGTTGGATGATTTATTACAAACACAGTAAGGATTTCAGGAGATGCCTGGTTCCAGTTACGTTTATCTTTATATGATATTGAAATGTCTCACCGAATAAATACAGTTACTGTATACTAATAGGTGAAGCACTCCTGGCAAACAAAAATGCTGAAGACAGTCCACATTAAAATAATGAGTGTTGGCTCTGTGTTTGTTAATGTTTTCATTAATGCCTCTATTGAAATTAATTTTGCCTGCCCTTTGTATTACTTATACCCGTTGTAAGTTACACAGCCCTCTCAGGCTCTTTATTTGTATTCATATTTGTTGCTCAAAATAATTATTTTATTGTTGGTGTTTATAATATGCCAAATTTAATGTGATCTCTAAATTCAATTACTAGGCTATTTATTTCCTCTTTCTTACTAGAGAAGGCAGTGTAGTTGCGTAGTTAATAGAGTAGATTCTTAAACTGAGCTGCCTGAATTCAAGTCCTTCCTCAGCTTCTTCTTAGTTTTGTGGCTTTGAGCAAGGCACTTAAACTCCTGTACTTATTTCTTCATCTATAAAATGGACATAATAACACTTCTAGCATTGTGTTATAAATATATATAAAATAAATATCAAAAAATGTTAGCTATCCTAATTATTATTTAACCATCTGTTTAAATAAGACTAAATCAGCTCACCCCATTCTGTTCCCTCCTGCTGCAGGATACACTGCTTCATACCGGCTAGATCTGTTGAAATTGCTTTCTTAGGATTTTTTTTTTTTTTTTTTTTTTTTTTTTTTTTTTTCCCAGGACTATTTGAACTGGTAGTAGAATGAATACAACATTCAAGATTATACTTACTGATCTGTCCTTATTCATCTGTGCTTAATAATTGTCACTTTGTCTATCCTGATTTTTTTCCAGCACATTAATCTGTTGTCCTACTGATATTTTGTTCTTCAGTATGTTAAAAAAATGTATTATAAAATAAATATTGCTTTTAACATTACTGCCATATTAGGCTCCTTCTGAGTCAAGTGATTAAATTTATTTAACAGACTTTTTTAGAACAGTTATAGGTTCACAGCAAAATTCAGCAGAAGATACAGAGATTTTCCATATACCTCTGCTCCCACGCATGCATAGCCTTCCCCATGATCAGCATCCCCTGCGCGAGTGGGACATTTGTTACAACTGATGAACTTATACTGACACATTGTCACCAGGAGTACATTAGGGTTCACTCTTCGTGTTGTGCATTCTATGGGTGTGGGCAAATATATAATGACATGTATTCACCCATTATTGTATCATGCAGTATAGTTTCACTGCCCTAGAAATCCTTATTTATATAACTTTTATGAATATTTGGCTTTTTTAGGGTAAATTCTGGATGAGCACTGCTAAGTCAAAAGATTTGTGCATTTTATTATCAGAACGCTCTGATGCTATGTAGTTTACAAGCAACTGTGAATAATGGAAAGACTTTTGAAATGTGGGTATTCTCATAAAAAATGGAACTCCTAGCTGGACTCAGTGGCTTGCGCCAGTAATCCCAGCACTGTGGGAGGCCAAGGCAGGGAGATCACCTGAGGTCGGGAGTTCGAGACCAGCCTGGCCAACATGGTGAAACCCCATCTCTACTAAAAATACAAAAATTAGCTGGGCATGGTGACAGGTGCCTGTAATCCCAGCTACTCAGGAGGCTGAGGCAGGAGAATCACTTGAACCCGGGAGGCGGAAGTTGCAGTTTGCAGTGAGCCGAGATCGCACCACTGCACTCCAGCCTGAGCGACGAGCGAAATTTCGTCTCCAAACAAAAAAAAAAAAGGAACACCCCCATTATTGGCCTGTTTTGCCTCCTGTATTTGTCATCTTAGACAACAGATTGTTTCTCCATTTATTCATGATTTATTATTTATTTTGTTTATAAAACAAACTTATGATGGCTCTTATGTGCACCAGACACTGTATTATAGGCAAGAGATCAAAAAGTAAATATGAACTGTTCCTACCCACAGGGAACATAATTTGGTATAGAAGGCAGATATAAATCCATAATTGAAGTGCTGTGCACAACCTTTCAGGGAGGGCAGCCTGGAGTGATAGGGAAGAAAGCAAGAAGAGCACTAATCCAGATTTGTTTAGGGTCTAGGGAGGATTGGTTAGGAAGGGCTTCCTGAAGGAGAGGATATCTGAACTGAGCAATTAACAATTAGGAGTTAGGCAAAGGAGGGGAAGGGCAGGGGACATTATTCCAGGAAGAAGGTATACCATATGCAAAGCCCAGAGAACCAAGAAAACACAGGGAAAGCATGCTTATCAGAAATATCAGAAATGTTTCCCCTGATGTGTGTGAACGGTCCATATTACAGCAATTTTCAAATCAGCGTAATATGGGGAATTTCACAAATCTTAAGTGAGAAACAGTTATTTCAATAGATAAGCAGAGACATTTCTTATCTGTGATTTATTACATGCTTAATCAGTAATATAGATGTTGTAAACAAAGTTACATAGTATTAGCAAAGTATTAAATAACTGAATGCTGACATTTTCTGTTAGCTAAAATTATATTTTGGGGAAAGGGGGCTTAGCAAGGTATGAAAATGTCTTCAGTGTGTGATTTAAAGCATTTAATGAAAATGAGCCCATGTAATCTTCTATGACAGATTTAATTCTGTCAAGCACTCTAAGACACTAGATAGCAAAAGAAAGCTGATATTCAAGTCTAAACAGAAATGTCAGCCAACACACCTATATTAATGGAAGTTTGGAAAACAATGTGTTCTTCTCTCTAAAAATAACAAAGATTTTACTTCTAGTTAGGAGGAGCAGTGGACCTTGGGGATCTTGTGGACAGTAAGATTGATGTTTCTTTGAGGCAGAATTTTGAGCTTCGGGCACAGTTTTCACTGAGCAGAAGTCTGTAATGCTTATACATCAAGGGCACTTATGTGGTGATTGCAAAAATTGCAGTGAGAATTGACTACAGTATTTAGACAGTGACATTTTAGGTATTTTCTTCCTGCTCTATTTCAGCAGCTGGTTTTATGGCAGGTGTTTTCTGTGACATTCTGGAGCAACAACCAGAAATATGGCATCAGGGGTGATCATAAGATGAATGGTTGGAGAAGACAATGGCTTCCTGACACTGCATTGAAGAATTGCCTAACAAACTACTAGTTTTAAAAGTGAAATGCTATTTAGAGAAGAACTTCTAGGTAGAGAAACAGATATCCAGAACAATGCCTGAAATTAGACCATCATTTATTCTGAAAGTTTAAAATTTTTTAAAGAATAGTTTTAACTGACTGTGTGGAGGAGTATTTCTCTGTTATTTATCCCACCACTCACAAGTACTTCTTGGTTTTTGTTTTGTTTTGTTTTGTTTTTTGTGTTTTGTTTTGCTTTTAGACAAAGTCTTACTCTGTCACCCAGGCTGGAGTGCAGTGGCGCAATCTCGGCTCACTGCAACCTCTGTTTCCTGGGTTCAAGGGATTCTCCTGCCTCAGCTGCCTATGTAGCTGGGATTACAGGTGTGTGCCACCACACCCAGCTAATTTTTCTTTGTATTTTTAGCAGAGACGGGGTTTCACCATGTTGGCCAGGCTGGTCTCAAACTCCTGACCTCAAGTGATCAAGTGATCTGCCGACCTCAGCCTACCAAAGTGCTGGGATTACAGGCGTGAGCCACCGCGCCTGGCCATGAGTACTTCTTATATCTGTGTTACACTTTGAATGGCAGTATTCAAGAATTTTGCACCAAGAAAAAATAAATTATATCCTTTGTAATATCTATAATGGGATGAGACAGAGAGTTCTACTGTTTACAAACTGAGCAGTTATTATAAGCATTTCAACATCCTTGCAAAAGCATTTGATAGGCTAAAATTTATTTTGATTAAAAATTCACATTATTTTGTATATTTCTTAATACCATTCTTTCCCATCTAGCCATTCTCTTTTTCTCTTCAACACTAAAAAGATAAATATAAATGCCTAATATATATGCATATTGTGTGGGGGGGTGTATTCCACATATATATAGTCCACAAAATTAGGAAATGTTAGATAGAAGAGTCCTAGTACATTGAATTCATTCTGGATTCACTGCCTCGTATTCTTTATATCCACTCTGAGTATATAAAGAATTTAGAACAAGGCCTGGCATCTTGATAGTTATTTACCAAATATGACTCATGAGTGTTCTAAAACATATATAATGAGGATATGAGTCTGTCATTCCTGATAGGTTGTAAAGAGATGCTCATGCTGATTTCAAGGGTTGTGTCAAGATTTGGTAGGTCCTGTCTCAAATGGAACTTCAGATAGACCTCAAATCTAGTAGAGGAAGAGGCACATACCTGGTACCATTAAAGCCCTGGATCCAGGACCTCAGCCCCAGAAGTCGGTCACTTCATCAAAAATGTTGCTCAAGTGTAGGATCATATAAAATGATGTATGTCCTAAACCATTTCCTTTTAAGTTTTATGAAGATAATCTTATTTCCCATCTCTTTTATGGTGGGGCCAAAGACTCTTGTCTCCATTGTTGGTCCATTGGTTGTAGTTCTGGAACATTTTTCTTGCTAAGACATACCATTTTCTGTTTAAGTGGACTGACAGATTAAAGATACTTATAAAGCATTCTCAGAGTATAATTCTAGATTTTTGTGTTTTTTCCAATCTTTTACAGTTATCTCACACCTAATTTCATGTGTGTACATATGTTTTTTAAAAGCCCTCTTTCCACTCTTATTGTATGAATTATATATCCCAACTGCATTGTAACCCGACTGCATTGCCAAGCACAACTAGCATTAGCTCATCTTGCCTTGTCTTGTCCTGTCCTGCCCTTTCCTTTTCCTTTTCCTTTCTTTGCTTTTCTTTTTTTTTTTTTTTTTTTAGATGGGAGTCTCACTTTGTTGCCCAAGCTGGAGTGCAGTGGCTGTTCACAGGCATGATCATAGTGCACTACAGCCCTGAACTCCTGGACTCAAGTGATCCTCCCAAGTAGCTGGTACTACAGGTACACACTACTGTTATTCAGCTTTGGTTAACTCTAGGTCATAGAGCTTAACTAGTTAGAGCAATAGTGAGTGGAATTATCAGAGAGTAGCCTCCCAACCACAGGCATTGCTCATGTGCTAGGCACCAGTTAGGATATTTGACAGAGGGAATAAGAGTCTTGGTTAACCCCACGAGTCAGTAAAGTGAAAGTCAATTAAGAGAGACTGTGTTATCATACCTTCGACATATGATATCTAGAAGTATTGACATGGCACTATGAAATGCAAAAGGGAACGACTACCTGGGTGGGCAAGGTATTTACAAGCTGGCAGGAAAGACAAAGATGAAACAAATAAGTACAATAAAGCTTTTCAGTGCTACAGTAGAATGTGACAGTCCACAGAAGAGGACAGGCTGAATCCTGTGGAGGGGAGAAGAACAGGGAAAGGTTCATCAGAAGAGTGATGTTTGGGCTGGGCGTGGTGGCTCACACCTGTAATCTCAGCACTTTGAGAGGCTGAGGCGGGCGGATCACAGGGTCAGGAGTTCGAGACCACCCTGGCTAACATGGTGAAAACCCCGTATCTACTAAAAATACAAAAATTAGCTGGGCGTGGTGGCGGGCGTCTAATGCCAGCTACTCGGGAGGCTGGGGCAGGAGAATCGCTTGAACCTGGGAGGCAGAGGTTGCAGTGAGCGGAGATCATGCCACTGCACTCCAGCCTGGGCGACAGAGCAAGACTCTGTCTCGGGGGAGTGGGGGAAAGGGATATTTGAGTTGACCCCTGAGTAGGTGTTCTGTGGGCAGACATGGGAGAAGAAAACTTTTCCGGGGGAGGATGAAGCATCAGCAGAAGCACAGAGAATCATTTAGCTGATGGTGCATTCCAGGGACTGTAAGGTTTTTATTTTTGTTATACCTGAAGCAAAGGTTGCAAAGGAGTGTGAAAGTGTGATAGAGGAGGAGGTGGACAAGCCTAATTGTTAGGAGGGATGAGATTATGGCCTCCCCTGGACAGATTGCTTTATAGTTTGGAGTGTCATGAGTCAGCAGTGACAAACACCAATGCCTGCAGAACGAAGAAGGTGGCATAAATTAATAAAAGATCAGCCTTCTTTTTTTATGTTTTTCCATTTTTGGTAGTACCATCCCAGAAATATATTTTTTTTAATTCTACCATCTGTAAAACAACAGGTAAAGCCTTGAACAAAATGCCAAGTGATATTCTGCTTCAGTATTGGAATTGAGAGGAGTGGAGACTGTGGCACTCTGGAGGGCACATGCTCTATGTAGAGGAATCAGATGTGCCTCAGATCCCATCACTTGATGCCAGGTGAAAGCGTGGACCTAGTGTTGCCTGATCTTCAGATTTTTCAAGATAAGCTGAAAATCTGGATTTTTATTTTAAAATCTCCCAATTTTTAATTGTTAGTGACTGACTTCAGAAGTTGAGTGCATAAATTAATACTCTGCTGAATGCCTGGTGTTACATTCAGAGAAACCACTTGAAGAGTTTGAAGCAGGGAAGCAACAAAATCAGACCTTCAATTTTGGAAGGTCGCTGTCCACACTGTTGAGGTTGAGTTGAAGGTTTGCTCCTGGAGGCTTTGGGAATGATCCCAGCACAGTCGGTCAGGGCTTCATTGACATCACTGGTGGCTGGGTGAAGAAAAGGAGTAAGAATCATGACAAATAGCAAGCAGATTTTGATGAACCTTAAAATACAGCATGTTAAATACATACATTAAGTAAAAATAGAAATTGATACTATAATGCAGAAGCAAAAGCTGTATTTTCTGAGAATAGTGAGAAAAAGGATGTGCTACAAACTGATGGGAAAGACTGACATGAGACAATGGAAAGATCTAGTTTAGGTATGGGCAGGAATTCTTAAAAGAAAAGAATTATAGAATTGTTAGAAAGATTTAATAATTAGGGTATTTCATCTGCAAAGTAATAGTCATAAAAAGGCTTTAAATTAATCTATTATTACATACAACAAAGCATCCAGAGGTAGGTAGTATGGTGAGCAGCTCAGTGGTATTCTTAGAAACCCGAGTCTGTCAGGAAACTCTGTTTTGCTTATTCGGCATCTCAGCCTCTTTGGCAGGACCACCTCAGGGTACAAGATGGCTGCCACCAAGCCAGCAACCTATGCAGAGGATACCATCCTGAGGCAGAAAGGGGAACTTTAAAACAAATACACCGTTTAAAAAAATCCCTTTCTCTTGTCTTGTTGACCAAAATCATATCACTTACCGATTTAAAAACTTGTTGCTGGAATGAAAATGGAAATCATGATTGACTGAGATTCATTCCTGAGAGAAGAGAGGGCCTCACCCTTCCCTGAGCACAAGGGGTTGGCCCAAGGAAGGCAGCCAACATTTGCCTTCTCAAGAAAACTTGCTGACATCTGCCCTGGAGTACTCTGAGACAAGTCAACAGGAAAATAACAGTCGATGGCAGAGGCTTTGGAATAGATCTGGGTTTGGGTAGCTGCCCTTTCACTTACTGTCCTTGAGACCCAGAACAAGTGACTTGTTCTCTTTAAACCAACTTCTTTGCCTGTAAAATAGGAATAATTTTAGATCCTCTTGAAGATTAATCAAGCCAATGTGTGTAAGATATTTAGATTCATGACTGTTATATTTTAACTACTCAATAAATCATGGTGGTGGGTTGATTAATAATCATCTTTAAAGGGCAGTCCAGTTAATTTGAAAGAGAATTTTTGCCTTGGTCTAAGAACAAAACTCTTGCCAATAGGAAACATGTTAAAAGTAACTAGACATTAATAGTAAAATTACTTTAAAAGTTTCACCTGTCCCCTTTATTCTTACTGAAACTGTGAGCTGGGATGGAAGAGTGCAAGATAGATTCGGCTCTGATCCATTCTGGCATCCTGCACAGAGGCCACGGCCCGCTTCCCCATGGCTTCATTGCACTGAGAGGAGAGGCTGGCCTTGCAAACCTTAGTGTCCCACATCCCTCCCAGCTCAGCTGATCTGTGTTCCTGCTTTAGAGTGAGCTGTTAAGCAGCTTGTAGACAAAGTAGGTGCTTAGAAATAATTTGCATTCATTGCTTTGAATGTTTAGTTAAGTAATTCTGCTCCTGCTTTAAAGTATCATCTTAATCTAGAATATTCATTAATGCAGAGAAAGGTATTGAAAACGTAGTTTACTTTCAAAGGAATGACAGGAGCAAGAAAACATCTATATAAGTAAAATGCTTCTATCTCATATATACTGAGTGGCCCTTTATAGTAGTAAGAAAGCCAGCTGCTTAAAGCCTCCTGAGTTTCTCTGGGTGAAAGTCCCAGCAATATGGCATTGTTACTACGTTACTGTAATTTATGTAAATGCATTGTCAGAGATGAATTAAAACTTATAGTTGTAAATCTACAAGGACACAGCAGTAACTCACACAGATTTATTACTTGTAGACACGTATATCAAGCCTCTGGAATTACTGCCTCTACTGTAGACAGAGGTTGAAGAAGGCAACAACTTACATGCCATTATACCTATACAGCAGTTTGTCATTCATTGGTAGTGGTATGAATACAAAATACAGGCATGTGGACTGTCCTTCACCCAACACAGCCTAATCCACAAATTTCAACAAGAATGCTAGCATCAAAGAAAGAGCATCAAATGAGGAGTCAGAAAATTTACTTGTATACCCATTTACTAAGTTTGTTGTTTAACTTCTCTGAGCCCAAGTTTATTAGGGATAAGACAATTTTTTAAAAAACCTGTCAGTGTCCCCCAATGTACTCTGCATGGCTTTTAGTGGTAACCATGCATGCATTCATTGATTTAAGAAACATTTATTGAGTACTACTATATATCAGACACAAGACTGTTTTTTAGGTTAAAGGAAATAGTTTCGTCCAACATCCTTATTTTTGCAAAAAGAGAGTGAGAAGAGAAAGGTGAGATACCTTCTAGAAGTAGGTATGTGAAAGGGCTTTTGAAAATTGCAAAGCCCATTCAAGGGGAAATAATCATTAATTGTAATACAAACCCGGTATTTCCTTTATCTGATTATGTATGTGTGTTTAGTTCTCCATGGCTGTTTCCATCTGTCTAGGCGTTCCTTTTATATAAATTCACTGGGCATTACCATTTAGCATTGTTCTTTCCAAACCAGGTGACATATCAGAATCATGTAGGAAATTTCAAAATAGACTCCTCCTTCCTCAGACGTCCTGAGGTCTTCAATTCGGAATCTTTAATGCAGGGACACAGGTATCTACGTTTTTATAGCATGCCTGCATGTAATTCTAAGGCAGGCTGGATTTGGAAACTGAGTTTACGGAATAAAATAACATACTGTATGAGGAACAAATAATGTGTGAATTAATATTTCAGTCCCCAAGGCCTATAAAATCAAATAATTTAAAAATAAGGAAAAATCATTTGCTTTAGATCTAGAATCATATAGGCTGAAATGGAACTTTAAGATGAGTGGAATTTGATTTTTTTATTATTATTGAAAAGGCAATGTAGCAACAGCCTTAAAGAAAGGTTTAGAGGGGGAAAACCCATGATATTCCTGCAAACAATGATTTTTGGCTATATATGGGTTATTAATATGTCTAAGTATAGATATTTGCAGTCTATATACTCCTATATTTGCTTTGAAATATTACCTAAAATCATAACATTTTAGTTAATAAGGTTTTAGTTATTCCTTTCTACCCAGAAATTTCTCTCACTGTCCTGAGCTGAGTTAGGGCTAGGATCCCTAGATTTTTGTGTTATATTTGAGAATTTTCCTGTGACGTTATGCTAAACTACCCAGCCAGAATTTTAAGTCCCTACTGTTGAAGACACATATAGTCTCCTTTTCTCTCGACCAGTGCCCTTTTTGATGTCTTTTCAGTTCTTCAAATTACAACAGGAGGGAGCCTCTATCTGATAAAATCACTAATCGAAAATGTGCTTAAGGAAGTCACCAGTATCTTGTTAACCCTTTGTAGCTTTGCCCCGAACAGGGACATTTTCTCCATCTACTCAGATCAACACAGAATTCAGGATGCCCCTATCTCTGGATCGCTCTCACAATTTGGTAGACTCTCTTCTTTTGCTGCAGTATTCATCAAATAATTTCTAAATTTAACAAATAGTATTTACTGCCTACTAGTAAATAATAGTGTGTAGGCTAGTGCTACACACTATTGAAGTAATATATTTCTATTTAATTATTATGAGGAAACTAATGCCTCCTCTGTGGAGATAATTAGAAGAACACTTTTAGCTGCCTTACTTTTCCAAGTGGTAAATCTGGTGAAATTACCAAGATATTAGCCATTTCTATATGTTGGGAAAATACTAAGCATTTAGTTTGTTACTATATCCTTAATGATATACTAAAAGAAATTATGCACCACGGTTTTGTGGTAGAGCAACCAGAGACACTTCCTTAACCAGCAGCCATAGCCTTTTTTCTGCCAAAGCCACAGGCCATTCCGAGCTCTCCTCTAAGTGTCCTCTACCCACAATGGCAATTACACGTGCTGCAGAGCAAAAGTAGGGACTCAGGTTAGGCTCTACCAGAGAGCTCTTTTCTGGCTTTAGGTCATGTTGAGACATAGAGGAGGTTCAGGTTGGTTCCTGGGTGCTCCCATTTTAGAGACTTAGACTGTTTGGGAATTCTGAGCTATCCTCTTTCCCTCAGCCATATTTTTAATACGAAGGGGCTTCTTAGAACAGCCCCTGCAGAGGGACTGTTGATCCCCATCCACAAGCTGTGGCTAGCACCCTCAGATTGCATTTGCATACCAGACGCTCTAGCAGTGGTGCGGAGCCGTGTGTAGAAGCCCAAGACATATGGAGTGTGATTTTTACAAGGCTGAGCTCATTCGTCCACTCATTCATTTAACACATGTTAGTGAGTAGGTGTGTGTGCTGGGTCCTATGTCAGGCAGTGATGTAGAATGGTTAGCAAGACAGGTAGTGCTGACTACCTTCATGGAGCTTACAGGCTAAAGAAGTTAAGCAAATAATTACTCAAAGAAACACATTATTGCATTTTGCGATAAATACTATGAAGAAAAGTATAAAGTGTGGTGAAAAAGTATAAAACAGGGAGAACTAAAAGGATGATGTCCAACCTTTGTAAGAAAGTGACATCTAACTCAAAGCTATGTGTAATGAGTAAGGGTTACGGAGACATCAAGTGGATGGGAGAGAAGAGCATGTGCAAAGGCCCTGAGGTGAGAAAGATCTTAGGGTCCTTGAGGAACTGAATGGAGTGAATGGGAGGAAAGGGAACCTGACACAAGACAGACAGATGGGCCACAGCCAGCTCACCAGAGGCCCTCGCCAGTCAGGATGAGGAATTTTGATATTATCCTCAGTGCAGTGAGAAATCATGAAGGGTTCTGAGCAAGTTACATTATCTGATCTACCCTTTTATAAAGATCATTTTCGCTCCTGTGTGGGGAATGGATTCAGCAAGACAAAAGTAGAAATGGGGAGACTAGTTTCAGGCAATTCCAGAAGTACTCCAGGTTAGAGACGACGGTAGCCTTGACCGTTATGAAGACAGTGAAAATTGGGAGAAATGAACCAATTTAAGATAAAGCCTAAAGGTAAAATTGACTGAACTTTTGATGACTTTGGTATGGTAATTAAGAGAGAATGAAGTTTTGAGGATAATTCCGAGTTTTTGGCATGAGGAACTGAATAGATGGGAAACATTGGAAGAGGAGCAATTTGTGGAATAAAGAGTAGAAGAAAACGAATGGTTCAGTTTTTGATGTTAGCTCTGAGATACCTAACAAGTATTTGGCTATATACATGTGGAGATGCCAAGTATTTAGCTATATGCATGGCTCTGGAGCACAGACATGTCTGTGCTCGACATAAAAATTTAGATATCATTGGCTTGTTGATGTATTTAGAGCCATGGCAACAGATAAATGTAGAGTGAGAAGAAAATAGGGCTGGGACAAAGCCCTGAAAAACTTCAGTGTTTAGAGATAAGATGGAGAGATGCATCTGGCAACAATGGGAGAATGGATGGTTTGAGGGCATGAGAAAAGTCAGAACATGGTGGTGCCGTAGATACTCAAAGAGGAGTGTCTCATGGAAGAAATGCTGCCAAAAGGTCAAGTAAGATAAAAATTGTGAGAAGTCCATCAGATTTGGCAACGGAAGGTCACTGGTGACTTTACGAAAGCAAGCTCTGTGCAGTAGTGAGGTAAAGGCCTGGCAGCAGTGGACTAAGTAGGAAGGCAGGCCAGTTGAGACCTGCTTAGCTTGAAAAGTAAGAGAAGAGACAGAAGAGAGTTTTGCTTTTTAATATGTCTTTTGTTACATGTGCTGTAGGATATTTCACTACTGCAGGAGAACAACTGACCCATGGTTTACCAAGGTAAAACCCTCAGTAATAGGGAAGGGTTTAAAAAGAGATGTGAAAGATATGATTTTGGATATGCCATGAAAAAAAATACTCCTGCACATTGTATACTGATCAGTGTTAACACTATTATTCTGAACCATTTTAATATCAATTTAATGTTAACCCCCAAAATCCAAGGGGCATTAGGGTCTGTGCTGATGAAAGTAATGAAGGGACCATTGAGACAAACCTGAAATCCTAGGTTTGTGCCAAAAGCCCATAGCTGACTTTAAAAAGGGCCACTTGTCCAGGGATTTCAAGGACACACATTACTTTAAAATGTGGTGGATTTCAAATGCACCCAGCTTCTGAATATTCTTAAAAGAAATTATGCTTACAGGATTAATGAGCATATCTGTTTTGCCAAGGAGGGAGCATTATTCGTTTCACAACAAAGGCTTTCTTTTCATATTAGCAAAGGTATCAGAATTGATTCCCACAGTTGTTAGAGGCAAAAGTATCAGAATTGATTCCCACAATTGTTAGAGGCTTTTTCTTCATTTTTTTTGGCGGGGGGGTGTAGATTCAGTTTTAGAATTTTCATCAAGGAAAATTTTCATCAAGGAAATATAAGAAGGCTCATGAGCTTGAGCTATTTTCACATGGTTTAGGTATCTCACTGAAAGAAGAGCTTCTTTCTAATTTTTCACCTTTTTCCATGAAGCAGATAGAGAGCTGTTTACTACAGCCTTTGTCTGGGTTTGGCATTGATTTTAAATCACCTGGATTGATCATGTGGTTATGGGACTTAAAAAAATCCCACCAAATACCAAAGCCTCTAAACACAATTAGAATTAAGGGGTTTTTAATCTGCTAGCATTATGTCCATAGGAGTACATTCTAAATTATTCTTAACTTCTGGTCATGTTAGGTGAAAATAAAGCACCATAATAATGTATAGTGTCTGAGGTTCAGCAGATGCTCTCTAAACATGTAGAAATGTTCCTAGTTTTCAAAATGAGGAAGCATCTAAAACCTATGTCTGTCTTGGAGTATTTCATTGCCTTGGCAGTTTCTTCAGCCAATAAGAGAAAAATATGCAAATCAACCAGCTGTCATGTCACACACTCCTCAGCTGCAGGACAACAACAGCAGGACTTAGGCAAGCTGATCTCAACCAGATTTGACAAAGAGGTGGAAGGTCTAAAATTAAATAGGTCAACACAAATTCTCTAATAATAGGTAGATGTGAAGGGACAACAAGGGGTCCCAGAGGAGAACTGCTTTTTAAAGACTGTGTATACTCTTGCTTTTCATTTCAGACTTCTCATTGTTAGCAGCGTCTCAGGATGAACCGTCTTATTTGATAATGAAACGGTTCCTATTTTTTACTAAATACCTTTAGATTCTTACTAAAAGTGGCGTTTTCATGAAGTAAATATTTACAAAGCTTCAAACTACTTAAGCCACCTTTCCTATTTTCAAGGCAGTAATTTTTCTGTAGCTTGCTATAGTACTTCAGTTTTGTTGTCATGGTGACTAGATAATATAACTTTTCAAAAATGGAAACCTGCTTCTAACTATATTGCACCAACCTACCAGTCATAAATGTAGAGTCCAGAGTGGGCAATTTATACTCAGTTTCTCTCCTAGTTAAAGTCTAGGTTTACTTTATAGACATCATATTTCAATAAACACACACACACACACACACACTCACACACACAGAGAGAGAGAGAGAGAGAGAGAAATAAACTCCCTGTCAGTTTCCTAACAGTAAAACATAACCATCAGCAAAGAGATTATTTTTTGATTCATATTCTTACTAGTCAAAAAATGTGTCCCCAGAATAAGTATAATTTTGGAGCATTCTTATGGTAGCATCTTACTAAACAATATAGAACTGTTATCCTCAATAGCTGTAAATAATTGTCAGTGAAAAAAAGAAACAAGATAGTCTCATCACTAGAATAAACAGATAACATTCCTTTAAAATACAATTAAAATGCTATAAGGGATCAGTGATTTGTTTCCTAAATTCACTTACATGCCATTTTACACAATTGCAGTTTTTTCTTTTTTAATTTTTTTAAATATTATAACAATAGGAACATTTTACACTTCTTCCTATGACATGTTTGAGGAGTGTTTACAGTTATCACAGTCTTGAGCTAGGGCACGTTCTAATGCTTAAAGATACTATTTCATCTGTTTGAAAATAAAAAGAAATTTTAATTGTGAAAAATAAGAAATAAACCTTAAAAATTTTCACTGTCCTATTTTCTTCCAGCACCTTTTCTTCATATTTCATGAAAGATGGCTTTACACAGTAACTTAGAAATAACACCTAATGATTAACAGAATGATGGATGTGATGAATCACCTTTTTCTTGAGAAATAATAAATCAACATATTCCTACCCATAAATTTTTACTGAAATGTATGAAATATTAGCATCATATATTTAACAAGGTGTCAGTTACAAAAACTGTTGGCAAAATGTCCTCAGAACCAATACATTTAAATGTTATGTTCCTTTTTTGGAAACAAAGTTATTCAAATATAATTCACACTTTCTAAAATGTAGCATAGTTTTAGTTCTTATTTACCCTTCTAATGATAAACATGAGCATGATCTGTTTGAGCACTAGCAATACTAGACACCAAAGTTAACAAAGTAAAATCTCCCAAACTGGAATGTTTTACTCACAAAAAAATTTGGTTAAACTATGATTTTAATATTATAAACTAGAATACTTCATAAGACTATGTTTGTCCTTTTTATATTTAAGTCATTATGTCTTAATCCCTATTTATGCAGCACTTTTTAAATGAAACCTTCCCCTGGGTTCATTTTTGGGCAGACTTTATACTGAATTGTGTTTGGATTTTTTGGAAGCGTCTTTGAAGGATGAATTTGTGATTGTTAGTTGCACAACCAGTTTCCTTTATTTTCAGTTTGGGGGTGTTTTTCCTACAGCAGCCATAGTGTACTGTGGGAAGTGGAGCAGGGCAGTGCCCTTCCCTGGCTGTATTGATTTGCCCTTCAGCTGTGTGCAGTGCTGAGAGAACCTCGGGCCTTGTTGTTGATTATCTACACAATGTCTCTGGGAGCATTATTGACCCATTGCTGCTGACTGCCTGTGGCTCTTGATTTTTCACACCGTCTCCATGACACTCATAATAAAACATACTATCTTATTGCTACTCAGCTCTGGGAGGCAACTGATTCAGCCTTAGAACACCACAGTGTTTCTGGAGAACATTTATTGTATGTGGGGTAAAGTGTTGTAGCAATTTTAGGATTCTGTCCTGTGTAGTTTTAATAGCTACTTCTGTAGCAAGATTCCACACACTGTTAAATTTTTATTGTCTGAAAAAAGCCAATGCTAGCTTTGCATATATTGTCAACATGAAATTTAGCATGATTAATATAAATGTTATAGTTTTAAAATAATAGGCTAAGGAAAAGAATATTTTGCATTAACATTAGGCTTGACATGTTGCTATAACATGTATTCTCAAAACCAAATTTTAAAATATATCACAAGGATTATGCTGTGATTTGTTACTGTGCTGCATATTTGTTATAGTGAATGGAGAGGAGGTGGGGGATGTTGAAGTTTCTGATTGTATTTGATTAGTATGTTTCTAATTTGCCATTCTCAAAATGTCTTCCAAGACACATTTTAACTTCTCTATATCAAGTACACGAAATCAAGTCAAATCTTTCCTCTTAGTTACCTTGAAATTTTTTTTTAATTGAAGCTGTTATCAGTGGAAAATGGGTCTCCTTGAGCATGTATTTTTGTTTTATATTGTTTTATATTGGAGGTTTTATATATTTTATTAATATATTTTTAAAATTATTTCCGATATATTTCCTAATCCACAATTAGCATTAATAGGTATTGTACACTAAGTGTTGATGGAAATTATAGCATGTCAAAAGGAGCTAGAGATCCTAAGAAACAGGCTTTTTCTGTTGGTAGAGTGAATAAAATGTACATGTTTCTTAAAGAGAGTTTAAATATTTTCATGTATATTAACTGCTGTTACTATAGGAAAGGCAATATAGTTCAAAAAGGGGCAATTACTCTAAATTTGTGTTGGACATTTTTATAGGAAAGATAGGTCACAAATTAGGTTAATATCATTGGTTGCTTTTTACTGAAGTTTAGAGTGTTTTCATTAGAACAAAATTTTCTTTAACAAACCTACTTTAAATAAATTCAGACTTTGGGAATTATAATAGAGCTAATTTCAGCTTCTTTGTGTGTGTGTGTGTGTGTGTGTGTATTCAATTTCATGAATTCCCTGAACTAGGGTCTGTTTCCAAAACATCTACTGTAATACTGATAGCGATATGTTCAATGAATAGTAGCTCACCACTTTAAGATGTTTAAAATTTTGGCCATTTATATCAGTGAATTTTCCAATTTAAGAAAAGGATCTTGCTTTTAAACTGTCGTATTGTCAAACTACCAACACTTTGACATTTTGAAATGATAATTCCTTTGTTCTGGTTTATGGATTTAGTTTTCATGTTTTATCATACTTTGATAGGTTTTATGTTTGAAGGATACATAGTTTTCTAAATGTATGCTTTTAAAAATGTCAAACCATTATAAAATAAGGATTTTTAAATTAAAGCTTTGGGAAGTATGGCTTCAGAGGGTGGGGTGGTATATAGTATAGCCTTAGTGGGCTGCCTCTGGATGACAGATCTGTACAGAACCCCAGACAACAAAGTTGTCCCTAATTTTAATCTAGCTTCTTCTCAGCTGATTTACTTTCAGTTTATGTCCACTTGATGTAAATAGAACCCAATGACGGGGAGAAAAAAAAAAAAAAAGGCATTCCACTTCTCATCCCTCCAAATTAGTGTTGTTCTATTGAATTAAAAAATTTAATCTCCTCTCAACATTTTTCATGCCAAATTCATGACATTTTAGGACACAGGATGAGAGTAGATGCCATTAAACCCTATAAGTCTCAAGCAGAGGCCTTTTTAAAATCAAGGTCCATAGGCTTAGGCAACAGTTCAGTAACCTTTGGGAAAACCACAGGGTGTGTTTTACCTATTGTTATGCAAACATTGTTCTTCCAGAGCTGACCTTTACTCACAGGGATTTAACAGCCATAGTAAGTCAGGGTTTGAATTCTGTGTCTGACTTGCGGATCAAGTTTACAATAACCATGTTCACAATTGTTTTGAGCCCTTCCACCTGATGGTTTTTGATAGCATGAGGTTTGTGTTCCACTTAAGCCTAAGTATTTCAGTGTGTCTTTGGACATTCAGAACCACTTGAAAGTGTACACAAGGCTTCCTCTAACTGAGACATAATCATCAGGTATTGCAAAGGTTAAGCCTTATCATCTGTACCAAAAAAAAAAAAAAAAAGGTGAGGTTTCATCAAAAACTTCCATCCTCACAACCTTTCGACCACAATTTGATGATGATTATTGATTATCTCACAGCCTTTCACTCACGCTCTGCCACCGCGGCCAGTCCTGATACACAGATAGGGCTGCAGTCCAGCTAAAATAAGACTCCATCTTGATAATGGACTGAGATGAGATACTGTTATTTGATAAAGATAATTGAGGTTTCACAGTGAATTAGAAAGCAGCTTCAAGTGCACCATATCTGGAGCAATATTCTGTCCACAAATATGGCAGTTGTTTATAAAAATAGAACAAAAGACCTAAAGTTACATATTTGGGCATAGCCTTTTAAAGCATTTTGGTGCTATGATTTTTTTTCTTTTATGCTTGATTATTTTAAGGTGTAATAGAGAAAAAATAGTAAAGAGTGTATCATGTTATTTTTTTGTCTCTGGTTTCAGGTTACTTTGTTAAAATTGTACATGGTGTGGGTGTTATTGATCAGTTCCCCTGCAGACTTAATACTTAAATCCTATGCTTGGATTATGATGAATCACTGTCATGCATAAGCTGGGTATCTTAGGTCAAAGTTAAATTTCATGTTATGATTAATTTCTTGAACATTTTACATACTGTGTGAAAACACAATTTAAATTATTAATCATAAATATCATGTCTCCTGGCAAATGTAATTCAAATAATCTGGGAATGCAGACTGGGTTTCTCCTCATTTATTATTAACAAATTTCTCTAAAAATAACATGTAACTCATTGTGTGTGTTTGTTCATCACGCCTCCTTCAGCCACCAGATTTAAGTTGATTAAGGTATCATTCATCTTAGGTACTGTTCATCCGATTTCTTTTAGTCTTATCACCTTCGTAACCCCTAATTAAGCAATAAGGCTTGACAGGGAGTATGGTTATCATGAGATAATGACACCCCAAGTGTGTTGTGAGGCATAAGGTTCAGCTGAGTGCTTCTAAACCTCTAGGGGTGTGATTATCTCATGATAAACATACCACATTGCTGCTCATTGATATCATTGCCGCATGTGCGCACCACTCCAGTACAGGTAAAATTGACATTTCCTTGCCCACCTTCTCAGCCAATCCAAATTGGTGCTTTTATAAAATTGTTAGTTCAGGTCTCAGATTTATAAGCCAAAGTTTAAACCCATAAGCTTTTATTTTGTTGTTTAAGTGATATCAGTTGAACATGCAAGTACATCTTTGAAAAAAATATAAATTTATTTTTTAAAGGTAAGTTTCCTCAGAAGAAAGACCTCATGGAAGGCAAATGTGTATATATATATGTATTTCATCATCACAATTTTGCAGCAGTTAATAGACCCTACTCCAATAAAAAAAATTGGGCATTCTTATAAATTCAGAAGAAGCATGGTTGTGCTTTAATTCAAAAAAGGTTATTAAATAGTTGGAAGTTCAATAGGGAATATTAATTAGATGTTTGGTTTAGGAAATTATTTTTAACTTATTTGCAATTATCACAGTTAGTAATAGACCAAGGAAGAGGGGGATGGAGAAAAATGTTAGTTTTGTAGCCTTGTTTTTGTTCCGGTTTCTTGTAAATTGATCATATTTCAGGGAAGAATAATTTATATTTTTTATATTGGCTCTGATTTGGTATTTAACAGAAAAAATTGAATTATCTACACTAATTTTGGTTTGACTGTTAAAGGAGAAAAAATGCCACATTTTAGATATAACTCTCAGGACTATATGTGTGTATGTTTTTTTGGAAAAACAAAAAAATGGCAAGAATACCATGGCTAATTTTATAATGTTTTCAGCATGAAATTAACTGTGTCTTCTAAGCAACATTATTCATTAGGACTTTCTGTGATGATAAAAATATTCTGTATCTGTATTGTCTGGTGTGATAGCCATTAGCCATACATGGCTAATAAGACTGAGGAATTGAGTTCTTTATTTTACTTAGATAGCATATCCTAAAGAAAATCCTTGAAAATTAATTTTTCTCAAGCTCCTCACAAAATTTCCAATAAATGAATTATCTTATGGCTTTAAAAAATGATATTTTTTCCAAGTAATCAGTTTATTTGATGGTCTTTTTTATCTTTTGGGGTTCAAATAAGAGCTGGAAGCGTCTGTTCATTTTATAAAGATTTAAAATTCTTCTTAGTACAACTTCTACTCTAATTTGTGTGCAATTTTCAGAAGGTCTTGTCAAGTAGTTCGGCATTTAATGAAATTAAAATAATAACTTTACTGGCAAAGTGAAAGACTTTTTTAGGAAGAATTTCTATCAACCAAAAATGCCAGGACTTTTGGTGCCTATTTTTTAAATAACTTATGATACTTGATTATACCCGTAATTTTATTTGTCTCAGTAGAGTATTTTTTTCTTAATAAGAATTATAAATTTCCAAGCTTACCTTTATTCCCATAGGTACAGTTCCTACATTGAAAATGTCCAGAATATTATTTAAACCTTGACTGCTCTCTCGATGGCACCCAGCCTTCATCACTTACATGGCTTAGTTTGTTCATTCTTAAAACAGTCTTTGGATTTTAAACTAAAATATTTATCAAACCCAAGTCTATAGTAAGTGTCCACTAAATGAGCAAACAGGACCATGTAAAACTAATGTCTTTCTTTAAGTGGAAAGTTAACACTTCTTAAAGCATAAGCTGACTCCTTACTATTCCTATTTTTTAATTAATTTTGGTTTTTAAAAAGATTAGGCCATCCTAAGCAGAAAACTATAAACAAAATTGCCGGTATATAAAAGCATAGAATTTGGAATTAAATCCAGGAAACCAAAGAGCACAGAGCTGAAGACCCAAGAATTCTCCTTTCATTGCGTGAACTGCATTGCCATTCATGGCAGGTAAAACTGTCTGAAACAAAGATCTGAAGTCCTTAGGTGAGTAGCAGTAGAAGCTGCTGCCAGTGTTGCCTAGCAGGAAAGGAACTTGGAGCAATCAGGGAATCAGAGGTGCTGTGGACCAAAAGCCCATATGGGAATCCTTGTGCTTTCCCAGATCCCAGTGAGAGCCACCTCACTCCACCTTTACGTTTCATTTTAAGCTTCTTTTTCACAATAGTAAGAAGTTATATTAAAAACAAACATCCTATAGATGAGTACATATGATTTCTAAGGTTTTCTTCCAAACAATATGAGAGGTGGAAAAAGAAGATGAACCTGGATGAAGCAAAATTATGTTAAAGCTGGGCAAAGGGTACACAGAGGTTCATTATAGTTACTATTCTGTCTACTGTTGTACACTTGGAAAAGTTTCCATGATGATTTTAAAATGCAAATATTATAAAGGCTGAGTTGATGTAAATGTTTATATTACTAATAATACTTAGGAGGTAAGCTTTACTTCTATATACCGTAGTTATCCTGTCTTACCCTCCTACCTATTGCTCCAGCGTTTTCTCACCAGGCTCTCCCCTGCAGCCTCTGCTCAGGCTACACTGGCTGACTTTTTGTTGTCGTTATTTCAATCTCAGCTTTTCTCTCTCACCCCAGGACCTTTGCATATGCCATTTCCCCATTCCGGGTTCTCTTCTTTCCTCGCTTATTCCTGAACCCAACAACTACTTACTACCTCACTAGTACACCAAATTGTATTGTTAGGTACTAGACTGATTCTCATTCCATTCAGTTCCCATTCAGGTCGGGTTGCTTACCGCCTGTTCTCCTGTGATGAAAGTCAGGGCGTGTGCCTTTCTCAGCTTTGGACACAACTTATGAAGATAGTACCACCTCTTAGTTGCTACCGTACACCTTCTCCTCATTTTTTTTTTTTTTGAGACAGAGTCTCACTCTGTCACCCAGGCTGGAGTGCAGTGGCATGATCTTGGCTCACTGCAAGCTCCGCCTCCTGGGTTCATGCCATTCTCCTGCCTCAGCCTCCCGAGTAGCTGGGACTACAGGCGTCCGCCACCACTCTGGGCTAATTTTTTGTATTTTTAGTAGAGATGGGGTTTCACCATGTTAGCCAGGATGGTCTCGAACTCTTGACCTTGTGATCTGCCTGCCTCGGCCTCCCAAGTGCTAGGACTACAGGCGTGAGCCACTGTGCCCGGCCTCATTTTTTAAATATTAGAGAAACTGGCCAAATGAGAGTTGGAGTAATCCTGAAGGAGGCAAGGAAGCATGATAAACTAGAGATTGCCTAACTCTATTTGGGGGAAAAAAGAACTCTAAAAATTTTAGACATTGTGTGGACCAAACAAAACAGGTTTATGGACAACACTGAGCCTGTGGGTAGTCCATAGCTATGGATTTGGAAGTGTGAAGTGATTATAGAGTAAGAAAGAAAAAGGAATCTATCTTTGTTGAACTCTCCATAACTGATACCTTTATTTGAAATGTGGCTTATTGGCAACAGCCCAAGATATTATTTAAATTGTGAATACTAATACCCTGCTTTAAAATGTGATCCCGGCGATCTCTAAGAACAAACTGTTAATGGAGAGAGATGATCTGTATCTTTCAGTTCAGTTTCTCATTATGAGTTCATGTGTAATTTAATAAAATGTTCAGACTATTCATGCCTTTCAAAATATTTTTGTTACAAATGTATTTTGCCTGATTTTTAATATTCTCCATTTCTTCTAATTAATCATATTAATCAATTAAAATAGAAAATGAGTCCTGCTCAGTGTAAAATAACCTCAAGCCCATGCTGTTTAATTTTATAAGGTACTCATAATGAAAAAGAATAATTTAGCTAATCAAATAACAACTTCCTTTTTCCTTACCTATCTTAAGACAGCTGATCTTCTGTAATCACTCCTTCAGCCTAAGAATCTATTCCGAGCTAGACCTATCAGTAGCAAAATGCATTAATATGAATGCTTTAGAGCTGGAAAGTTGAGAGTGCCTGCCTTCTTTATGTAACTAGTGATAGAACAGAGCAACCTGTCACTTGGTGAATTTAAATCTCTGTGGGAAGAAACTATGGAATATCTTTATGATGATGAAATTATCTATGTGGAATGTTTCTTAACAAACTTGGTTATCTCAAAAATGATAGGACCAGTATCAAGGCAAATATAGGATAGTGTAGAGACTTTGCATAAAGAGATTATTCCCAAAGGAGTGAACTTTCTTAAGCTAATTTTAAAATTAATATTAAAGCTTGAATTTTGGCCAAAAGTAGAAATCAACATATTTCTAACAAAACTCTGAAAAGGTCTATCTCTTAATTAGGAGTATGAATTGGAAGTTAAGATTAGGGCCATACAGAACATATAACAGTAATGGAGAACTATTCCAGGTAAAAGGTAGTAATTATTTTGAAAAACGATGTAATGCAAACCTAGTCAAATGAAGATGTGATGAACCAGGCACTTTCTGGCGCATTGTCTTCCTCAGTCTTGTCCTGTGACTTCTCTAAGCCAATCCAATCAATTCCTAATTATTTCACTGAACTAGAAGTTCAGGGATAGGAGAGTTAAAAGAACCTACAGCATGCATTTGGTAAGATTCTCATGAAGAGACATGTCCCAAGTCTGGATAGTTGTTTGTCCTTATTTGGGGCTTGAATGAGAGCAGTAGGTAAACTATACTGATGTTTTGATAGATAACAATCCTTGCTGATTCAAACTACAAGCTGACTCACTACTGTAATAACCTAACAGTTTCTGAATTCTACACCTCCCAAACTCAGACTCAAAGCTCTATTGCTGGTAGTTGACTATACATTATATCTGTTTTTACATATGTGACAAATAGTTTAGATGAAATGGAGTAATTTGAGGGAAGAAACAAGGTACTTAGTAGATGAATAAATTGGTCTCCTTAGAAGGAAAGTTTAAAAGCTGGTTAAGTTATTTTGGAAATACTCAGATTGTTTAAATATGCATCTATGAACTTAAGAAATTCTTATAGCAAGAATTTGGAATTGAGAAAATAATTTTTCTCGAGTTTCTACCTAATACTTAGCTCTTATCAAAAAACAATTTGGCATATGGATGCCAAGGTTGACATAGTAATCAATTTAATTTTTTTCTTTTATTTTCTTTTGGAATGATGCCATCTGCTATAATGAGATGAGGCTGCCTGGAAAAATTGTAAAGTTGCTGACCACTCTTGAAGCCACATCATCCAGTACTGTGATTTTAAATTTTTATTATCGTAAAAAGTGTGACGTCGTGTCTAGGGTAAAGGCTCTTAAAAAATTGAATTTGTATCAAAAGAAATGCAGAAATGTATCTAATTTCCCTCCATCTCCCAGGATAGGCCTTTTCAGCTTTTAACTCTGTAAATGCTCCATTTTAAGTGTGTTAGCAAAGCATTTTTGTTCAGGCTGTCAAAAGGAGCTTTTGTCTAGGGAAGATGGTGGGATGCGGGAGGGTGATGAGTGTGTGTTTTTCCTGTTCATCCAAATTTATAGGAAACCCCTTCACAGGAATGGTATTTTCCTGTAAAGTGATCAGTCATTTCAGTGGATAATCTTCAGATTACTGGATACATATTTGGCAGAAATCAAACAGATAAATTGTTGCCAGTCAATTGTAGGCAGGTGCCTGGGGAGACAGAGTGTTCCTCACTAGTATACCGCTTACTTTACATTGTTGTTGATTTCAATGGAACAAGTGTCATCGCTCGTCCATTACTCTTTATTTTTTTCATCCATTGCTTTTTTTTTTTCCTTCTTGAGACAGGGTCTCACTGTGTCACCCAGTCTAGAGAGCAGTGTCACCATCTTGGCTCATTGCAGCCTCGACCTCCTGGGCTCAAGCAATCCTCCCACCTCAGCCCCACAAGTAGCTGGGACTACAGGCATACGCCACCACGCCTAGCTAATTTTTTTGTATTCTTTCTGTAGAGATGGGGTTTCTCCATGTTGGCCTGGCTAGTCTCGAACTCCTGAGATCAAGTGATTTGCCTGCCTCAGCCTCCCAAAGTGCTAGGATTACAGGCTTGAGCCACTGCACCAGCCCATTCATTACTATTTAAAGGGGTATTTTCATTGTATTCTGTGTGTGTTATGTATGTTCTGTTGACGTAAATGAAAATCCCTGGAAACACGTGAGTTTTGTTATGCTTGTAGCATTTCTGAGTTACTTGTTCAATGATTCTGTTAAATTTTTACCATTAAGTGTGCTTTCTCATCTTTTTTTAAAAAAGAGCTTGCTCACATAAGTCCTGGGAATTTTTTCTTTTTGCGTGTTTTCTCTCCTAAAGTTTTCCCTGAAAAATTTAATTGCAAACTCTTACGATGTTGGCTGAATATGTTTACTTTTGCAAGGGCATAATTGAATAGGTTCTGTGCTTTTAAAATAGGTAGCAAGATTTTCAGCATCCTATCTTGGTAAACTATCTGTCCATGAACTATACCCTGTAGTGATCATTATGGGAAAAAAAACCCAATTGCATGCTACTCTAGCACACATTCAGTCTTTCAAACCCACCAATAGCATAGCTTCTCTTCATTCTAGCATCCAGAGTTCTAGGCTTCAAGATTTTAACAGAGGATTTTACAAACTCACCAGAGGCTAGACAGTGTTAAATTTCTAGTAATTTATTAATTCTTTCAACAAAAATTTCAGGAACCAGTGGTGCATTTCTCACGTGAATTAAATTATCAAATTTAGAATTTAAGTTGCTAAAACGATTTAGGTTTTTTAGTTGCTCATCGTATTTGTTGTGTTAAAATAATTTAAGCTAGAATATGAGAGAAAAAAACTTCCTTTTGAAACTCAGACTTCTATATTTTCTGAGTCTGGTATAAAGCTAAGGATATTAAATTCTGAAAGTGGTTACTGGTGTGCTTAGTAACTGCCTATAGTTATATGATAAATTAAGATAGAGGAGGACATCGAGAAACTTTTTGGTAAAATCCTGCCCATCTCAGAAACACACATTTTACCTGAATTCATAGGATGAGTTCCTCTTCAAAATGATTATCCCCTGATATTCCATGGCAGAAACAAGTTTTTAAGGATATGAAATATGTGATTTCATTTAAGCATGGTATAAATGATTATAGAATGTGTAGCATCTATTAGGGTTAGGGAAGGATCTGATTGATAGTCAGAATTGCATACTACTGAAAGTAGATCTACATGTACTAAGAAGTATGTCCGTACATCACTCATTCTGTATTCAACAAACACTGCTGAGATTATTTGACATCACAGTTTTTTTCTAAGTCATGTTCATAATCGCCTATTTCTGAACTTTTCCTAGTTCTTCCTAAATTCGTAGATTTGCTTTTCTTTCATCCTCCACCTCCAGTCATTCATCCCAAATTTCTAAAATTTAGCCTTTTATACTACAAAACATTACAAAGTTATTTTCACTTGAGATTTCATGGGAACTACTAGAACCCACAGGGATCCTCCCTGTTTCTGACGTTCCTCCGACCTCTGCCTCCTGTCTGTGTGTACTACATCCCCAGACTGAGTCCCAGCGTCAGCTCTCTGAGCTTGGTGTGATGTGTGCATGTCCGTGGGCTCCTTTCCCGAGGCATTGTCATGGAGATAGAATGGGGTCTGCAGGTGAAGAGCTATTTTGTCCATTGTGTTATACATATAGAAGCTGGGCTCCACAGAGTGGGTGGTTGGAATTAATGCACATTTGGTAGCTGGGCCACTTGCTGTTTTGCAGGCTTAATGATTCCAAAGCACAGAATAGAGCAATAATTTGAGATGTGCCAAAGGGATATTGAGCATCAGCATGTCCCACTTTTTAAAGTGAGTTTAGAAGCATTTAATAAGGCGCTGACTGTGATCTCTTCTTACCCTGATTAATTTACGCATGCATTAAAAATTTCCTGTAATATAAATTGATTGAGAATCTGTTTCTGCTCCTAAATTGGTCATCAAGCATCTACTGTCTGCGTGAGAGCTGGTCACTGCTTCCTTTTTTTCTTTTTTCTTTTTTAGGTGAACCTAATTAAAAGGAAAGATTAGATTCTATATAAAGCATGCTCTTTTGTGCATATAATTATAGAGAGAAGAAATAAGGGATTCATCTAATAGATTCTGAGGCTTTGAAAGAGTCTTTTGCATAGTTCATACATCATAGAAAGCATTTAGAAATTACATTTTCAGGAAGATAAAACAGTATTATGACCAAATTTATCAGAGAGATTACATTTCTTAATTTGGAAATGTAAAATTTTTAGTAGTTTTTACAAATGGTTGCAACCAAAAGGTTATCAGCTAGGATAGAAATAAAATTAGGCTACTGGTAGATTAGGAAATCATGTAGAATTAGATGATGTCTGATAAAAATTTTGTTTTCCTTTCAACTTTGAGGCAGTTAGTCTAATAGAACCCTCAGTGGAGTTAGAAGTGCCCAGAATTATTAGGAAGTGGGCAGGGGAGGCTGCCTCATTACTTCCTTCAGCTTTCAATCAGTACAAAATGGAGCTTAAAATCAGGCTTTCAGCAGACAGCAGGATGTTCCATATCTACCTATCCACAAATATTCCTCATTATTTTTAGCCTGTAATGGTCATATAGCACTTAAACTTATTTTTAAATGCTTCTCTAATGTTTCACTTGAGTAGAAAAAAGCACGTGATATTCTATAAAATTTACCTGCAAATATACTAAAAAGAAGAAAAAAAAACTGGATCTTTTCTAAGCTTAATACAAAAGGAGTAACAAAGAATAACATATCTTAACCAGAAACAGTATCATATGAGTTTACTGTTAGTGAAAATTATAGAATTTAAATACTTAATTTTCTGAGCATCTTATAAGAGAGTATGACTTGCACTGAGACCTTAAAAAATCAAATTTAAAACAAACCTGGATAAACAATGAATTGTTCAGAGGAAAGGAAGCAATTACTTTTCAGAAACAACATATATCCTTCTCCATGCTCCCTGGCAGAGTGTTTTCAACTATGATTTGATCAATAATCTCACAGTAGTGGCAGATATAGAAAAAAAATAAATGTTTATCACACTTGTAAACATCTCAGGCAAAGCCAAAGTGTTTGCTGAGAAGACAACATTCATTCTTGAATTTCCCCATGGGTCAGATCTGGGGGGCATTTACTATTTGACTTGTAAGGTTGGGTATTAATGACTCAAACCAGAAGTTAATGCATTATTGTAAATATATGTGGGTGGGTTGTTTCCTGACAAAGTGAAATACAGAGTTATGCTGAATTATCCAAAGGGTGCTTATCTCTATTTGGACAGATAACAAAGACCTTGTCAACCAAAGGAGGTAGGGAAAAGTTGTTTATTTAGGGCTTTTTAAAAACAGATATAACCTACAGCTTTTTTTAAAAGCCTTTGAAAATTATTCACTCCTTGTAAAAAATATGTTTTAATTCATCTTGGGATTTTTTTTGGCACTTGGATTGATCTCTAGATTCCATCTTTTTCAGAAGAAAGATGAATAAATTACTTAGAGTATAAACAGATGAGCAGATAGCTGCCTATAACAGTGGGATGTAAAACGTATATAGCAAGAGCTGAAAGTGTTGGAGAAAGTAATCAGCCTTTCTCCTTTGCAGTTTTTTAAATTCAATTATATGTCTCCTGATTAAATCATAAATGTGTATGTGTCTGTGTTATAAAACTTTCCTTCCTCCTGGATCTGATATTAGATAAACCATTTTTCTTGATCATCTTTCCAGGAAGGATGAAGAGCAGCGGGGAAGCCACACTTCTTATCATGTATGGCTTTCTTTATGTTCTGTGCAAAAAAAGCAAAGGAGTGAAGACAAATCAGGTGTATATTTGGACATCATGGGGCTTCTAAAACCTGGGAGGAGAGTGCTGAGGTCATTTTTCAAAAGTTTGATATCAAAAAGCCCCAAGGTATAAGCAGTGAAGACTTAGGTATCTGTAATTTTTGTGCCTGTGTTACTATCTCAGACCCATGAGAGATTGGGTTTAAACTCAGGTCTCCTGGGAGCTGTGCTCGTTCCCCAGGATTCTCACTGGGTATCACAGCAGCAAAGGTCAACTGCTGCCATCTCTCTGCACATATATTTGACTCTGCATTTGTAGGCATAATGCAGGTTTTTTATGGGTTCTATTTGATAACATTGGGCCAAAGTAGACCTTCCTAAAACATGGGAGTGGGGGCATACTTTGTGGGACATAATGATCTGCAGGGAAAGAGTTAAACTCTATCAGCAGACTTGAAAACAGTGGTCTTGGTAGCTTTGAATTAATCGTTTAACTTCTATACTTCTTTACTCTGCTGTTTGCTTTTATAGCACATCCCACATAGAATTATATTAAGGAATATGAGCTGAAGCTAGAAGGTACACTTCAATGAGTTTGCCATCAAATGATGCAATAACTGTTAAAATCTTTGGAAAATGTCTTTATACAAAAGCAAGTCACTAAAAATTAAATGTACTAAATTGTGTACATAGAATGTCATCTTTCTTACCCAAGGAATAGTCTTTTTTTGTGGGTCTGAATGTGATTTAAGTGGCCATTTATATAAGAGAAATAAGTGATTATTCTACTTACAAAATGAGAGCATATATTTTAAAAATTTAGAAATACTGAGTACTTGAGAAATGGCAGGCCTTATTCTTGATTGTCCCAAGTTCTTGATGGTACATCGTAGCACTTAATAGCTGAAGAAAACAAGCTTTTAGCAACAGTTTTTCCAACTACTAGTATGAATAATGTGTCATATAGAAGGTATTATTTCCAATTTCCAATGTCTGGGGATGTCCTGCAGAAAAAATCAGAGTTATGAAAATATTTATGGAATCTTATATTCGCAAATATAGTATGAAGAAGTTTACAGAGACTGTCAGTGAAATGAAATCCTCACAGTATAACCTTTTAGTTTGATGTGAGGCTACATGGCAAACAATAACAGAGTTCTAAGTCTTTTCATATTCTACAAAATCCATCTGGTTTCTTTGTACTATGTGCGTTAGAAGAAGCCTGGTGAAGACTTTGGGGTTTGGGGGAATGTTTTTGAATACAGAAATATAGAAAAGTTAAATTTGTTAGATGGGTGGAGATATTAGAGATAAATATTTTAGGAATAAGTAAATATTAGGAAATATATATGAAATAGTGATAATGGTTTATGTATTAAACTTCAGTTGAACAGAAAGAGAAATCCGTAGAACTCTTTTAAACCACTTATTCTGAGGTGACTAAAATAATAGGAAGGAAAAGTAAAAAATTATTTTTAATCTTTCTCCGTGGTGTCAGCCCCTATATTAGTCTGGGCTATCTAAGTCCTTGAAAAATCTCTAGAAAAAAAGGTGGTGGGCACTTATCAAGGAAACATGTTCTTTGTGTTGACAGCTGAGAAAAGGTAGAGATATATTATAGTAGAGAAAACAATTAAGGAAAAATAACAAAAACTAATGTAAATTTAATGCTCTTACACTATCATCTTATACAATAAATGCAACAATACCAAGGAGACAGGAGGAAGGATGGCAAGAAAAGTAGAAAACTGCAGAGAACCTTGTAGCTGGGGCAGAAATAGGGCTGCTAGAAACCCCCCCTAGAGAATGGACCACCCCATGGCCTTGTCAAGACAGTTCTCTGAACAGAAGGGATCTCCCATCTTTTGGCCACCATGAGCTTCTCCTGTCAACAAAATTCCCTCCACTTCAGTTGCATTTGAGGCAGAATTCTCTGTGACAAATTCCTATCCTCTGGACCTGGAACAGTGCTGCAGCTGGCCAGCGTACCACAATTTCCTCAGCTGGGAGCAGACTGGACATGAAGAATTGGAAGTATCCAGATATTTTTAGTCATAGAATAAGAGCTCTAGTATGGAAACATTCAGGGAGAATGTCGGTAAACCAAAATCCTGACAGTATAATCCTTCCCTTTATGAAGTAGTTTAAAAGAGATTTATTAGTATTTGTATTTAATTAACTAGAATCACATTTATACTTTTAAAAGCCTGTTATAAACCAGAAGTAATTCAGTGGCCAAGAAGAGAAGGCTTAATGAATCGTACTCTTGCTGATTTCCACTGATCCTGTATTATTCAATTTCCTGTTTTTTTTTTTTTTGTTTGTTTTTTTTTTGAGACGGAGTCTCGCTCTTTCGCCCAGGCTGGAGTGCAGTGGTGCAATCTCGGCTCACTGCAAGCTCCGCCTCCCGGGTTCACGCCATTTTCCTGCCTCAGCCTCTCCGAGTAGCTGGGACTACAGGCGCCCGCCACCACGCCCAGCTAATTTTTTGTATTTTTTAGTAGAGACGGGGTTTCACT
>NW_026652280.1:22384049-22602065 GCF_009828535.3 Hylobates moloch | reverse complement strand
ATTTAACTGATTACTCTCTACTCACAAGCCTTCGGAGAAGAGGAAAGCCCTTTTAAAACTCTGCAGTGATGCACACAGGAAGTGCATGATTGTATTATTTTCTTATAGTTTAGTGGTGGTTCTAGAAAATGTTCAAAAGCTTTCTTCTTGTAAAAGACTGTCAATTCCGGGACTGTGCTGTTTATTAAATATAGATCTTAATAAATTTCTGGTGTAGAATCTTTAGCGTATAGAGGTTTGTAGATTCTGGAATTTTAAAAATATTTCTCTAAATTCTTTAGCTTTTCAGTTGAATATAAACATTAGTGGACAATAAGAGATGTAAATGTAGGGCCATGCACAGTGAATCCCAGCACTTTAGGAGGCCAACATGGGAGGATCAGTTGAGCCCAGGAGTTGGAGACCAGCCTGGACAACATAGTGTGAAACCATGAGACCCCATCTCTACAAAAGAGAGAGAGAGAAAGAGAGGTAAGTTTATGTTTAGGGCCCAAAAATAAAAACATTAAGAATGGTTTAGACAAGCAATCCTGAATCAATAGCTAGTAATATAAATTAAGCAAAAATGTCTAGCTTATATTTTTAAAAAAAATAAATATCACTTGTGGCATACACAAATCTACTAGAGAGTGATGAACAAGAATTCAAGGAAAAGAACATTCCCAGCAGATTTACAGGAAAGGCATCCTTACCAAGAAATGGTAGCTTGTGGTTAAGTTTCCCCAAGGGAAATTGTGGGAGCACTGTCGGTTGAGACCTGATGGAAAACTTGAAAATGTGTTCTGGGGAACAGCCTTAGCCTTGTGCTCTCAATAGTGAGCCTTTTGCATGTTCATTTCTCAGTGGATCCAGGCAGGAGCAACAGAAGCTCCCACAACTCACTCTTTCCTGATGTATCTATTTTTCTGTGCATGTGGCATAGGTAACTGCCTTAATGAGGTAAAATACACATGAGATAACTTCACTTGTTTTAAGTGCACAGTTTGATAAGTGGTAGCACATGTATACAACCATGTGACCACCACCATAATCAGGATAAGAACATATCCATTACCCAAAAAGTGTCCTTCTGCCCCTTTGCAGTCAGTCCTCTTCCCCTGACAATCACCAATCTTTCTGGCACTGTGGTTTTTGCCTGATTAAGGATTTTATATAAATGGAATCATACAGCATGTAATTGTTTGTGTCTAGCTTATTTCTCTTAGCATCACGTTTATGTTCATCTGCCTAACCTGTATTTCAATCTGTTTCCTTACTAAGAACTAATATTAAATTTCTGGATATAGAATCCCAAATATGAACCCTAACTAGAAAACTGGGCCCATCTACACTGGAACCGAAATTCTTTAACCATGTTAAATAAAGGAAAAGCAAAAATACCCATGATTAGAGCAGTCATTACTTTTGGAGTTTATTTCTATACCTTATTATTTGTTCAGGTTTTCATTCCCTTTGTTTTACCCCTCCTGAGGTGCTTTCTATAATAATATCTATTTTTTTAAATAAAAGGAAAAATTGTTTTGATCTTCAGCATTTTGTGATAATTTCATAGTGTCTATGATAATGTACTATGCCCTGAGTTGTCTTGAACCCAGACTAGAAATCTTTGGGTCAGAAAATGCTTACAGAAAAAAACTAAACATAACTTAAACCTATATGTGACTATAATTTTCTTTATTGATATGAACACACATATAGTACAAATAAATTATCTAAATGAATACCTATTTTTGCATCCTAGAAAAATGTAAACTGTGCATTGAAAATAATTATCATAAAAAGTAGGACAGGAGTTATTTCTGTAGTCAGACTTTAGCTGCATACATTTTTGTTAAGTATCCAAGAATGTTTTCCACAATGTGTCTCTGAATTACTGTTTATCGCATCCTACACCAGAAATTATTTAATTAGAAAAATAGATTGAAGAGGATATAAGAAGCTATTCTATAAGCAAAAAGAGACTAAGAAAGTAAGATAGCTTGTTGGCTGTCACATTTAGTGATATAATATTTAGAATATATAATCATGTCTTTTACAAACGTGTAAAATGTTCTGTAACACTTGAATGGCTGCAGCTGTCGGCTCATTTTTTCTGGATTAAGTTTGGTCAAGAAAGAAACTGCCTCATTTTCTAGTTGTCATTTGCCCAGGAAGTAAAAGCAAAATTGTAATGAGGGAATCACAGCAGGAGAGCCTCCTAACAAATGAGAGGCATATATTGACTGACAGCCAGCATGCCATTTCAGTGATAAATGTATTTTTATACACTGCTGTTCAAGGTCACTCACTGTTGTCCTTGAGTGTGCAGCCATCAAAAGTCATGCAGTTCACATTCTAGACAGTTCTAATAATCAGTGCAAAGATGCCTGACTTAAAAAAATCAGTCATTAATTTTATACATCATTTATGTAAATTACACATCTTGATATTTCACTGCAGTTTCATCTTGCTATTGTTGAAAATTGTTGAGAAATCAAAGAAGATGTAAATTTATGAGGCATTTGTGAGATGTATTGATATAGATTTTTTACAGTGTTCACAGAAGCCAAACTTAAACATGGATGAACTTCAGTAATTACCCCTTCTGTGTTTTGTGCTTCTTCAGTGTTTAAAATTCATAAAGAACTTTTATAAATCTAAGCATTCCAAAACAAAACTATTATCAGTTTAAGACTAACGCTATGTTTGAAATAGAATTTATACTAAAAAAATACAAAAAAGGACATTTTGCTTTTAGATCTGCCTCAATCCAAAGGAAATGTTGCTACTTTTTGAACATGGTAGTTAACCGTTTAGAAAGCACTCTCTAATTACTCAGAGAGAGTGATCTAGTTATTCACCATTTTGTTACTCAAAACTCAAACACACTTTCTAAATATAGAATGAACAAAACCATGTTGTTACTCAGGTTTTTGATCTCCATAAATAGCACAATGTTCAGGGATTAATCTAGTATTAAATAGCTATATTTTCAAAGTTAAATTATATGCAAAATGTAATGATTTGGATCCCACGATATCCCACGATATCTTTCAGTAAATATTTTTAAAAATATTATGATTGTTGGATTTAAGAATCCTTATGTTAAATATGTGTTCACAGTGCATATTCACAGAAAATCACGGGGCCCTTTATGGTCTGTCTTCAGACTAATTTGCCATCTACGCTTATCTGATTCCACTTCATTCCTTGCACTGTAAATGTTGATCAATCCACCCCATCACAAACCACTTACAAGTTCTGTGCGATCCGCACAGCTGCATCTCTAATGCATCTAGACTTATGTGCGTAGACTATAGGAGATAGTACACCCAATAAGAAAAGCTGAGCTCTTTTCAATACTAGAGAGTTTTAGGATTGCATTTACCATGTACTTCCATTTTGGTCGATATTTTTAGTTTTTATATTTTGGGTCCCAAGTGAGAAAGAAACAGGTTCCTAACTCTAATTATCCTTTACTTAAAAAGTGCTTATTTATGGTCCTTGTAGGAAAGTATTGCCTCTTTGGGGTACAGACAAGCTGATGGGAGGGTGAAAACCTTCAGGCACTGAGGACCAGGGAGGGAGGCTGCTGGTGAGAGAAATGGGGCCACCATCTCTGTAACCTGGCCTGGGTGTCTGGGGGAATCAACACAGGTACCTTCCTCCTTCTTAGCCAGTGAAGAAGGCCAGGACAACTCTGTTTTAAGAGGTTTGAACTCCTGAAGGTGGGTCAAATAAAAGAGTGTTTCTTCATCCTCACTGTGGCAGTGGGCCAGTGGACCCTGCCTCACCCCACACAGACGCAGGACTCCCCTGGGAAAGTGGGCTTCATGTGTCCCAGGCAGTGCTGTCATCCCAGCCGTCCTCACAGGGATGGCAGGGCAAGGGAGATTGCTGTGGACCAGGACAGCACCAGGATAGGAAGGGAGGTTGGGCCAATCCAGGGACCTTCCTGTGTATGTGGAAGCCACCTCCATGCCACATGGGGTTGGGAGTCTAGCGGTTCTGTGAGGTCCCCTGAAATTGAGAAGGGTCTGCAAGGTGGGCTGGCTGACTGTTGCCTGTCCAGAACGAGGGGACAGACACTTCCCCCAGGCAAGCCCCAGCACCACCACAAGCTCTTGCTTCCAAGCAGCCCTGCTGTAGCTGCCTGGGCTGGGGCTGCACCCAGCCTCCAAGCACCACCAGACATCACTCAAGGTCTTTGTTATTTGGTGTGGGGAAGTCACTTATAAGTGTTAGTGTATAATACACATAAGACTTTCTCAGCTGTAGGAAAGTCAAGCTACGGAAATTTGAAGATCCAGCAGTTCATAGCTTTCTTTTAACTGGTATTCTGTGAGGCAGCAGACTCTGGCACCAGACTGCCTGGATTCTAACCCAAAAAAGTTATTGCACCTCCCTGTGCCTCGGTCCCCTCATCTATGAGGTGGGGAATAACATAGTCTGCTTATCTCATTGGGTTGATATGTAAAGATTAAAAAGTTTATGTAAAAGTGTCTGGAACAGCACCTGGCATATCATACATGCTACGAAAGTTTGCCTTCTTAGTATGCTTTTTGGATTCTCTATAGCAACAATCCCTAACCTTTTTGGCAGCAGGGACCAGTTTCATGGAAGACAAGTTTTCCATGGACCTGAGTGGGGTGGATGGTTTTGTGATGAAACTGTTCCTCCTCAGATCATCAGGCATTAGTTAGATTCTCATAAGTGGGGCACAACCTAGATTCCTCGCATGCACAGTTCACAATAGGGTTTGCGCACCCATGAGAATCTAATACTGCCACTGACCTGACAGGAGGCAGAGGCTTGCTTACCTGTCACCCACCCTCCTGCTATATGGCCTGGTTCTTAACAGGCCATGGACCGGTACCAGTCCATGGTCCAGGGGTTGAGGACCGCTGTTCTGTGGTATAGCATAGTAATGCATGTTTACCCTTCCATGTACAATCTTAAAATTTATTTCAAGGATGACAACAGCTGTTTTATAGTTGACCTTTGCTAAATCCACTTTTTGTTTTAAATTAAAGTATTAAGTTATATGATGCAATTTTATCAAGACCCAATGGCGAGACAGAAACTAACCTCTTTAAGCACCCAGGTGATATGATATAAGTGTTGAGAATTAGTAAATTGGAGAAGAAAGAAATAGAAGAGAGTTAATGAGCAATAAATGAATGGGAGTACATGTTTAATGAAAATAAACAGGGTGCAAAATGAGTACTAATGTATTTTGGAAAGTGGTAGAAGAGGCTTTAGAGCAGGAGGTGGCTGATCATCTGGGTTTTTGTCAGTGGATGCCTCTCAAGATGTTTCTGCAGCCCCAAGACTCTGTCCATTGGCTTAGGTGTGCACATCTCACTCTCCTAAAGATAACGGGGAGCACTTCAGATGTCAGCCATCTGCATGGCAACAACTGTATGAGTTTTTCCTTTTCAAGGAGTTCTAGTAAATTATCTTTTAATGGTGATCATCAGCCACAATTGCCGTTTTCTGATAAAATAAGCATATGCTGACCAGGCTGCGTAGTGTTATGAGAAACTGTAATGACATCTGATCTCCTAATTCCAGTACTCAGTCTGGTTTGAAATCTTGGCCGGGCACAGTGGTTCACGCCTATAATCCCAGCCCTTTGAGAGGCCAAGGCAGGTGGATCACTTGGGGTCAGGAGTTCGAGACCAGCCTGGCCAACATGGGGAAACCCTGTCTCCACTAAAAATACAAAAATTAGCTGGGCATCATGGCATGCACCTGTAATCCCAGCTACTTGGGAGGCTGAGGCAGGAGAATCACTTGAACCTTGGAGGCGGAGGTTGCAGTGAGCCAAGATCGTGCCATTGCACTCTGCATTCCAGCCTAGGTGACGGAGTAAGACTCCATCTCAAAAAAAAAAAAAAAAAGAAAAGAAAAGGAATAAAAGAAATTCCACATCTTGAGGCCAGGTGCTCACACCTGTAATCCCAGCACTTTGGGAGGCTGAGGTGGGTGGATCACCTGAGGTCAGGAGTTCGAGACCAGCCTGACCAACATGGAGAAACCCCGTCTCTACTAAAAATACAAAAAATTCGCCAGGAGGTTGGTGGGTGCCTATAATCCCAGCTACTCGGGAGGCTGAGGCAGGAGAATCACTTGAACCTGGGAGGTGGAGGTTGCAGTGAGCCGAGATCGTGCCATTGCACTCCAGCCTGGGCAACAAGAGTGAAACTCTGTCTCAAAAAAAAAAAAAAAGAAAAGAAATTCCACATCATGAGATGTAGTTGAATAAGGTGACCTCAAAGATACCATCCAACTCTAAGATGTCTTGATTGGAAAGCTTGGAGAGAGTTTAAGGAAAAGCCACTGAAATTATTAAAAAGTTGAGAAATAAGACCTGATAGGAAAGGTTATAGTCACTGGGATTTTTTTTTTTTTTAATCCTGAAAACAAAAATTAAGTAAAAGAGGGGGCAGGTTGCTGCAACAGTCCTCAAGCTTTTAAAAGGCTGTCACACTAAGATTGGTCACCAGCTGTTCTCCATCTCTACTGAGGCCAGGACCAGAGGAATCAAGCTTCAACTGCAGTGTTTTGGATTTAGATTTGATATAAGGAAAAATTTCCTGACAGCACACGTTGTTAAACACTGAAAAGGGTCCTCAGGGGAGATGTGGGAATCTTTCTCTGGAGATATTTGAAAACAGAATAGATTTTCATCTGTCTGACCTGCTTCACCGTAGCCCTGTCCACACACACAGCAGAATGGGTGACCTTTCAGTGTTCTTGGCAACACCATGTGGTCTTAAGAGCCTATGCACAAACAGACTTGAGAAGGCTGAGTTCATCGTGATAATTAAATTGGACTTGAGCCTTCTAATCGGCCATAGATGAGATTATCTATTTTTTAATGGTGTTATTATCTGCCTAAATTATTTGTTGAATCTATAATTTGTTTCCTTGAGCAGATGAACCTTAAATATCTAATAAAATTTTCACAAATTGATTGCTTGGGAGAAAAGAAGGGGGATTTTTTTTTTTCCTGGAACATAATTAATTCTTAACTTTTGAACTCTTTTGAAATGGCTCTTTTTTGATGAGCCTTTCCCTTGCCTAACAGAGCTGTCAGTCAGAGCGATGTCTTTGTCTTCTCTCTGCCTTGAGCAGTTACCTCCCTGCCAGCCAGCCATGAAATCTATGGGCTCCTGTATTGGGATGTCAGAAAGGCATGCAAATCAGAGCCTGGTTCCCCCTCCTTAGCTGCCCTTTTCTGACTTCAGCTGCTGTTAATATGAGAGAGATACCAAACGTACGATGAGTGCTACAAGCACCCGCTGCACCTCACTTGGCGTTGCTGGGTATCATTAAGTGGGAGCAGCACTGGGAAGATGTAGGTATTTGCAGGTCTTTGGTATTGCCTCTCCTTTTGAGAGTTCTTCCTCATTTCTGAGGCACTGGCTGCCTTGAATTTCTGGCCTGTCTCACGTATTCCCTGCCTCCATACACACACAGACACTTCATTCAGGCTCACCCTAGAGTCAGGGCATCTGCCATGCTTGTACCTCATGAAAACAAGCTTGTCCTGTTTGCCCTCTGCCAGAGCACATTCTAGGGAAAATGCCTCAGGTGAAGTCATAATTGTGTTTTTCGAGATTTCAGAGGCCACATGCAGCCAACTGGGGAGGATGTATTTCGGCTCAGCAGATCTTTCAAGCGCCCCTCAAATTGCAACTGCTTGACTTAATCTAAAGTCAGCCACGTTGCTTCCTGAGAAGCCCACAGCCACACCAGCTGCTTCCCTCTCAGCCCCTCAAGACCTTGGGGGCCATCAAGGTTGAGTCCACGCTCCTGCATTTTTCCAGTTTATGTTACTAAATGTTATACAAAATACATGGGTCAGTACTTTATGAATCTTTTCCTTGTGCTGGTATTTATGATAGGGAAATCTTACCTACTTTTGGAAATCTTGTTTTCATAATTTATGTTAAAATTAAGAAAATTTAGATAGGATTTTGTGTTCCCCCTTAAAGAAAAAAATGATGAGACCTACAAATAAACATAAGATGTTCTCTTTAATTTTATTCAGCCTCAAAGTGGGTTGGTTTCAAGTCCCAAACTTGTCATTTGGAAGCTGACCATGTAAGAGCAGTTTTAAAGAGAATATTCTAGAAAGTCATGGCTTTTGTTGACACTGACCAAGTCATTTTAGAAATTCTCATTTCTGTTTCCTTCTCTGTACAACTGGGTTAATTATATTTCTTTGCAGAGTACATTGAAAATGTATGTTAAAAACTGTTGGGTACATTAAGTATTGTTCATTATTCTGCTTCCCAGTTCCTTTTCTTTAATGAGAAAAAGGGGTGGGGGTGTTTAACAGTTCAACAGTCTGTCTCCTGCTAGGAATAATTGCTTGATTTTTTTTAATTGTTCGTAGCACTTCCTGAATTTGATTAATTTCTCTATATTCCATTTCTGTCTTTTCAAGACAGCAATTTCTTTGACTAAAAATTTAACAAGGCATGATATGATACTCATTCACATATAAAAAGTCTACCAAACCTCTTTTTATGTTGAAACTTGTTTGTTTTTTGGAAAATGTTCTTCAGGGTCTAGCATTTGAGACCCAAACCATCCAATCCGCCCCATCACAAAGCACTTACAAGTTCTGTGCGATCCACACAGCTGCATCTCTAATGCCAGTGTAGAGGTTAAAGTCAGTTCAGGTGGTGCCTGCACAGATCTTAGAAGTTCGGAGAGTCTGAACAAAAGACAATGGCAACATTTCCATTACAGTGAGGGCTGAAGCACCTCTCAGGCTGAGATTGTAATGAACTCACCAGATGTACCAAGCCATTTAAAACAGCGAACTTCCCTGCACTGCTTGAGCAGTACTTGCTCTTACGAGACAGCAGGTCTGTCTGTCAGCTGCAGTCAGCACTCTGTGGTTTTTCTTTAGGTTGCTTTAAAAAGCCAGCCCTATGGGGCACCTAGCAGCATCATGCTGTGTGTGTGTGTGCATGTGTGTGTGATGTTCTTATCCAAGTCATGCTGTGTGTGTGTGTGTGATGTTCTGATCCAAGATGTAGTCCCCCTTTGTCCAAAGAAGACTTTCAAGAAAGTTAAACTCAGTATATGACAGAACTTCAACAACAACAAATGAAAACGGAACAGTGATGAGTAAAATGAGTAGGAGGAAGTATTTATTACTTGATATATATAGAATGAGCATAAATTTAGTTCTAAGTTTCCTGGCAGTAAAGCAAGCCAGTGTTAGGTTATGTAATTATTGTTACATGATAAATGAAAGCAACAAATTTATCTGGAAAGACAAACATTTTCCCAGCAGAAAATTCCAGGCTGAACTTATTTCCCAAAATCTTCGAGAGACACTTAAATAACAATGGTCAGTGTCTTCAGCTGAAAAGAAGTACCCTTCACGTGGATGTTTTAAATACTCGCCAGAGGAAGACAAAAAATGGCATATTTAGAGAAGACTGTTCTGAAGGAGCAAATATGGTCCTAGTGAGTCTGTTTTACTACTTTTACGAAAAGCTAACTTGCTAGCCTCAAAGAAAGGGGTGTGAATGTGTCCACTGGGTTGTAACATCCTTTGGACCTGGTGGTTTATAGCCTGCTTACTGTTATGTTCTCTGACTTACTGAAGCAACCTTCTGGTTGCTGATTAAGGAAGGATGCTAATCTGAAGGAGGAAGCCTTGGCATTCTGTTTTGAAATTGAGGGGCCCAATCTCCAGAAGGAGGCTCAGTCCACCTCTACACAGAGTTGGGCTTTGGGGGCTTTCAAGAAGGACCAGTTTTTCTTAGAAGAACTTTTAATCTACTCACAGTTTTAGATGGATATTAGGATCGCAGAGCATGGAAGAAACTTTGAACTTTGAATCAAATATTTGTAATAGAAAGGTTGCATTAAATGCCGGGAGGGACCAGGTGGGAAATAAGTGAGCTGGGCAGCCTGGTACACAGGTCTTCTTTTGTGTCAGTGCTGGACTGGTGAAGTGAAGAGTACATGCTCAGGCTGAAGTGCTCACCACCACTCAGCCCTGGCTGATGCTGCCACATGTGAACAGAGGCCCAGTATTGCCCCATCCTCCAGTTTTTCAGGAGAGGCTGGAAATCTTGATTTTACATAAGATCTGATCAGTTAGAAAGACGGGCTGAAAAAATTTGTTTTTTGCACTTTTGCAGGCCAAAGCAAACACTTCTATTATCTAATTTCAGGTTAAGGGTTTTGAGTTTGTAGCCTCTAAGTCAAGGCCTTATTGTCCTACTGTCTTTACCATAAAGTGGCCTCAGATTGGCCCAATAGAATTTCAGACTTTTAGCAGAACTGCATCTTGATTTTAAAAAACAGTTAAAAATGCTTTCCCAATGAGCTGATTGACCTAGTAAGTGGGAACGGACCACTTTTTCCGATTTAATTGGTTAAAGGCTTTTTTCCTGCCTGAGTGATTCTCATTCCAGAATAGTTGATGTTAAGCTGGTTTCTTGTGATAATTATGCAGCAAGTGTACTCCATTTCTTAAATTAGTACATTTATGGGCCAGCATCATGAGTAATCACATCTATTTAATCAAATGCCACAGTCTGAAGTCTGTGTTTGTAGGCAACCTGGTATGCTACATGATGCTGAATCTGAGATATGTGATTAAGGCATAGTTTTGGAGAAGGGTTCATTGAATGGTGTACTCAAGTGATTGAGTTACATAACTGTTTATATGTGTCTGGTCATCTCCAAGCAGGAGTAACAAAAATATTAAAAGTATTGAATTGTTATGTGCCATGCATTGTGCAGAACGCTCTGTATTACCTCATTTAACCTTTACAAAGCTCTTTGAGTTAGATATTATCATTATCATCACCATCGTTCCTACTTTACAAACATGGGTACTCTGAGATGTTAAGTTCCTTAAATAACGTGGCCTTAGGTTCCACAGTTAGTACGTAGTGGAGTTCACATGCAAACCCAGGAAGTCTGGCTCACATCAGTGCTCTCTACCTCCCCAGAGCCCAGTTCTATACCAACATAACTTTTTTTTTAAGTATTAGAAAACAAGTGTTATTTGGGACACCACAGTCCCTTGAAAGTCTAATGACAAGAAAAGACAGAATGCAAAGGCAGCAAGGAATGTGCTTGTGTCCCTACCCCTGTTTTCCCTCTTCTTCTTCATCTTAGGCATTCAGATATGTAGTATGAAAAAAATCTTCTGAAATGTACAGTACCTATGGGCCGAAACACATAACAAGCCTGATGCTCCCACTGAGACTCAGGGCTCACAATTCTTTATCAAAAATGACAACTGGAAGCAAATCTGTCCTGAATTTTCTTAGTTTAAGGGCACACATTTCCTATTCCTTTCTAGACAAAGGGAAGAGACCAACCTACAGCTTGTAAGCCAGATTGAATATTGGTTATTGTGGCAGAGGTATGGTTTTTAATAGTTCAGTACAGGAAGGTTAATACAATATTATGCTAATTTGCTTAGTATCCAGTGTCTTCTGTAATTATTAATATCATCAGACTTGAGTATTGTTTTTATTAGGAGGGACCTTCTATCAAAGACCTAGTCTAAAATACAGCTTCCTTTTTATTATTTATGGTTAAATCAATGATAGCTATTTGGCAGAGGTTCAAAACTATCCCTGCTAACTTGTTTTTAATGGTATTTGATTTATGTGTGTGCCCAAACCTCCCACATGTGTGTGGATGTATATTTACTAATTGCAGCTATATGCATTTAAATACAGTGTTATTGGTAGAAAATGAAACATAAAGCATGAGCAGTGTATAATTATTAAGGAGATGAAATTATAGTCTTTAACTCCTTCCAGAACAGGGATTTTTATAACACAGCTTTGATTGTTTTTTATTTCAGATGAGCAAAGTTTGTGGATACTTTTGGTGATCAGTTTCTTACCTTTCTAACTAATTGTAAAATTCTTCCCTGTGGTGGACATAAATGAATTAGCACATTGGTTTGCCTGTTAATATATTATTTTTCTTTGGGCTCACGCTGCCCTCCCAACTAGGAGGCAGGTGGACACCTCAGAACAAGATTGAAGCTCTTGGAGAGTTCCCGCAATGAGAGAACATCGGTTGCTTTGCTTATTTTTCTAAGCTGATTTTATAAACAAAGAAGATAACAGCATCTGATACTTGTGACATAACTTGTTCAACATTGAATGCATTTGTGTGTGTACTTGTAATTGTCCTGTGGAATGCTTATCATTCATGATATCTGAATTTTATTTTAGACAATCCATGGACACAAGGGACCAATCACTGCAGTGGCTTTTGCTCCTGATGGAAGATATCTTGCCACCTACTCAAACACTGACAGCCACATTTCTTTTTGGCAGGTAAGAGTAGATGCTCCAGGGTCTTAAAGCATATACTGCGTGATATGCCTTTGGTAGTAAGCCTTCCTGTTGAGCCTACCTGCCGGCCCTCCTTCCTGTCCTCCCTCCCTCCTTGCAGCAAACATCCAGTCTGTATTGATTGCTGATGATGTGCCAGGCACTAGCATGCAGGGTGCTGAGAATACAATTAGCAATCTGGAAAGAGGGGCATCTGCTCTCATGGAGCTTGCAGTCTGAAGTAGACATACATAAATAAGCAAGCAATTATGGTCCCAGGGGAGCCTGAGAATAAGGTTGTGGGAAGGCTTTTCAGAGGAAGTGACACCTAAGCTGAGGTTTGAGTGATGTGGAGAAAGGGCTGGGTGTTCAGGGTGGGTCAGGAGGTGTGGGTGGTTAAGAAGGGGGCACAGGTGCACAAGTAGCCGTGAGCAAGGGCTGGCATGTTTGAGGGCCTGGCCTGAGAGGAATCGGGCAGGAGAAGCCTCGCTGGCTTCAGCTATTCATTTACACGAGGCCTTCACACAAGGTGCCTGGGTCTGTGACTCTAACAGGGCGTAGGGCATAGGATAATAAGGTGTTTTCCTAGTGTTCACCTCATGTCCCTTTTATAATTATCTCATTTTTCTTTGCATTCTGAATTTCCCACATAATACTCATAATTCTTAAACCGTTCAAAACATTTCTTAAGATCTCACATAGTCTTTGGTAAGCAGTTCATGAGAATGCATATGTTTAATTCTGAATAAAATGAACATTAATTTTGAGCAACTAATTTTGGCAACAGAATATGTTTTATCCTCACTGCTTAATTGCTATCCCATCTTCTTTTTAATTACCTTACTCTTTTAGTCCTGAAAATTACCAAGAAATTAAACATTACCAACACCCCCAAAAAAGTTGATCTAAAATTTTGTTGTTACCTTTATTTTCTTAGAATGCCAGTATGTTTTATGAGATTCAGTTTATTGCTTTGAAAGCTAAAACAAAACAAAATAAAAGTTTAAACAAGGCTTCAGCACAACTGGGTGATAGTTGAAAAAAATCAATAGATAATAAAATGTAAAATGGATACAATAAATCACTTAATTAACAACATGATATTAAAGCATGACAACTTCAAAATCTGTCACAGACTTCTTCTACTTTTACCTAATTTAGTTTTTCAGTTTCTCATTAGCCTTTCTTCCAGAATATATCTCCAGCATCTTAATTCGCTCATATTAAACTCCCTTTATCAGAGATCTCACCCAGCCCTCATTTTCCCAGTGAGTAACCACAGCACTGGTGTTTTCCACTCCTGAAATTCCACAGTGATTCCGTTGGGTGTCCAGAAACTGGGCTTTTGCAGCAGTGGTTCTTTAAGGATTTTACCTACTGATTTTTTTGGGGTCCCTCCGCAGCTCATGTCTAACTCAATGGCCTCTATTATGTCAGCTGTACCTTCATACAAATTTTCTTTTATTTCCTGTTCTCTTGGGATCTTGGAGGAATATTTATATAAAGCTCCACTCATTCCACATTTATTGGATGTCTGAGTGGTAGGTACTGGCCTGTGCAGTAGAGACACAGATCAGTAAGTCATGGGTCCGTGCTTGCCAGAAACCTGTGTTCTGTCCAGGGTTTCTTCTTTGGAATAAACAAACAAAACATCTCTTTTTTCCAACTTTCTTTCTGCTAAGAAAACATAATTTCTTATATAAGAAATACCTCACGTATTAGCCAGATTTGAAACTTTTCCCGGTATTTTCAGGAGTATTTTAAATGGAATTTTCTAAATGGTAAATTATCTTTTCCCCCTTAGATCTTCAAGGTTTTATTTGGATATGCTCATCCCTTCCTTGAATATTTTTCTATTTATATCAAAATTACTGCCCAGGTCACTGATGGGATTATGGGTAACATCCTTTTCACTTAGAGATCAAGCTCGTTTATTGAATGGCTTCCTTTTCAGTTTCACCTAGAAATCAAGCTCGTTTATTAGATGGCTTCCTTTTCAGGTAACATCTTTTCGTCTTCCAGTTCCTCTCTAAAGCCTCCTGCTGTTGACTCTGGGCTTTGCCAAGCACACTCACATCTGTGTGCCTGGACACATGGCTTTGCACACAGTGGGGCTGCAGCACCTGTCCTTAATCCACAAGCTCACCTACTCCAAGGGCTGCTTCCTGTTATCTGCATGTGCCAGAGCCAAAGCAGCCCAGGCAACACCCGGGTCATTCTTGCCTCTAAAACCAATGTTGGAATTTAACGTACAGCCCGTTTCTTGATGTTTGTGTTATACCAAACTCAGTCTTGAAATTTTAATGGAAGACGCAAAAACAAGTCCTTTCAGCTTTCTCAGGAAAATGCAATGAAATCTCTTCCAGAAGTGTAGTTGTCTTATTTGAATTAAAAAGAGTCCAAAAAACTGTATTAGATCTACTGCTGCTCTCCCCAAATGGGCTTTGCTGATTTATTTAGATACATGTTGTTTCGTTGTAATGATGTATCAGAATACTTTTATATTATTCCAGTAAGTGTACTGTAATATATTTTGAAAAGTTAATGAAGTCTTATTAATACAGAACCTTACTAAAGCTATCAGCTATTAAAATCTTTGCTGAGAAATGAGTGTTAATGAGAAATATTGGTTGGATAATTACTCAAGTGAGACTTAGTAAGGTCTGTGTGCAGCATTACTTACATTGGGAATAGCATTAAAACATTTCCTGTTGTGATGAATTATAGCTGTGTTTCTGTGTGTTCAGAAAATAATCTTCACAGAACCAGTTTTGTGAAGCATTTATTTTTGAAGGGATGAAAAAAGCCAAAGTTACATTTGAGTGAATTTACATTCTCATCTGTCAAATGATGTAATTTGGCAGTCATTCAAGCCCTTTGATTTTGTAACCCCATTTTCTACAATTTGAATATTTCACTTCTCTGTATCCATTGGTATTTGAGCAAGAGGAGGAGTTTGGTAATGAAATACAGTCACAATTCTCTCACCCAAATCTTACCACCACTGTCCAGCAAATATCCTCTTTCAGAAATGCTGATAATAAATTAAGTAGATACTGGTTTCGTTTATTTTTATTTACTCCATTGTATAGTAGAATACTATTCAGCCATTTAAAAGGAATCATGTAAATCTATAGTCATTGACAAGAGAAGACTGCCATCAGCATTTTGTTGAACAAAAAGGCAAATTATGAAACTACATTTTAATATAAGCTTGTTTATATAAAATTTATTAACTCTGCTTCTCTTCATCTTTATGTATATGTGGAGGTCTGGAAGGTTGTTTACCAAAATTTTAACAATGACTGTCTTTGGGAAAAGATATTTCAGGGTTTTTTTGCTTTCCTTTTTGTACTTTTCTTTATTATTCGAATTTTCCACAATGAGTATTTACTATCTTTTGCAATCAGGAAAAAGTGAATGTTACCAAATCTCATAACTCCACATAGTTTTCATTCATTCAGGGCTCCAGATGTCCTTACTTGAGCATCGTTTGTAGCCAGTCGCTGTTCAAGAAAACATTAATATTGAATAACAAAATTGTTAGTTGTTTCAGAGAGAGTCATTTGTCTGAGTTTGTTGGAAAAATTAATACTGTTACTATAATACTTCACATTCATGCCAAATTTGAAGAGGTCATAGGGAAAGGATGATCTTGAGCAATGAATTTTAGTGAACATGGGGGTCTCTATTGTCCCACATGTTATGTCCCTTATAGAATTTCACATATCCCTGTTCTCAGCCAGGAAGGCTATTTGACCCGACCAAAGGCATTTATCAAAGTAGGGATGGCTCAGGTTATAAGAGGAACCCAGTTGTAATGGCCTTTTCTAAAATCTTTACATCTAGAGTATTCCCATGAGATATTCTCTCCCTTTTCATGTTTAGCTCTCAACCCATTTTTTGTTCGTGGCTAAATTTGAAGAGAGGAATTAAAAATAAGGAAGCATCTGAGCATTATATGCCCCTTGCATTTTGAGTTACCAGCAGAAGTCAAGCTTGGTACATATAGTCATAGAAAATCTATAAAGAATGAAAAATACCTTGTAGTTATTTATCAACTGAGAAATTAGATTTTTTCTAAAACACACTACGCCTGTTGATGCCAGTTAATGTTAACCAGCAATCTTCTGGGTCATTTGGATCTATCAAATCAAGCTCATCATCATTATTTATATTAACTATTTGGGAACATCCAAGAAAGCAATAAGGCATTGATTTTTATCTTTTGTGAAGTTTTTGGGAAAAGGAGAGAAGGAAGCAAAGAAACAGGCTTCTGAAAGGGTGACAGTAAGGAACTGCCTGGCTGGAAACAGGAACCAAACTTTAACGGAAAGAGTTAACAATAACCATACATTTGGTTTTAAAATGTGACCTCGTACACTAGTGATTTTTTTTCACCTCTGTGTTGTGTTCAGCGCTATTATTAATGCAGGAAAATCAGTAACATTAGTCATCTTAAAAGGGTTATTACTCAAGATGATTTAAATTGTGAAAATGTCAGTGGAGCCTGCACGCACTCTGCTAGAGATGCCATGATTTACGCCCTCTGACACCATCCTGCTGCTGAGAAGGGCTAGAAAAAGGAATGGCTTGTGTTTTGCACTGATCCACATGCAGGGGATGATGTCAGTGATAACACATCTTAAATGTCCTAGGATTTGCCAGAGTTTCATGGATCAACCATTTGTAGATGTTGGATCATAATCTGCATGCTTCATGCAAATCTCTAGGATCTTACACATTGAGATGGAGGTTATACTGGAGAGAAGCATTGGAAATGAAAATTAGTACAAAGAAAAAGTGTTATTTCCGAGGCTGCTTTCCAGATTTTCAGTATTCTTTCCGTGTGATATTATAATAGCACACACGATGCTATTGAAAATATTTTAAGTAATATTTAGAATCTAAATAAATCTTCAGACTCAGTTGCTTAGGAAACAGTTCACTTAGACACCTACCATTCAATATTTAGTACTTCAACCTGAATGCATAGTTGTTCATGAATCATAATTTTCATGTTATTTTTCATTTATGTGGGTAGATTAAGAAAACCTAAAATTTAAATCCAGAAAAACTGCCAAAAAGCAGAAATCATCAATTGATAAAAAGGCATTGTCAATAAAATATTAACAGCAGCCTCTCCTTAGTATGATAGCAAAACAGTGAGGAACAGACATTGTGTTGAGATGAAATTGATTCTGGTTCTGCACTTTATAAGAAGCAAGAGCTTTCCAGAAAGCGAGTTTTTAAAAAGCAAGTGAAGAGTGAAGGTATTAGTAGGTGGGAAATGGGGGTGGAAGGGAGTCTTGAGCTTTATTTGATCCAGTAAATTGTCACTCTATCTACTGCTTAACTTTGCTTCCTTTTCTTGAACTAATTACAAATCCCAAAACTTGTCTTTGCTGACTCATCCTTCAGGGAGTGCAGTTAGCATTGTAAAGAACATGAAAGTCTTCAGTTTTAAATATCCACAATTTCCAAATACCTGTGTTGTCTAAATGAACCATTAAGAGCTATAATTTAGCTCTCTTCCTAAAGATCCATGGACTCTCCTGTTGTCAGGTTCTACCCCCATAAAATTCCTCTAGATTTCTGCATTTACTGTAACAGCATCAGAACAATTCCAAGCACACTGAAAGGAACTTTTGAGGTTAAGAACAAGCTCAGGTGAAGGAGAATAACCATGATGGAGGAGAAAGTGGCCAGAAGAGATCGACCCAGTCTCTGTGATAGGGAAAGGGAGAGGACTGTTCAAGTGACACATGTGCTCTCCTGTCCCTCCAGATGAACACATCACTGCTGGGAAGCATCGGCATGCTGAACTCCGCACCTCAGCTGCGCTGCATTAAAACCTACCAGGTGCCCCCTGTGCAGCCTGCGTCCCCCGGCTCCCACAATGCCCTCAAGCTGGCCCGGCTCATCTGGACTTCCAACCGCAACGTCATCCTCATGGCCCATGACGGGAAGGAGCACCGCTTCATGGTCTAGCGCTGCTGCCTGCCGCCGTGACTGCGTTTTAGTTCTGTAAATTATCCAAGCCGATGTTGCTCTGTCCTTCCTCACACCAGATTATTCCCAGGGGCCTGCCCACCCCAGTGCCGTCTAGGGGCGCGGCCAGGTCTTGTCACTTGTGCATGCTTCTCGGGGGGCAGAACCCGCTCGTGCCATCTATCAATTCGGAGGCACGCACACATGCTCTGCAGGATGTGGCCATCTTGTCACCAGGTAGTTTTTCCCTGCCAGAGATGGGCAGGGAAAGCCAGCGGTTCCTGGGAACGCTCTTGTTGCTTGGTGCAACAGAAGCACAAAAATCAATAAACACTGTGATTGCACTCCCAGCCCAGATCAGCATTTTTAGCCATCTCAACCCCACCTCTGAAGTGCTGCTTCAATCTGGCCGTTCTGGCACTGGGTGTTGAGGTCATGTGGCAGTCCTCATGATTGAAATTATTGCCCTTTGAATTTCCTAAAATATTGTTTACCAAAAAGATTCTGTGTTTACATGTTCTTTTCTTCTGGTGATTGCTAGGAAATTACTCAATCCAATTTCCTAGGGTTTAGCTACCGCCTTCTTTATCAACAGCTAACCAATTTGAGATTCATGATTAATTATGTACACAAAAATATTTTCCTTGTAGAAAATGTTTTCCAGACAGCCTTCTGAAGTGCTCATCTCTTGCTTAAATGATAATATATTTAGTAGTTTAAAATAAAAATAATCACTCCCTATGATCTAGTTAATGTAATTATCCAGTCACTGTAACTAATCTCTTGAAGGGACTTTTGTGATAAAGAGCCAAGTTCAGAAGCATAGCGTGTACCGAAAATGAAGACTCTCCTATCTACTGCTACAGATCCTGTTGAAGAAAGAGCTTACCCCTTTCCCCTGGAAACCTTGCAATCCTGTAGTTCCCATATGTGTGGCATATGTCAGTTATGAAATTATTATAATTCAGCCTTCAAACTACTACTGATCAACTAAAGGAAAGCTAATAAGGTATTTCTTTTAAACAAGTATTCTGGAAAATAATAACTATGGCACAAATGTTCAGGAGTGTATATAAAAATGTGTGGCTCTCAATTTATTTCAGCAGACATTGCAGTGAGGGTGTTCATTATGCTTCTAAGTAAGCTTTAACTAGATCACTTTCTTCTTATGTCAGATTGTGCTGGTTCTAGCTCATAATAATGAAAAAATAGAATAATATTTTGTATGAATTGTTTCTAACCTTGATCTGTATATACTTGTGAGGGGTTGTTTGGTTGCCTAATTGTTAATTGGTTGGTTAGTTGGGCAAAATCATTTATTACATGCAAAAATAGAAAATTATTTGTTAAATTCAGAGAAAATATGTGAAGTTTACAAAGGAACCAAAATGATAATGGGAGAATTTAGTCTTAAAAGTTTAGATTGTCAGAGTTTATCTAATATATAAAAAAGTAGGATCAAGGTCTAGGAACAAACATTGGTTATTTCACTGAAACAGATTTTTAAAGAACATATTAAGAAATTAAGACCATTAGATCATCTCTTTCATATTGATATGATGTTATTTCCATTGACGGCAAATCTATACTGTTCCTTGGTTTTAGAGTTGGGTATTCTTTCAAAAGTGAATTTAGGCACATGCATGTACATTGTATTTATAAAGATTATATATGTAGTTTCCAAGGAAGAAACAAAGACCTATACAGTGTAGACTTTATTTGTTTGGTGAACGTGCTGTTGTGTTTGGCATAGCTAGAGAAATGTAAGGTAAACTAAAAGGCTCACTTTGTTTTCCAGTGGGTCCAGAGTCTTCTCTATACCCAACATATGTTTACTTTATGAACTTAAATGGAAATTAATTTATTGTAGACTACATCTCTATTTGGAATGATGAGGCAAATGTATACCTTAGCATTTTCTTTAACAAAAATATTCTGTGTATCAGGAAAGAGGTGTGAGGGCGGTAGGCAGCCTGCCGCAAACACACGGATGGCTCCCACCGCCACGAAGGTTGAGAACAAAGCCAGGGGGCCCAGAGGAGCAACAGCCCTGGGTCATAAGCGTGGGTCGGCCTTTCACGTGTTCTGTCTGCGCAGGCAACCAAGGCCAGTAGAAAGCTGTGGCTGCAAAACCCTGGGGTGGATGATGTTTGATGATTAGACGGTCATCTCTAACTGCTAAACTAATATCTGCATTCTTGTTAACATAAATCTCTCCTTGGCTATTTTAATAGCCACAGTCCCAAACTTCATCCCAGCTTAGACTTCTCAGCACTGAGGTCAACTCTGCATTGTCATCCCAGCGTACACCTTTAATGTTTTATTGATTTCATTGGCACTGTATTTGGACCTGTCCTTGTATATGTAGAGACATATGTGGCTTCATTGGTAATTTACAAGCAAAAGATGACATGATGTGACACCTGTATGAAAATGTAATGATTGAACTCCCTGCGTACAGCGAGTGAATTAAAATGTCTGCCTCTCCAGACATTTCTTAATGATTCCACTTAATAGACTCTATGTGTGCTGAATGTTCCTGTGTACATATGTGTGTTAAATAAAACAATTGTATTGAAAACTGTTTTTCTCACAATATTACCTTTTCCAGTGTTCACTCATCTTAAACATCCTCAGTTGAAATCCGTATGCTCCCCTAGCCCTGCTGCCTCTAATCATTCATTTCCCTGGAGAGCTGGCTTGGGAAAAGGCAACTTATTCCTAGAGGACAGTAGAGCAGAAGTACAGAAACTCTGCCTCCAGAAACTCACTGGCACCCTCTGTGGTTTGGGCAAGGGCGTTGCATGCCTGTTGCTTTATCTCTACTCTACATGCTCCCAAATAGACTGTTAATGGCACCAAATCATATCTTGTCAGATTGGATGGCATGGGTTGGCTGCCTCTCGGGAGCTAGGCTGAGATCATTAAGTTCATTGCATTTCACACTCAGTTTGGAGTCGAATTTGAATCCCTGAGGTAAAGGGTATAATTGGTTTTCAGAAAAATCAAGAATAATAAAATAGGTCCTTACTGCTCATAGAGGGTTATGTGTAAGTAGTGAATGTACTTTTCTCTTAATTATTTCAGTTAAGAACACAAAAGCTTGAATTGAGTCAATCATCATGTAACAGTATAATTTGCTATAAGAATTCTGTGAACATTCCAGGAGTGGTCTGAGGCATCTTTGGCCCTATTAAATGCCCACTGTGGGCCCCAGGAAATGTTGTAACATCTCGTGACTTAAATGTATTCTTATAGGGAAAATAGGGGCAGTAACAGTTCTATATGATCAGTGATCACATAAACTGATCAAATGTGGACAGGGTGTGACATTAATAGGAAGGTAAAGCCAAGCAGTGCTGGGTGAACTTTCACCTTTCACCCCTTCGGCTGACTGACAGAGCTGAGTGTTGAAGAAAATCAATACTTTGGAGCCAGGAGGGAAATATTTCTACCCTCTAACTAGAGAATGTATTTTGACAAGGCCAAGATAATCCAAGCTGCGCAGGAGAAAGAGAAAAGAAGACTCATTTTTAAAGCCTGACACTTCAAGGTGTTTTTGTGCAATGGTTTAGAGATCGTCAGTACATACAAATACCAAAGGTCAAAAAGAAAAGCCAGAAGAATTTCAAAAATTAGATGTTCAGTTCTTTTTGCTGTTAAAAAAAAAAAAGACTACAAAGAGTTTTGTGCTTGTAATTGTCCTCTTAATGAACCAAGCTCACAACTGTGTGAACATTGAGGTGATCATCCTTCTTTAGTCAAAACTTATATTTTTGAAGCAGCAGAATAATGAATATTGAATGCTCAAAAAGCATTCAGACTTCCTGCTTCTGTACACCTTTTGGCTACAAATTGTTTTGTTTTTTTTGAGTGGTTACATTGTTTTGTGCTAACATCTCAGAATTTGGTTTTGCAATTCATGTTGATTCTGCCATAATGGCATTGTAAATCCTGGATCCTCCTTCACATTCAGTTCAATCCTTTGCATGAGAAAAGAGTTCTTGTACCTAGAACTTAATTTTTTTCTAGTTTCCCAAGTCCCTTTAAACAAATTACTTATGAAGATATTCTAATTAATGTCTCTGAGTGAGAGGTTTATGCACCTCTAGAAAGAGGGTAAACAATTCATTCTTACCAGCAAGATTAGAGCCATTCATTCTGTAGACAAATACCTCCATCAAGTGGATATAGATTCTTTGCTTTCCTACTGATAAGAAAACTAAGAAGCCATTGGTGCCTATACCTTCCAGACAAGCTCGGAAGGACAAAGGAATCTTAAGTATCTAAAGTACATCATCAGGCCTGCTGTAAACGTGCTAATTAAAGAGTATTAAAAATACAGTGAAAATGTAGCTTCTATTTATATACCTGCTTACTCATTAATAAATCCCATTCTATTCTGAGGCGATAGATCAGGCTGGAAATTTTTATTTTGTTTCAAAAAGAGAACGCAGCCAGCCAAACCTCCTCAATATTCTGAGATTTCCCAGAGAAGGCCAGGAGTCTAGCACTGCTTGAATTGTAGGGGTATGAAGTAAATATGTGCTGCATTTGTGAAATCCATTTTATTGCACCTGTCAAATGCTGAGAAGAGTGGCACATAGGAAGCACTCAATAGATGTAAGCTAATATTTTTAGGAGACAGGAGTCCTAATTGAGCATGGATAAACAAAATGACCTGTGTTCTTTGGAAAACTTGGATTTTTGTTTTATGTTTTCATCTCTATGTGGACTCCACAAGTAGATCTGAACATCCTATCCAAAGGAGGGCTTCTGTGGTTTTGTTTGTATTCCCCAGCTGCTTTGCCATATTGCTATGTGTTACCACCCCGCTTCTCACCAAAATTTGTACACATTAAGAAATGCCAGGGCCGGGCGCGGGGGCTCACGCTTGTAATCCCAGCACTTTGGGAGGCCGAGGCGGGCGGATCACGAGGTCAGGAGATCAAGACCACGGTGAAACCCCGTCTCTACTAAAAATACAAAAAATTAGCCGGGCGTGGTGGCGGGCGCCTGTAGTCCCAGCTACTCAGAGAGGCTGAGGCAGGAGAATGGCGTGAACCCAGGAGGCGGAGCTTGCAGTGAGCCGAGATCGTGCCACTGCACTCCAGCCTGGGCGACAGAGCCAGACTCCGTCTCAAAAAAAAAAAAAAAAAGAAATGCCAAAATACATGCCAATGGAGGAAACTGGTTGGTTGTGGCTGAAGTTATCACTGATTCCTCAAAAAGAAGATCACTGCATTAAATGTAGGACTCATGTTAGCATCAAGGATGACTTTGAGTTTCTTAATGCATTTCTTCCAAATATGCATCTATCGAGATTGAATAAGACTCTGGACAAAAGTAGAGTGGATTTCATGGAATCACCAAAGCAAAGGAAACTGAATATGTAGGGTCTGTTGCCAATATCTTCTTGTTCTGACTTAGCATCAAAATGACATAGTGCTTTAGTCTTCCCAAATTTGAAATGTATTCTCTAAAACAGTGGCCTTCAACGCCTGGTATCAGTCTGTGGCCTGTGAGGAACCAGGCTGCACAGCAGGAGGTGAGTGGTGGCGAGCCAGCAAAGTTGCATCTGTATTTCCAGAGGTCTCCATCACTTGCATTATTGCCTGAGCTCAGCCTCCTGTCATATCAGCTGCGGCATTAGATTCTCATAAAAGCGTGAATCCTATTGTGAACTGAGCATGTGAGGGATCTAGTTTGCACTATCCTTATGAGAATCTAATACCTGATGATTTGTCAGTGTATCCCATCACCCCCAGACAGGACCGTTTAGTTGCAGGAAAACAAGCTCAGGGCTCTCACTGATTCTACATTATGGTGAGTGTATAATTATTTTATACACATAACAATGTAATAATAGAAATAACGTGCACAATAAATATAATGCATTTGAATCATCCCCAAACCATCCCCAACCACCAGGCTTTTTTGCATGAAACTGGTCCCTCGTGCAACAACTGTTGAGAAATGATGCTCTAAAACTTGACCCACCCAGCGGTACTTCAAGTTTTAGTGAAAATGTGTGAATAAAGATATGGCAATGAAACATTATTTGTATTCAATCAGCAAGCTTTTATTGAACCTTAGAATATGCCAAGCATATGTTCTTTATTTTATTTTCCTCTTGCTGATGAGCTCACAATCTCACCAAGAACCATAACACTATGGAATATGTGCTGAGACCCGGGGCAGGTAAAGAGCAATGAGAACACAGGAAGTGATCAATTCTGATGAGGTGGTATTGTTAGGTTTCCCAGAGAGGAAGCATTTGGGCTAGGCCTTAAAAAATAAATAGGAATTAATTAGGAGGATACTGGGGATGTTATAATGTAGGAATTTTTGGAAGTCAAAGTTTTGTGTGATCAGAATGGGTATAAACTACTTCAGACCTACAACCTGAAGGGCATTGGTAGATGCTGCCAACAATCCAGAAAGTTCTTCACTTTGCAGCCATTATTGCAATAACAGAAAACCAGACTCCTGTGTCAAAGGACACTCAAAATCCATAAGTCAAAAACCCTAATAAAAGATTTTTCCGGCTTTAGTGTTTTCCATGTTTCATTTTCTTTATTTTAAAAAAAAGTTTTTGTTTTAAAAATGAGTTGTGTGTCCTCCTACTCCTGGATTCTACTGTGTGACTGGCACAGTGAGTTGAATGCCTGACACAGTGCACTGCCCAGGTCCCCCCACCCCCACCCAAATCCCACTGCAGAACCGAAGCATGCTGACAGCTGTGTGCTGAGTCCTTCCGTAAAGATTGCTTCCCAGCCAAAGAGAACTGTCTCACCCAAGGTCATGCTTCCTTTCCTGGGGAGCAAACACATCCCATAATGGGTCAGGAAAGAGGTTTAAAGACCCAGCCCCAGCCGAGGTGTGGTGGCTTACACCTGTAATCCCAGCACTTTACGAGGCCGAGGCAGGGAGGATCACTTGAGGTCAGGAGTTCAAAACCAGCCTGGCCAATGTGGTGAAACCCCATCTGTACAAAAAATACAAAAATTAGCTGGGCGTGTTGGTGGGCACCTGTAATCCCAGCTACTCTGGAGGCTGAGGCAGGAGAATCACTTGAACCCAGGAGGTGGAGGTTGCAACAAGCCGAGATCGTGCCACTGCACTCCAGCCCAGGCAACAGAGTGAGACTCTGGGTGACAGAGACTCAGCAAGTCGTAAGGAAGGTGCTAAGGATGGTGAGTCTCCGCTTCAATAAATAAATAAATAAATAAATATAAAAGACCCAGCCCCAAGCTCCATTTCGAAACCACTTGGAAAGGCCATCCCAGCTCCAGAACTCCTTTGAGCATTGACTGAAGGCTTCACTGAACCGCATCCCAGCTCAACCTCTCTCTCTGCCCAGACCTGGGCATTTCCCTACAGATGCTGATCGCGAGAACACTGCTCCATAAACTTCCTATCTGCAGACCTCTCTCACACACAGTCTGCATCCCAGGGAACCCACCATGAGTGGCCCAAGAAAACAGATTCTAAAGTGGAGTTTGGGAGCTGAGCCACCCATTGAACCATGGCAAGAAGGACCCATCACTGGTGGTGGGCCCTCATGGAAAGCCTCTGGCACGCTTGGCTGCACAATTGTTAAAACTTTCCTTGGTGATGCTTGTATGGCATGCTGATGGAGGGCGATGTGCTGGAGGGTGCCACGTGGCAGGAATTGAAAAGTAAGAGAAAGGAAAAATTATAAAGACAATGGACTTGGATGACTATTGTGGAGTGCTCTGGAAAAAGACAATGAAAAGCTGAAGGTGATTAATCACCTAGTAGAGGCTAAATGTGAAAGCCAGAGAGACTCCTTAGCAACATCCAAGGAGAGCTTCATCTCCTACAGCCAAACATGAGCAGGCTGAGCCCATGGAGAAGCACAGCTCCAGAAGCTGAACTCGCCTCTGAAAATCTGCTGCCCTGGGGTCAGAGCCCTGACAGAGGTGAACGGGGTACTCTGGGTTGATGCACTTGAACAGTCTTGAACCCCCGATTCCAGTGAACCCTCCTCGGGCCTGCCTACATGGCCTGCTCCTTCCTGTTCAAAGCCGGCGCTCCTCCTCCTTTGCTTGAAGATAATGCAGAGGCTTCTCCCGTGCAAAACTACACGTGCCCCCCACTGGAGTGACTTGGGTTAAGTCATGGTACAACCTGGCTGCCAAAGTGCTGGACCTGCTAGGACAGGGAAAGAACCATCTCCCATAGGAGCTGTAGGTCCTCACCAACATGTACCCAACGTAGCCACTGAAATGGGACTGGATTTAGCAGGTGCTAGGTAAAGGGGAAACAGACTATAAAGTGGGTCAAGGGAGAGTTTATCGATAGGAGATTGAACAACCTGCAAGGACCCAGGGAAGGTGCTGCCCTGATGTTATAAGCTGCTCAGCTTGGAGAAAATGGTGGCTGACACTAAGAAGAAATGTCAGAACTGACGTGACGGAGGGTGGAGGCAAGAATAGGAAAGCTCAGAGTGAGGAGACTGCTGGAGCAGGTATGCTAGGTACCCCCAAATCCACTGGATGCCTCTGCTCTGCGAGAGAGGCTGGGGACATTCATTCCAGCAATGAATGGAAGGAAGGTGCTAGAAGGGCACCCACATCCCTGCAGGCCAGGACTGAGGGTAGAAGATGTCATGACAGAACTGGGCCCCAGGTATCAAGGGGGATGATAAGGTCCTGAAATAATACAGACCTGGTGGGTGCAATCATCATAATTAGTAGCAAGTTTGGAGTGGTGGCCAGAGAGACCAGATCTGCAGAGATCTTTGGATCTAATAAAACCTGTCATCGCTAAGTGCAAGATGGGAGGGCAGCCAACAAGGGTATTGTTGTCTATACAAGCAAAAGAAATAAAAAATGGATCACAGGAGGCTGAAAGCAGCCATTCCAGTAAGAAGTCAAAATCCCTTGCCTGGTTTGTAGACCCAAATGGCATGGTTAGCAGGAGCTCAGACCTCTCATGGATGAGGCTCTGGGTTTGCCCCGTAGTAAGCAATGGAAAGTAGCAGAGATTCTTGCCAAGGGGGAGGAGAGTTTAGAATGAGTAGTAGAGAAGGGAAGCAATAGATACCAGTGGTGGCTTTAGGAGCAGCTGCAACAGCAGGGGTTGTAGTTTGTTCCACTAATATTTCTGTTATGTTTCCCCCAGAATCCTGGAATGGCTGTTCCCAGGCTTTTTTCAAAGCAAGTGGATCTGTGTGGGGCAAAGGGTGAAGGCAGGGGACACTGTGGTATGCGCTCACTCCCCCAGGTACTGGGTGGGTTGTTGGCAGCTGATGTTTCCCAACTGAGACCTGCTACAGGAATTGCTTGAGGCTGAAGAGAGCCACTCTCCTCAAGGCCACATCCTCCTCCCTAATGAGAGCTACACCCAATAACCCATCATGGGGATAAAAGGACTCAACCCTCTTTGCTTCAGTTTGGAACATCTCTGAAGGGCCATTCCAGCTTCATAGCTCCCAGCGCATTTGGCAGAGAACTCTGTTGCAACCACATCACAGTCCATCTCCCCCCTGCCTATGTATTGCTTCCTTCACACAGATGTTGATCCCAGGAACACTTTCTAATACACCCACTTTCAGCAAATCTGTCTCAGAGTCTTCTTCCCAGATGATGCCACCTAGGTTCAAGTATGGCTCTGCCAGTTATTAGCCAGATAACTCCCGTTGTATACCACTCATATCTCCATGTCCTTGGTGTCCTTGCCTGGAAAATGGGAACGATGATCATGCCTGCCTCATAGTCTTCTTATAAGAATGAAAAGAGAAAAGAATGAAAAGAAAAAGAGAAAACTTAGACCATTGTAAACATTCAGTGAATGCTACTATCCTAACTCTTCTTGTCTCCTTGAAGTATAATTATGAGATTTTTCATGTCTTCATTTCCTGCTTCTGTGTTACAGGAAAATACGCTTTACCATGAACTCTATTCCTGTGGTGTTGTTTTTTTCTTTCTTCAGCCAGATCCAAATGCTCAGTTTTAAAAAGTAAAGAGGAAAGCTGGAAGGGAACTAATATTTCTGAGGACTTATTTTGCACCAGGTACCATAGTAGGTGCATTCATTATTTTTCTCAATTCTTCATTCTGAAAGCCATGAATTATCTCCCTTTTAGAAATGAAAATAACTTGGTCACGTAGACAAATGACCAAGATTGCACCAAAAATAAAAGGGAAATCTAATATTTTTGAGTCCCAGACTCTGTTGCCAAGGCCCAGTTTCCCATTTTTCCAGTGGCCCTTGTGGAACAGGAGATGAGGAGGGAATTGCCAGGGACTATCCGGCCACACTCTTTAGAAGCAGGAGGAAGTGTGAGAGAATAGAAGAGGTTTTTGGTTCATGTAAGCCACTGTGTCTCCCTTTTGGATGTATGGCCATTGCACCAAATTTTACAAGTACTGGAACTATGTTGATTCTCATTTGTGAATAGTCCTACTATTCACAAATGAGTGATTTTACAACTCAGCAACCAGTTTTTTGTTTGTTTGTTTGTTTGTTTTCTTGCAGACCACGGATACTTTCTTTGGGAAAGTGGAAGTTGATTGACAGCAATCGGCCCTGCTTTTCATTGATTATGCAGTAGCATTTGGTGCTGCTGGCCAGTCCCTGGCACTGCCCCCTCTCCTTGCCTTCATGGGGCCACAACTTTCTCACTTCTCCCAATTGCTTTTGCAGACACCTCCTCTTCCTCTAGATACTCTTCTCCAGAGAGGCAATCTTTAATAACTTGAGAGTCACTGATATATATAAAACAGACTTCCGAAACTTAAGATTGAAAAAATGGTTTGCCTCCCAGGTGACTTGAACAGAGAAGTATTACAAGACTTACTCCCTCCACTTGGCCGGAATCAGCAAAGAGCACCCCCTGACAGGACAGGGGCCGTTCCAGTCTCTATTGTCACATATCGGGTTTACATAGCCTTAGTTCCCCATCCCTGATGATCTCATTCTGGGAAATATTGGAATATATCAGAACCTCCCAGAGCAAACCATAATATGCCACCATACTCACATCCATTAGCCTCAGCTTTGGCCCTGCAGCAGGCTCCAGGCTGTGACACACATCTTAGGTCTCTTTTCTAACAAGTCAAGGGATTGAGGGTCCAGATGTGCTTGGAGGCCATGTGAGGCATTTGACATATGTAATTTCACTTAAGTCTCTCAATAATTTGGAATTAGCCCATATTGTATAGGTTAGAAAACTGATACACTGACAGGTTAAGTAAGTGGTCTAAGGTCGCACAGCTAGTAAGGTAGTAGAGCTGGGATTAAAATCCAAAGTGCTCTTTCCTCTCCATCAATGGACGCTATCGTCAAGGCCAGCTTTATAGTAGCGGAAGAGACATGCTTTATTCTCATATTGACCTCAGTAAAAAACCAAGGACCTCAAAATTCAATCTTCATTTATTTATTCCACAGTGACTTATTGAATGCCTATTATTTTCCAGGCATTTCTAGCAAGGGTGAAATTAATATAGTGCAGGCACTCACATCCTTTATGCATCTCAAAGGCTATCTAGCTAATGCGCTGGATGTTGTGAGGCCCATTATCCATAGTGTACACACACACACAGCCCCTCCTTCTGATGGTTTAACTTGGAGCAATGCTCAATGGTTGTGCATAGCCAGAAACACGCACTGTGCACACAGGCACTGAGTTCTGGGTCACCTCCCTGGCATCCCAGGCCTCTGTCTGCTTCCTTCAGTGCTTCCTTCTTCAGCTGCCCCTCCCTGGATCCCAACCACCTGAGCTCCATCCATCCCTGATTTTATTCCTTTTTTTTCTCTTCCAGCTCTGATCCACAGAATTCCTCCCCAGGACATGTGATCCAAGCCTGAAGCATACAATGGGAGCACAGAGGAGGAGGGGACAGAGAAAAGAAACGAGCATCAGCCTTGGGAGTGTCTCCTCTGACTGTAGAGTCATGAGACATTAAGATGAACATTCATTGGAACATATACATTCTGGTAGATTCCGAAGACAATTAAGCCCATTCATTCATCTGGTAAATATCTGGTGAACATCTACCATTCAACAGGCAGAGAACTAGGTGCTGGGATTGTAGAGGGGAAGGCAACAGTTGTGACACCTGCCCGTATGGGCTCACAGTCTAGTGGGCTGTGGTGGGGACTAAGCCAACCACAAATTGTAACCTGAGCAATGATGGAAACAAGGAGCAGCTGAGACCCAATAGCCCAGGGAAGGAGTGGGCAAGGTCAACCCGGGGTCTCTGAAGGAAGATAAGGAGCTGGATGTTGGTAGAGCAGTTGGAAGCGGGAAGAGCTTCTAGAGAAGAAAATAGCACATGTGAGGTCCCTGAGGCAGAAGGGAGAGTGACAGCAGGTAATGAGCCAGATGTGGCAACAAGTGAGGCACCTGAACAGTATTGAATCTCGTAGGCAATTGTCAAGGGCACTCTTAGGGGACTCAAAAGCCATCCGACAATTGTGAGTTGAAAGGTGTGATTTAATTTAGCTAGAAAACACCACTCAGCTGCAATGTGGAGAATGGGTTGGAGTGGGTTGGGGGAAACAGGGTTTGTTAATTATCTACACAGTAACAATATTAGCACAAACTTCTTAAAACACATTTGCCCGGGTGCGGTGGCTCATGCCTGTAATCCTAGCATCTTGAGAGGCTGAGGCGGGCGGATCAATTGAGGTCAGGAGTTTAAGAGTAGCCTGGCCAATATGGTGAAACCCCATCTCTACTAAAAATACAAAAATTAGCTGAGTGTGGTGGTACATACTCATAATCTTACCTACTTGGGAGGCTGAGGCAGGAGAATCACTTGAACCCGGGAGGTGGAGTTTGCAGTGAACAAAGATGGCACCACTGCACTCCAGCCCAGGTGACAGAGTGAGACTCTGTCTCAAAACACACACACACACACACACGTGTACACACACACACATGCATGCACACACGCACGTGCACACACACACATATTTATGGCATTACAGCTTCTCGGAACCAGGCATCCAGGAGCCTTGGCCTCAAGAGCTCTCACAGGCTGCAATCAAGGTACTGGCTGGGTCTATGGTCCCCTCTGAGGCTTGTGAGGGAGAGAATTTTCTTCAAAGTTCATGTCATTGTTGGCAGAATTCACTTTCTTCTGCTTGCAGGACAGGGGGCCTCACTTTCTCACTGGCTGTCACTGGAGGCCCTTGCAGGCTGTTGGCTGGAGCCTAGAGGCTTCCTACAGCTCTCTGCCACTTGGAGTTTCCCAACACAGTCACACTGCAGGGGCGGTGGCATTATGGCTGAATCTTGAAAGATGAATAGGAGTTTCCTAGGTGGAAGAACATTCAGACAAAGTGGGGACATGACTGAAGGCATGGAACTGTGAAGGCAGGTGATGTTTTCAGGGAGCAACAGATGTAGTCAATCCCTTACCCAGAGCCATGTTCCCCTTTATTCCATGCTTCTAAGCCTGGGCTGGGCTCTGTTCTTTGCACAAATGATCATGTGCTCAGGCTGAAGTTTATCAGCCTTGGAAATGGAAGCTTGATTAATTCAAGCCAGCATGCTCATGCAATGCCTAGTGGTATAAGAAAGGCCTTCAATGCCATTCTGGCCCGTGAGGTGGGAGGGGGTGCTCTTGGGAAAGGTTTTCCTCCCCAGTAAAAAGAGACATTCAAGTAGAAGTTTCTGTCTGTGGACATAGCTATGTGAATCTGTGATACCTGGGAACCCACAAGCCATTTTGGGCCTATGTTGGAACCCACCTCGGCTCAAGCCAACTTACTGGGGTAAATCCTCGGTGACACCACTGGGCTTCTAGAGGAGCCAGCCCTGCAGACACCCACCTCTTACATGTTGTCATATAATATAATCATCTTTGCCACTGGCTGAGCCCCTTGCAGCCAACCCTTGAAAACAGACTGTACAGTGTACAGTGACATGGCAGGAAGCGATTCAAACTCATGAGCTGAAGCCAGCATGAAGATCTTTGTAGCCAGTGACACAGAGCTAGGCTGTTTCCTGAGAGGTCTGGGGAGTTCTCAATGATTTTCAGGGCAACAATGATCCCATATCTTGGCTAAACCTGGTGGCAGGGTGCATGATAGTTTGGAAAATGGAGATCACTGTGACAGGGAGGCCAGGGATGGCTACATGTCTAATCAAGAGATTCTGAGAACTCAAACTATAGCAGGTGTGATGGACACCAAAAGGAAGGGCCAAGGGACATCTAAGAGGCAGGAGTTAGAGGAGTTGGTGAGTGAAATGTCAGGAGGGAGGCAGAGGCCCAGGGTTCTCCAGTGCAAGAGATGGGGGACCAACAGCATTTGCCAGTCCAGAATGCTCACATTCTTGGAAAATATCATCTGTGTTCACACCTTGATTCCTTCACTGCTACTGTTCCCTTCACAGGTGGGATCCTTCCACAGCAAATTCCCATTCACATAATCCCATGTTATAGCATTGCTGCCATGGGGAAGTCAGATTCCATTTACACTATTCAGACTTGCAGTCCCTCAGTCAGGAACACCAGCTCCAGGAGTGAGAAGCACTTCTATGAACTGTGTTTACGTTACCCTCGGAACACCGCCATCCTACATGACAAGCCACGGGGTGAGTGGGAGGCTGAATTACTTCAAACGTATTGGTCAATAACTTAGTCAAAAAATACAAAGCTGCAGTGTCTGTCACATTGGATCTATTTCTTGAAGACAAAGGCTAAGCTTCATTGCCGGCTCAGAAATGCACTGGAAACAATTCTTGTTTTTTCACTTCCTGGGGCTTATATTTCTTGCTGTTTGTAAAATATGGTATTAGATAACAAAGAAGATTCTGGGTAGAAAAGGGTAGAGTCTGCATTCCTCATGCTGCAAACCTGCAGGGGTGAGTTTCCCCTTACTGAACTCCTAAAATTACCAAAAAAATTGTATTCAATTATTATATTTTGAATTTCATCAATAAAAAATATGTGGAAATTTGTTTTCTCTCTGTGCAATATTCTCAATTTTGCCTCTTAGCCCACAAAGCCTAAAATATTTACTATCTGGCCCTTCAGCAGACAAGGTGGCTGACTTAGTCCATTTTGGCTGCTATAACAAACTGCCATAAGCTGGGTGGCTTATAAACAACAGAACTTTATTCCTTACAGTTCTGGAAGCTGGGGAGTCCAAGATCAAGGCATGGGCAGGTTCAGTGTCTGGTGAGGGCCCGGTTCCTGGTCACAGAATGCATCTTCCTGCTGTGGCAGGATATGGAAGGGATGAGGGAGCTCTCTGGGGCCTCTTTTATGAGGGCACTAATCTCATTTACTAGGGCTCTGCCCTCATGGCCTAATCACCTCCCAATGTTCCCATCTCCCAATATGGTTGCGTTGGTGATTAAGTTTTAATGTATGTATTTTGAGGGGACACAAACTTCCAGTCCACACTGGTGACTGACTCCTGAGCTACAGCCATACCATTCAAAGTGTGGTCTGGCACTTCTCAAAAAAAGACATTTATGCAGCTAACAAACACATGAAAAAAAATTCATGATCACTTAGAGAAATGCAAATCAAAACCACAATGAGATACCATCTCACACCAGTTAGAATGGCCATCATTAAAAAGTCAGGAAACAACAGATGCTGGAGAGGATGTGGAGAAATAGGAACGCTTTTACACAGTTGGTGGGAGTGTAAATTAGTTCAACCATTGTGGAAGGCAGTGTGGTGATTCCTCAAAGATCTAGAACCAGAAATACCATTTGAGCCAGCAATCCCATTACTGGGGATGTACCCAAAGGATTATAAATCATTCTACCATAAAGACACATGCACACGTATGTTTATTGCAGCACTGTTCACAATAGCAAAGACTTGGAACCAACCCAAATGTCCAGCAATGATAGACTGGATAAAGAAAATGTGGCACATATACACCATGAAATACTATGCAGACATATAAAAAAGGATGAGTTCATGTCCCTTGAAGGAACAGGGATGAAGTTGGAAACCCAACTTCATCCCAAATGGTAACATGTGACATAATCATAGTTCAAGAATCAAAATCAGTGAATTAACATTGACCAATACTGTTAAACTAAGCTACAGACCTTAAATGTTACCAAATGTCTCAGCAAATGTTCTTTTTCTGGTCCAGGATCCAATCCAAGACCCCACAGTTTCTTTGATTCTGATACCAATTGAGACTCTTCTCATCTCTGACAGGTCCTCAGTCTTCCTTTGTCTTTCATGACCTTGACACTTTTGAAGAGTACAGGTTAGTTGTTTTGCAGACAGTCCCAATTCAAGATTGCCTGATGTTTCTTCATGGTTAGATTCAGATTGTGCTTTTTTTGCCAGGAGACCACAGCAGTGACATTGTGTCCTTCTCAGTGCAGTGTATCAAGAGGAACATGATGGTCATTGCTGGCGATGTCCACTTTTATCACATGATTAAGGTAGTATCTGTCAGTTTTCTTAACTATAAAATATGTAAAGTATGATTTTTTTCCTTTGTAATTAATATGTGTCTTGTGAGGAAATGCTTTGAGATTATGCAAAGACACTATTCCCCATCATACATTTTTGCAGTAATTTTGGCAGCCATTGATGATTCCTGCCAGTAATAATCATGGGGTGGTTTTTATGCAAATGGTGAAGTTGTTTTAATTATTGCTCTTCTTACTTTTAAGATCTGGGGCAGGGATGGCAAGTTCCAACCACTTGGTGGTGGCCTTCTGGAACTCTATGTGAGAACGATTGTGAGGTCAAGTTCTCTTAACAGGGGAAGGATTGTGAGGTCAAGTTTTCACAACCTAGTGAGGGGAGGTGGGGAGTGAGCAGACAGGTGCCATATTGGCAATTCTAGGAGGGTCCCTTCCCCTTTGGAGAGATAGATCTTGCCTGTTGGGCCTTCAGGCCAACACACACTGGCCTGGCTACAAGGAATACAGCCTGTGTACCTCCCTCCTTCCACCTTTGGGCCTACTTTGTTCCTCTGAATGGCTGAAACTCCAAGGCACCATGGTCTGCACAGATGGTAACTATGGTGCCAGGTGTTCCACAAGGAAGGGCAGCTTGTGCCAGGCTCTGGATTAGCAGGGCTGCGGCTACATTCATTTCCTCCCCAGGAGGCCCTATCTTTCTATACCAATATGTAGTTTCTCTGATGAGATCAGCATGGAAGCCCGTTGCTTGGTGTGGTCCAGGAAGGCTTCTGAGAGGAGGCTGCTGCTGGACCTTGAAGGTTGGGGAGAAGATCACTGATGGGATTTGGGAGCATGCAGAACAGCATTATTGCTTCACCCTGGCATGCCCTTTCCTTCATGGACTGGATTCTCCTTTTATCTGGATCCCCCATTATATTTCCTATTGCAGCTATAATAAGTTTCTCCAACTTAGTGCCTTAGAACAACACAAATTTATTATTTTACAGTTCTGGAGCTGAGAAGTCCAAAATCATCTTCACTGGGTTAAGTCTCAATGTCAGCAGGGCTGGCTGAGGCTCTCAGGAGGATTATCTTTCCTTGCCTTTTTCCAGCTTCTAGAAGCCGCCTTCAACACCTACCATCAGATGTAAATTCTAGATAGCAAGAAGATGGGAAAAAGCTCTTTCCTTCCTTTAAAGGCAAAACTCAAGACATACATCAAAACATCAAAACTTAAGGCACACATCCAAATTCATGGCACACATCAAGTCTGCTCACATCTTGATAGTCACACGGCTACACTCAGCTGCAAGGAACCCTGGGAAGTATAGTCTTTGGCTTGGCCACGTGTCTAGCTCAAAAATTACTATAGAGGTATAAGGGGACACAGACAGTGGTCTCCTCTTGTTCAAGACAGATAAGAGAGCACAATGCCGGCTTTTGTCTGATGTGATGATTAAGAAGGAACAGACCAATGTGAGGTGTGAGTTATGTGCTATGACTTGGACTCATTCAACAGCAAGGCCCAAGGTTTACTCCGATGGGACAGATGGGCAGAAACAGTGACCACATCCCCTGTCATGAACCTGCTGCAGCCAGTGTGATACCTGTCCAGCACAGAGATTGGCCCAGGGGAAAGAGCGTGTGCTTTAGAGCCAGATTAAATTGGGCTTGTATTTGGGTTCTCCACTTGATAGATGTGTGAACCTCTTTGGGTCTCAGTTTCTGAATAAAGTGGAAATGACAAAACTGACCTTGGGCTGTTGTGCAGATTCAATGAAACAATGTAAACAATCTAGCCTGGAACCTGGCACACAGGAGGTGCTCAAACAATGTAGCTAGCTGTAGTGTCCACCCACACATCTACACAATTGGCAGCACTATCTCAAATCTTATAGACAAATATATGCGATTCCTCCTCATATTGCAAGGTCGCTTCAGAGCAGAAGGCCTTTGAGAAATTGTAGAATGATTTGATGCTATCTGTTATCCTGCTATAACTTTTGTGTTTGGAAATTCATTAAGAATTCATTTCAATGAATCCCAAATGCATGCACCATGAAAAACAATTAGCATTAATAGTGTAAAAGAAGGAGATCAATAAATAGATTCATTTTTAAACTGTAATAATTTATTTGCTTCCTTACTTTTGGGAAATACTGCATCTTCCGGTGACACGTCAACCATTAAATAGCCGAACAGCGATGATTTGTGGAAGGACGTTGATAACCAGTAGGCAGACCCTGCTCTCGAGTCCGCAACCCCAGCAACCATCCTGCAACAGTGGACAGAAAGGGAAGCAGCCCTTTTCAGGAGACAGTGCAACTGGACAAAGTGCTTATCAGGCCTTCCTCATCCTTAAGCTCTGTCCGAATGCAACACAGCAGATGGGAAAAGTAAAGAGACCACTGAACCAAAGATGGGGAGAAGAAAGGTGGCACTCCTCAGACAGTGAACAGGAAGAGGGGAGAGAGGTTTCAAGATGAGCTGCGAGGCTCTAAGATTCACCCCACGTGGCTCCCTGTCTATGCTAATGCAGGAAGGCCCGGGAAAGAATGTCTGGGTGAACAAGCAGCAGCTGACTCCCGACTGAGGAGGGAGGAAAAAGCCAAATGAAATGAGGGAGCCGTAGTCAAGGAGGGGAGGAAGCCGAGGACGGCAAGGCCGCTCAATCATTGCTAACCAGGGACAGAGGGATGGCTGCCATTATCCCTTCTCACCACGACAAACGAAAGACGATGATACCTAAGAAACTGCCGCAGCCACGCAGAGCGGCAGGAGGCGAGGGTTTGCCTAGTGCAAAGGCGAGGTAAGGTTGAAAGCCAAACGGCAGCCCTGCTCTTCTGCAGCCTCCCATGGGACATCATGGCGGGCAGTGACGGATGGAGAAATACGCAGCGTCTCTGCCGGGCAGGACGGCAGCCTCAGGCCAGGGCTCGGGAGGATGGACAGGCAGACCCCACGGCCCAGGATCCAGGAAGGCCCTCTGCCAGGCTGTGGCTCCAGGTAGGCCCTCTGCCAGGCTGTGGCTCCAGGTAGGCCCTCTGCCAGGCTGTGGCTGAGAGTGGCCTGGCTTGGTGCATGGCTGCAGATGCGGCCCCACCCGCCAGCCGCAGGGCTGGGGGCCGGCACAGATTACATTTTAAGGTGATAGTCATCTTTGACCTTTGGGACCTCCAGGGCCCCTGGTCATCCATCTTAGAGCCGCTGACCAGCAACCTCTGGGCTATTTTTATGGCCAGCAAACATTGCCCATTGATTGAATTGATTGAAATCTGCATCTGGTTCTTGGGGAAAGGACACTGGCCTCACAGCCGCAATATGCAGCTTCGTTTTCTGTTGTTGTCTTTGACTCTCTCCTTTCCTCTTCTCTTCCCACCCCCTGCATGAAATGAGTTTGGAGACAGGGCGCACACACTGAGACACACACGGTCTGAATACACACACACTAAACACACACGCCCCACATTCTTTTCCAGCAGATTTCTTACTGTGGCGCTCATTTTTCTGTCAGAATTTCAAGGGTTCCTCAAAGGAATTCCGCTGAGAAAAGCAGAGGTATGTTCAATCCAAGGGGAGTCCACACACACACGCACACACACACACACACACACACACACACACACACACACCTGTATAAAAATACACAAGAGCCTGAACTATAAAACCAAACAAACCACAACCATATATGGAATTTTAAAATCTGGTGATTTTGCAATGTGTCAACTTCTAAGCTGAATAGCAGTTTCTATAATTCCCTTTCCGGCTTCGTGCAGGTGAAATTTGTGCAAGATGGGTGAAGCGGATGGGAAGCTGAGCCATTCGGATCCTGGAGGGTCCCTACAGGCGCTCCTGTAGCTCATGCCTGGCTAAAGCACTTCAGGAAGCCCCTGACCCCCAGCTCCACCCGTATCATTTCTCCTCCCCAACCTATTTGCAAGTCCCCCATCTCCCCTACCTCCCCTGCCTCTCCCCACCTCCCTTGAGTTAGATTTGTATGGGTATATGATCATGATGATGAATATTATTATTATTATTATTTTGAGACAGGGTCTTCCTCTGTTGCCCAGGCTGAGGTGCTGTGGTGTGATCTCGGCTCACTGCAACCTCCGCCTCCTGGGGTTGGGTGATCTTCCTGCCTCAGCCTCCCGAGTATGTGGGACTATAGGGTCGCACCACTACACCTGAGTAATTTTTTGTATTGTTTTGGGGGGGGGGGGGGGGGGGTCTCTTCATGCTGCCCAGGCTGGTCTCGAACTCCTGGGCTCAAGCCATCTGCCTGCCTCAGCCTCCCAAAATGCTGGGATTACAGGCTTGAGCCACTGCCTGGCTAGTATGGGTATATTATTAATATACGTTCCCCACCTCCTCTCAGTTCTCCAAGCACCCCCCACCTTCCCCATTCCCCCATCTCCCAGAGGACTCCTTCCTTCAGCTGCTCCAAACTGTGACCAGGTGTGAGCCAGTGCAGTTCCAGGGCAGGAGCGTGCCTCTTCCTGCAGGCAGGCCTCCTGGGTAACCACGTTGGAGCCTGGAGAGAGAGAGGCCAAGGTAGATTCTACCTTGTCCACTGGGGATTCCCATTGTCCCTGCTCTCCCCTGTCACTCCTGTCTTTCAGTTGCAACGCTGGCCCTGGGACTTCAGGCACAATACCCCACTCAGAAGAAACAAGACTGTGTGCCCAGCTCCCACAGCAGTCAAATGCCTGCAGTGGGCTCCTCATTCTACATCACTCCTAGTGGTTCTGCTTCCTTAAACGCCAGCCAAACGATGTGTCATAAAGGTGAGACATGGAAACAGGGAAGTTATTGCCATGATTGCATTTTACATTTCAGACGTGGCCTCGCCGACCTCACTGGCATCTGGGCTGGGGTACAAAGGTCCCAGCTTGGCCAGGCTGATGTCTGCAAACCCCAGCCCTGACTGGCAGATGGGCCATGCCTCTGACCATCTCTCCTGCCCACTGGACCACTTTAACGTACCCTTTCCATCTCAAGCACAGGAACAGTTCCCTTCTGGAATGTTCCTCCTTCTGAGGCTTTGAGAAGGCTCACTCTGGGGAGCAGATGGATGAGTCCTGGGAGTGGCACCTCTTTCCTCACTTAGAGCCTAGGTGGGGTGAGGAGGGTGAGAAAAGGAAGGAGCCAGAAGAGGGTGAGGAGAGGAGCCCCAGGCTTTGGGGAGAAGCCCAGCAAGTGTGCAACGCCCTGCAAAGCATTTCCTCTCTCTCTCTCCCTCCTCTCTATCCCCTGACTTTATGGCTGCTACACTGGGGGAAGCTGGGTTGGCCTCCTCTGCATCTGCATTCCCGTGGGAACCAGCTGCACTACTTCCAGAAACGCTCTGCCCCAGTGGGTCCTTGGTGCTGGGCCCACCTCCCGGTAGGTTTCAAGAACTGTGTGCCCATAAATAAATCCTCCAAAGTGATGCCAATCAGCAGGTACCACCAAATTGTCCCTGGAAGTGACTTTTCTCTAGGTATCCATTATTTCTGAATTGGATGGAGGGAATCTCTGATCTCCTCCTTCCCCTGCCTTCTGTCCCAGCTCATCCCTCCGAGGAAAGGGAGGGCCCCTCCTGGCCCCAGCCTGCCAGGGTAGGGGGTGTTGTGAACTTAGCTGGGTGTGGCCTGGAAAGCCCTTTAATGGACCCAGTTTTGTGGGGTGGGTGGGAGGCTCCATGCACCCCCAGAGCAGGGGCCAGGGTAGTGGTAGCAAGGTGAGCCACTGTGACTGTCACACAAGATAACTGGAGACCTACCCAGATTGGACAGAAGCAGGGCGAGCCACTGTAGCTGTCACACAAGATAACTGGAGACCCACCCCAGTCTGGACAGACTTCCAGTTTAAGCCTGATTTAATGACAAGCTGAGCGCAGACTCCTGAATCTCAGCACCTGCAAAAAACCAAAACCAAACAAACAAAAAACAACCAAAAAAGAATTTCAAGGGGATTTCCTTAGTGGGAAATGAGGCACTGCGCAGGGCCCTGGGGACAGCAGCAAGTAATGAGCATTCAGATCTGTGGGGATTTGGGGTAAGGTGCTTCTCTAAGCTGTTTCAGACCCAGGCCTCCTCCTGTTCGCACTGAGCCTAGTCTGCTGGCCCCAAGGTGACCAGGAGGTTCAGGGGCAAAGCTGTGATTACTTAGAGCAGGACAGATGCTGGTTTAGGTCCCAGTTCTGCCTGGTTCTAGTTATGGGACCTTTAGCATTCATTACATTTTACACTTAATTTTCTCTTCTGTAAAGTGAAGAATGTATTTATCTCACACTACTTCTATGAAACAGCCAATCTACTGTGTTCAATAACATAAATCCCTGCCCTGCCTCTATTCTCAGCCACAAGAACTGTTTGGCATCTGGGGTGGATCATTCTTTGCTGTGCGTTTTGTAGGAGGCTTAGCTGCATCCCCAACCTCTACCCACTAGATGCCAGTAGCACCCCCAGTTGTAACAACCAAAAATGTTTCCAGACATTGCCAAGTGTCCCTTGGAGAAGTGCCCGCATTGAGAACCCCTGCTCTGTAGAGATGAGGCCCAGTAATTCTCTGTGGGTTGGCATGGGGCGGGGGTGGGCGGGGGCAGAAGGCACTGCCTTCAAGGATTTGTCCTTCCCATATAAGCTTCCAGACCATGGCCAAGCCCTTGGGCGTCTTAGGGCCTATTCCCTCATCTGTCAGTTTGTGGAACAATATACTCAACAACAGGCTGATAGAATCATGGGTGATTGTGATGTGACAGTGCTATTTGAATTGAAGGCACCGTCATCATCTGAAATGGTGGGTCCCTGAGAACAGGGATTCTGTCTGTCTGGTTCACTGCCAGTCCTGAGACACAGCCAGGATGGATGGAGGGAAATGGACGCTGAAGGAGGAGGTGAATATTCAACGTGATGCCTCTGGGCCTGCTGAGCTGGGCTGGGCCCCATGACTCCTTTAGCTTTAAAAGTCAATAAAATTGATTCATCCATCCCCCTTTGACCCCTGCAGCAGGGCTGTCACCCAGAGGATGGTCTCAAACTAGAGTGCGCCCAGATCTGCTGGAAGTGTGTCAGAAACCCGGCTTCCTAGCCGTGCACACTCCAGCCATACTGCTCCAGGGTCCCATTCGGTGGGCCTGGGAGGCCCAGGATTCTGCATTTGAACCCCTTGCAATCTGACTCAGCTGCTGTGTCACCCTCCATGTCCCAGGAGCATCTGAAAGGGTCTGGGACAGGGCACCCAGCAGGATGGGCAGCCCTCCCCAGCAGGTTCAGGCCCAGCCATCCCCACTTCTCTCAGTGTGGAAACTGCTCGAATCCCCCAACTCCACCTGGTAGGCACTCTGATGCCCTGCACCCACAGATTGGTGCCAGAGCCAACCCTGTTTGCTATGGGGCTTTCCTGGTGCCCAGAATTTGCTTTCTGGTTTAATTGTTGCCTTGGCTTTGACAAAACAGCTGACAGGCAGAGTTGTGCAGGAGTAAGGGCTCTGCTTTGGAGACAGCAAGGAGAGGACGCTGAGTCCGAGCCTGTTGGGTCTTGGTGGCGCCGCAGACTATGCCGTGACTGCCCTAACCATCTTTGCAAATCAGGCTTTATTAGCGCAGAAACTTGGACTAGTGGGTCCTCAGCAAATTCAGGTTTTAAATAAACCACATTATGGAAACTTGTAAGCAATATCCAAACTTCCCACAAAGCCCCAGTTGTAAGTAAAATCATCACTCTTTAAACCTGCTGAGAAGCAACCTCTGCCACACTCTGAAGCACCCCAGAAAGGCCCTGGAGCCTCTCCCAAGCCTCCTTAGTTCTGCTCCTTTGGCAGGAACCCCTCAAGCTCCAGGAACATACAGAGCTGATGATGCTGATTTAAGAATCCTACTTTTTTTTGTTTTGCTATTCAAAAGCCCTTATTAAACTAACCAGGGTTCTTAATAGTTTCATTTGCAACAGTTTTATCCCAAGACTTACTTAGGGTTCAAGAACAACCAGCTGTGCCCCCACCCCAAAAGGCAGCTGCAAGGAACCCCCTCTGCACCCTGTCACAGTAAATCCAGGCTGCTCTCTGTCTGTGCAGGAGATGAGGGAGTGGGTGGGAACTTCATGAAGAATCAGATGGGGAGAGCCTGGCTCCATGCAGAAAGATTTGAGCCCACCGAGGCTTGGAATGCAGGTTTTATAACCTCTATTTTCCAGGCACCATCTTGGTCCCCCAAAGGGGCTTTCTCCTTAAACTTTTTCCCCTGACCCCTGGCAACTGCCATTCTACTTTCTATTTCTATGAATGTGACTACTCTATGTACCTCATATAAGTGGAATCCTATAGTATTTGCCCTTTAGTGAGACTGGTTTATTCCACTTAGCATAAGGTCCTCAAGGTTCATCCATTTTGTACCATGTGTCAGGATTCCCTTCCTTTAAAAGGCTGAATAATATTTAATTCTGTGTATGTGCCATATTTTGTTTATCCACTCATTCACAATGGACACTGGGGCTACTTTCTCCTTTTGCCAGGGTGAATCATGCTGCTATGAACATGGGTGTACAGATCTCCCTTTGAGACCCTGCTTTTAATTCGTTTGGGTATATTATCCAGAAATAGAATTGCTAGAACATATGCTGTTTCTACATTTTATTTTTTGAGGAACTGTCCTACCGTTTCCCTTACCAGCTGCACCATTTTACTTTCCCACTAACAGTGCACAAAAATTTTAATTTCTCCACATCCTCCCCAACACTTCTTATTTTGTTTGTTTGTTTACTATTTTTATAGCAGTCTTCCTAATGAGTATAAGGTGGTACCTCATTATAGTTTTGATTTGCATTTCTCTTACAATTAGTTATGTTGAGCATTTTTTCATATGCTTTTTGATCATTTGTATATCTTCTTTTGAGAAATGTTTATTCAAGTTTTTTTGTCCATTTTTTAGTTGGATTGTTACCTTTTGGTCGTATCCACATTTTCTGTGTTCACGCAAGTCATTGATAAAAGGTAGGACTTGCGGGGCCTGAGGGCAGGCCCCTGTGGCACACTGCTCAAAACCTCACTGCCACGTGCATGGGGTTCACATGAATCATTCAGCAGCTCAGGCCCCACTCTACTGTTCCATCATCAACTCAGTGGGGAAAACTCCAGACTGCCTAGCACTCTGATTCATGCCAACTCTCAGGCTTCCTCTCCTCTTGACCATGTTTGGTTTTCCCTATTCAGGATATAGAAGGAGATAAGGAGTTCGACTTCTTCTGTGTCTTTAACCTCAAAGCAAGAGCATGATTCAAATCTAGGGACTTCTGCAAAATGATCTGGGTAACCTTGAGAAAGAGAGTTCATCCTTCTAAGCCTCTGTTGCTTTATTTATAAGATGGGGATAACCATCATGGTTCCCCCTCCATAGGATGATTGGGAGAATAGGGTGATTTCAGGGAATTGAACAATGGGTTTCTCATCTGCTACACAGTAAGGCCATCAATCAACAGTAACTCCTGACATTAAATGTTCTTTCTCCAACATTTCTAAAAGAGACTTTTGCTGTCTTGAGTATTTTCTCATTTATCCTGAAGTCTCTTCTTTGGGGCTTTTTCTTTTCTGCCATGAATGTTCCAAGTCTGTGATGCCTGACCTGTTGACCCACCTTTCCACACACCTGTCCAGATCTGAGCCCATTACAGAGTGGTCTGCATAGGTGGAGTGTTGCAGGTGCTTTCTTTTACTTCCTCATGGAGAGTTTTTGTGATTGTAGTCATAGTGCCATCTTTAAAAAGCTTCCCAACTCTCCTGTCTGTATCTCATGTCATGGCAGGAAGCCAATGTTTTCTCTGACTCTGTTAAAAGGATTCTGTCTTCTGGAAGCTAAGTGCACATGTCCAACTCTGCCCATAACTTTCCAGTCATAGCAGAATTTAAAGTGAAAAGATTCACATTCCCACATGCCCTGGGATTTTCACTCTGTCAGCCCTTTCCTCCTTTGTTGGGCAGAACTGGTTCAAGAAAAGACAGAAGTCAGGAGAAGGTGCTGGGAACGTCAGCTGGGACCAGATGGGAGAGAAACCTGCTAGGCCATGAGGAGTCATTGAAGGTTCTAAGCAGAGTGGTGATGTGTTTGGAGCAGAGCCTCGGGAAGAGTTCTCTCTTGAGGTTATCAGGGTGTGCAAGGGAGGTGAGCAAGAAAGAAAAGATTGGAGTGGAAGTGGACAGGCCATGGCAGCTGGTTAGAGGTGGCTGGTGAGACATCCAGGAGAGGACAGCCCTGAGACCAGCTGATCCCATTCCTGAGACCTGGGAGAACTGAGATGCCATCAATAGAGATGTTTGTTGGGGTGTCAAGCTAGATGTGGTAGCGCTGTGTGCAGAAGGAGAGGGTGATGGGGAACATGGTGCTTTTTCTTTGTGTGACAATTTTGCTATGAGACAAATTTCACATAACACAAAACCTACCATTTCGGGCTTTTGGCTGGGTGCAGTGGCTCATGCCTGTAATCCTAGCACTTTGGGAGGCTGAGCTGGGCGGATCACTTGAGCCCAGGAGTTCAAGATCAGCCTGGGAAACATGGCAAAACCCCACCTGTACAAAATAATAATAATAACAACAAAAATTAGCCAGGCATGCTGGCACTCACCTGTAGTCTCAGCTACTTGAGAGGCAGAGGCAGGAGGATCACCTGAGCCCATGAGGTTGAGGCTGCAGTGTGCCATGATTGTACCACTGCACTCCAGCCTAGATGACAGAGTGAGACCCAGTCTCAAAAAAAAAACCAAAAAACAAAAATTCCCACCATTTTAAAGTGTACAATTCAGTGGTTTTCACTATATTTACAATGTTGTACAACCGTCACCATTATCTAGTTCCAGAATATTTTCATCAGCCCCAAAAGAAACGTGTACTTGTTAGCAGACACTCCCAATTCCCCCTGCCACTGATACCCCTGTCCTCAGCCCATTGGCAACCACTAATCTACTGTCCATCTCTACAGAGTTGCCTAGTCCAGACACTTCATATAAATGGAGCCCACTTAGCATCATGTCTGCAACGTTCATGCATGCTGTAGCATGTATCATAACTCCCTTCCTTTTTATGACTGAGTAATATTCCACAGTATGGATAGACATTTTATCTCTTTATCGGTTGATGGACAATTTAGGTTATTTCTACTGCTATCTAATAGGAATAGTGCGCTGTGAACACTTGTGTCCAAGTTTCTCTGTGGGACCGTGTTTTCAACTCTCTTGGGTGTATACCTAGGAGCAAAGTTGCTGGGTCATGTGGGAACCCTATCTTTAACTTTTTGAGAAACTGCCAGACCAAAGAGTTTTCCAAAGGGGCTGCACCCTTTCACATTCCCACCAGTGGTGCATGAGTGTTCTACTTTACCCACGTTCTCATTTACACTTGTTATTTTTTTCTTTTTAAAAAAGTTATAACCATTCAAGTGGGTGGGAACTGGCATCTTATTGTGTTTCTGATTTGCATTTCCCTCTTGTCTAATGCTGTTGAGCGTGCAGCTGAAATTTAGTGAGCACACTACTCACCTATAACTCATAAGTGGAGCAGGTATGAGATTGAGTCCACAACTTCAGATATTCAAGCAATGAACTTTATGTTTCTTCAACATTGCCAGTTTCCACTTTGAACCTTCATTCTGCCACGGTTGTGTAACAGGAGCCAAAAGTAACAGTGCCTTAAACTGGGAAAGTTAGATTTCCTCCTTCCATAAGAGTGCAGAGGCAGGTGGTCCCTGCGTCCAGTGGCTGTGCTAGATGGGCCAGCGCAGGCTCTTTCTCTCCTGTGGCTTCATTGTCCTGGGGTGTTCACCTCCTCTCGTCATCCAAGATGCCTCTCATCATATCTACACTCTGAACAGCAGGATGGAAAATATCCCCTCCCTTTAGGGGGACAACCCTGAAGTCACACATATTATTTCCTACTTAGCAACAATGCCATCAAGTCCTCTCTTTCTGCAAAGCAAGCTGGAAGTTGTAGTCTTCATGAGGGGTGGCCATGCACCAGGTAGAAATCTGTAGTTGTGTTTCTGATAAGAAAAGAACAGATACTGAGGGACAGAGAGTGGTCTTGGTCACACTAGGTCTGTTAAACGACATCATTCCCATCATTTGAGTTGGCACAAGGGTGGTGGAAACCACAGGGGGAAGACCCACCCTGACACTCTGACGATGTTTTTGGGCTGGAAGAGGAAGAAGAATCAGAAATGCCCCAGGCGTGCCCCAAGCACACACTCCATTGAAGGCTGCCCACAAATCTCCATGGCCCTGCACCACCATCTGCCACCCCATTTTCCCAGTCTGTTCTATGTGTGGTCTCCTGCCACCCCATCTCCTTTACTGCCCAGCCAGGTCCCAGTCACTGTGTCCTCTGAAGTCCTTGCGACCACTCCCTTGCCTTCCTGTGCACATCTCTTTGGGGCTTTCTGAGGGTGAGGAGGGATGTAGCATCTTTCCACGAGTGAAGCCCTTGACACCCATGGGATCAGTGAATTCTCTAGCATCCCCTGAGGAGGGGCCGGCTGTCCTCATTTTACATGAGAGGACTTGAAAGCTCAGAGCTGCTAAGTACCCAGGACCCCCCTCCACCCTGCCAGAAACGATGGTGCTGGAATCGTGCCCCAGGGCAGCTGTTCCACTCCACTTTACCCCATAGCTGACTCTTTTCTGCCCCAAACCCCAAATCTGTACTTCCAACCCCCACTACCCTGGTGCCTAGCATAGCACTCTTCTGTCCAAGGGATTGAAATTGAGTCTTGGGTAAACCGAATCTGTTTTCTTCTACTCCCAAGATGGAAGAGGAAAAGGGAAAAAAAAGTGGAGAACATGCTTATGAAATCCTCAACTCCCCTCGTTTACTCTGTAAATAGCACAATATGTTTAGATTTTTCCACATCTAGAGGATTTCAAAATCTACCTGGGAGGGAGGGCTGGGGCATCAACTGGTATGCAATGTGCTTTTTAAATTTAAAAAATGCTATGCAAAGAAAAGCACTGCCTTTGGGCCAGGTCACAGCCACTTCCTTGTCCCAGCCCCTGCTCTCCTGAGTCATCTGGTGGAACTGTCTTTAGTTAGCAGGGTGAGAGGCACCAGAGTGGGAGCAAAAGGTGAGGCTTTGGAGCCACAGCAGCTGGGTTTAAGCCCTGCCTCTGCTCCTTGTTTACCAGGACTTGAGGAAGGTTCATCTGAGCCTTGATTTTCTCACTACGAAATCAAGCTAATAATTATCCACCTTGCAGAGATGTTGTGAAGATTCACATGGGAAGAGTTCAGAAGCTTAGTAAATGCTAATGTTCATGTCATTAGAACTGGGACATTACATGTCCAACTACTACGAAACTGTCTCACAAGCTGTAATTTACTGACCCAGACTTCGAGTTTCTCAGGGAGAAAAAGAACCTCCCCACCAGCACTCTAGGAAGGCTCAAGGGCAGTGGCCTGGCTCTCAAAGCATCTGCCCTCCAGTAAGGACTTCCAGCTCCTGCCACGGGACTTGGGCTTCGGCCCTTGCCTTCCCTGACAGTTGGGCCTGGGAGAGGATCAGGAGGTATTGCCTGGAGGGACAGAGACAGAGCTGGGGCAAAGTTCCCAGGCAGGTGCCAGCCCTGGAAACAGGACACAGTGAGTGTGGCAAGGTCAGGAAGCATGCGGAGACCCAGGAGGGGCCTGACATTGTGATGTGACAGGTGGGCTGACTTACACAGTGCAGGCAGACATCTACACTCAGGGCAGGTGACCCAGGTGGCCCAGGATGGCAGCCAGCAGGGCCCTATGGTGTACCTATAATTTTGGAGTGAAATCTAACTTAGGTGGGTGTCCACTCACTGCCTGCCAGTCTCGGATGGGTTCTGACAACAGAGGAAACAGCTTAGTGGAAGCATAGAAAAATAGCAGCAGATAACAGCTCTGGAAACTAAACCTCTGGGTGGTAGAACTGCAGGGGACTCAAGGGAGCATGTCATTCCACCTCTTCATTTTGTGGAGGAGAAAGCAATGCCCGTGGAGACCAGTGTCTTATCCACTACGACACAGCAGGCCAATGGCCTAGAGTGAGTCTGGGGCTCTTTCTCCTCCACCATGGCTTCTCAGCATTGTCAACTCAGTCTCCTCTTTACATGACAAATATTTTGTAATGACCTCTTTACTATCCTGATATAGCATTTATAGATAATATAACCTGCCTTTATCCAAAATAAAAAATCAATGTAATGCCCTACCTGTAATATAGGGAGAAATAAAAGGAAAGTCATTTATAATAAAGTAGTTCAATAAGTAAATACACAGGCACAACTGTACTCAAATGAATGCCACAGCTATACACACAGACTGATGGAGGTAAGTTGTATTGCATTTGTGACTTCAATACCTTAAGTGTTGTTGCTGTTGATTACGTGATTTTTCCTTTTTTTTTTTTCTTTGAGAGGGAGTCTCACTCTGTCGCCCAGGCTGGAGTGCAGTGATGCGATCTCGGCTCTCTGCAACCTCTGCCTCCCAGGTTCAAGCAATTCTCCTGCCTCAGCCTCCCAAGTAGCTGGGATTACATACAGGCACCACCATGACCAGCTGATTTTTGTATTTTTGGTAGAGATGGGGTTTCATCATTTTGGCCAGGCTGGTCTCGAACTCCTGAGCTCAGGTGATCCACCCGCCTCAGCCTCTCAAAGTGTTGGGATTACAGGTGTGAGCCGCCGCAACTGACTGATTTTGTGATTTTTCTGAAATGGCAAACAACTCTCGGTAAAGACACAGTGCAAGCTCCCCTCTGTAGAGAAATGTGAGCCTGTTTCCTGGAATGCAGCATGAGGCTGGGGTAAAGTGGTGATGCTTTCTCTAGGAGGTGCAATCCCAGGGCAGCAAGCATGAAAGACAAGGAAGCGCGGCAGTGAAGGTGGAAAGCCACACAAACTGATGCGCTGCTGGACAGCCGCTGCTTCAAGACATGCTGTGAGGAGGGTGTGTATGCTTGGCCACACGGGAAGTCCCCAGCCAGCTTGTATAGAGAAATCAAACTTTAGAACAGTCCCTAGGGAGAAGGAAGAAAGTGGGAATCCTGATACCCAATGGCCAAAGTTCATTCCATGGGGAATTGACTCTCCCGTACTTCTGGGTTATGTTATCTGGTCCCTTGGCAACTGAGCAGGAAGCCAGATCGCACCTCCTTGAGCGTGGCCTGTTATGTGATGCTAGAAGCAACAGGATCATCCTGAGATTCACGGCACAAGGGGACATGGCTGGTGGGGCTCAGGTGGTGGAATGAGGATGCCTTGTTGAGACTCAGGTGGAGCAGAAAGCTGAAAGCCTTGGTGGCAAAGGTGCAGTAAAGAGAATCTGAGATGAATATGCTGTGTCCGATCCAATATAGTGATTGCAATCCTGGAAGACTCGTTGTATGTTAAAACCTTTTAAATTTTTATGTTTATATATAAAAAAGAGTTACATTTCAAGCTCAGATCACTATAAAGACGTTTTTCAATCTATTCCAATGTTTAGTGGAACATCTGAAAGTCACAGAGCACGGGATGATTATTTATTCTGTCCCTTAGATTTCAGGAAAATGATCACTGATATTTGTAAGTTTTAGGCCTTGTTCTAGGGGCTTTGTATGCACAACAATCTTGGGAGGTAGGTATGATTATTATTGCCATTTTACTGATGAGGAAACTGAGGCCAGAGAAGTTTACACAGCCAATCAGAGGTAGAACTGTGATTGGAACTCAGGGGTCTGGATCTTCAGCGGTTCCAGTCTTTATCCTCTAAATGCCAGTGGTATCCCCTCTACCAATTGTTGGGACAATAAACACGTTCCCAGAAATTTCCCCCCAGCCCATGGGAGCAGTATGTTCCCCACAGGCCTGTTGCACAGTTCACAGAAGGACACATGGTCCCCAGGGAGCCGGGCCTGCTGGGGCCACCACCTAGAGCCCCAGGTTTACTAACCCTGAGCAGGGTCAGGGATGGAGTGGGTGCAAGGGCCCTGCAGGAAAGGGAAAGGTGAGGGGAGGAAGAATTTGGAGCCTCCTCGTGCAGCCGTTTCGCTGTGCTTCTAGATGCTTTCATGGTGGGCTGGGCATTTGGCTGAAGTGGTGGCTACAGATTTCAAGGTGTTTTAAAGGCTATCACCCAGACTCTGGTCAGGCACCAGAGAAAATAAAAACGAAACCCCAACCCCAAACCAAGCCAATCTCCTGTTTCTGTCCTGTTACAACTCAGCCATTGCTCTTTGTGGCCCAAGCCAGCTGGGTTGTCCCCTGGCCCACAGGACTCCCCACGTATGGGTTGGATCCCATCTGAACCTTGATTCCCACACCCGCCTGCTGCCAAACCTCATCTGCCAATTGTGGCTTTGCAGAGCCCGAAGGGTGGGTTTCTCCCTGAAGAGCTTCTGACAGACATCTGCACCGAGAAATCGAACTCCCAGCCTCCTTGCGGGTGGTCTCAGATCTGCCAAGCCACCAGGCGTGAGGCTGGCAAGGGCGGAAGGAGAGCTGCCAAATCAGCTCTGGAATCCCACAGCTGACCCCGCCTCTGGTTCTGCAGGAGAGGAGCCCAGCTTTGTTTTGCAGTCAAAGCTGCCTCTTCTGTTTTCTGCACCCAAGATGCCATCTGACACCGACACCCTCCAATTCCTGTGATAAATAAAGGAGTGATAATAATGATAATCGCTGAGCCTCTTCTGGCATCTACTATGTCCTGGATACTGTTCTAGATGCTTCATGTATATTAATCCTTGCCACAACCCCGTGAGCGGTGTACTTTTATCATAGCCTATGCCCTTTGCGCAGATGGGAAGACTGAAGCACAGTGAGTTTCAGTGATGTGCCTGGGTCATGCCAGCCGCTACGTGGCTCCTGGTTGTGCGTCTCTAACGATTCCACCCTACTGCCCCTCTGCTGCTGCCCCTCTGCTACTGCCCTTCTGCTGCTGCCCCTCTGCTGCCACCCAGAGCAACAGAGAGCTTCAGGGCTACCCTCCTGCCTGACTTCCAGCTTCGCTCGTCACACAGAGCAGGGGACAGCAAATTGGGCAGCTGCCGCCCAGGATCAATGATCACAGTCTTTTGAGTTGAGCTCTCTGTCAGGGGATGTGGTCTCCATGCTGCCTCTTTCTACCCCTGTGCCTGGGGCAGGCATTGCCCATGGATCCGGGGCTTTCTCTCTCTTGCTGAGGCCATACTGGGTCTGAGGGCTCCAGGGGATTTCAGAGGATGAGGGCACATCTGAGGTCCTCGTGGTCATCTTGTTTCCTGGCTGACTTCGCCTCCCTCCACTCCACTCTGACCCTTTGGGCCTCCCCGATCTCCCTTAACCTCGAGTTCGGCCCTGAGCCCCTTCACCCTCCGCCGAGAGGGGCCCTGGCCCCTGCGTCTCTTCCTTCTCTGCCTCTGAGTCTCTGTGATGTGCCAGTGCTGTGCTCCTGGCCCCAGCGTAACAGACCTTCTGGCCTGTCTTGAATTTCCTGCAGTCAGGATATACAAAGTTGGAGTTGAGATGGTGGATGAGGCATAGCTCACAAAGAGTATTAGTTCTCCCATTAAAATGGGCAGCTGTTTAATTTCATGGCAACTCATGATGGGATTTTCCAGAACAGAAAAAAATAAACAGGAAAAAAAGGAGAGAAAAACCAACGCAAGATGAGTTTCCATTTGGAAATCAAATATGTGTTCATTTATCTGCACCTGAGATTCTGGAGGCAAAGGAATTCCAAGCTTCACTAGTGGACCTTGAGTTTTCCCTCCCTACTCACAATGACTACAGGGGCTCTGGGTGTCACTTTGAGATCTGGCTCCGGCCCAGGTGTGCTGTGTGTCTGCGCAAATGTGCTGTCTCCTCAACTGCTTCCACACCCTGCTGCACTCCATGTGCCCCTGCCCAGGAGCCGGCAGAGCCCCAGCGGGCCCTTTGTCGCTCGCTACCCAATGTGCATTCTCCAGTGGGCACAGCAGGCAATCCTGCTCTGCGGGCCTCTACCCGAGCCAGGGATTACGGGATGGGCCTGCCTGCAGTGGCAGATGGTAGCGCTTAGAGCTAAACTGCATTCGGCGCTTTGAACATCTTGAAAAGATTTCTTTAGAAGTTAAACTTGGCTTGGGAATGACAATATGGTTCAGTCTGTGTCTTTGAAAAGGCCTCAGGGTGGTGCGCGGGGGGTTGACTGTTTCATGGTTCCCTGCCTTGTCTTGGCTGTTTTCCATGGAGTCCTGTTTCTCATGGGTCCTGCAGTCACAGTGGCTTCTAAATTTCGGCTCCATTGTTTGGAAGTCACATTTGTTTCCGTACATGTGCTGTGGGAAAGGCCACACTGGCTGTCCTGCAAGGACACATTTAGATGCCTCTGGGCAGTGGGACAAGTGCATGCCTTGGGGCACACATGGAGGCAGAGGGCGTTGTGTCCTGCACCAGGGCTGAGTTTTGCTGTTGCCCCTGTTTCAACCCATTGAGGGGTTGACAAGCATCTGGGCAGGGTTTGGGGTCCCAAACCTTTTGGCATCAGTGAGGACCAATTGACAGCTTCTTGCCTCCTGGAGCTCATGGCTAATTGCACTGGAATAATACCCTCCAAATCCCCATCCTAGGCTTGTCCTATTTAACGAATCCTTTGGGGGACAAAGGGTTTGATCATCTCTGGGCTCAGATAACATCTCCCTTCCCCATCCCACAATTCTCCCATCCTCAATTTGGCCACTGTAAATTCTGTCAGGAATAACCCAGCCTTCCTCCCAAGGAAGGCACCCAGGAGCACCTTCTGGGGTGAGTGAAGCCCTGAAATTGGCAGAAAGGCAAGGCGAGTGTCCAGCTTGCATGCCAGGCTGGCCAATGCGTCTCTCAGTGGCTTCTGCAGCCAGAGCAGGCTCCATTGACCATTCATGAGATGTCAGGTGGTCTACAGATGGGAACACAGCATTATTGATTTTTACTAGCCTGCTAAAATGGAAAGGAAAAAACCCTTCTTAAAAGCTCCCGGTTAAGCTTTGTTTCCTAAATGGTGATTCCAGGGCTCTGAGTTTGTCAAAGGCAAATTTAAAATAACAGGACTGTTGAAGATATAATAAAATGAAATCTTCTTACAGCCATTAACTTCAGAGAGGAGATCTCTGACTCAGGCTTGGGGGCTAAGCGGGAGGGGGAGAGAGACCCATAGAGTGGAGGAAGGGGGAGAGAGCTGAAAGAACAAAACCAGCAGCTCCGCCCCTCATGGCAGCCCCTTTGATAAGATCGGATGTGAATATAAAGAAATGAATTCCACCCTCTCTAAACTGACAACAGTTCCCTGGCCAAGCAACGACGGGATGTGATCAGGGAGCATTGCCTGATGGGCCCCCACCAAGTGCACCGACTTGGAAAATGGGGAAAGTTTGGGGTCAAGCAATGAGCTCTCAGGGGAGGAAGCTGGAGAATGAGGAGGCTCCAATTGCCCTACCCCTATTACTTATTTAGATGTTGTTTCTTGTTCATCTTCCTGAGAGCTCTCGTTGTCCCAACGACTGGAACACAGTTAAGGACACGGTCATGTCTGCAGGGGTGTCTGCACTTCCAGTTGGCTTGTCTGGATGTGTGTGGTTCTTGGAGCCATCTTGGGTCATTTTCCTCCAAATCTTTGACATTTGGGAAAGCCTTTCATGCGCATCCGTGTGAAGAGACAACCAAACAGGCTTTGTGTGAGCAACATGGCTGTTTATTTCACCTGGGTGCAGGCAGGCTGAGTCCGAAAAGAGTCAGTGAAGGGAGATAGGGGTGGGGCTGTTTTATAAGATTTAGGCAGGTAAAGGAAAATTACAGTCAAAGGGGGTTTGTTCTCTGGAGGGCAGGAGTGGGGGTCACAAGGTGCTCAGTGGGGGAGCTTTTTGAGCCAGGATAAGCCAGGAAAAAGACTTTCACAAGGTAATGTCATCACTTAAGGCAAGGACCAGCCATTTACACTTCTTTTTGGTGGAATGTTATCAGTTAAGGCGGGGCAGGGCATTTTCACTTATTTTGTGATTCTTCAGTTACTTCAGGCCATCTGGGCGTATATGTGCAAGTCACAGGGGATGTGATGGCTTGGCTTGAGCTCAGAGGCCTGACATTCCTGCCTTCTTATATTAATAAGAAAAATAAAACAAAATAGTGTTGAAGTGTGGGGGCGGTGAAAAATTTTGGGGGATGGTATGGAGAGAGAGAATTGGCAATGTTTCTCAGGGCTGCTTCAAGTGGGATTAGGGGTGGCGTGGGAACCTAGAGTGGGAGAGATTAAGCTGAAGGGAGATCTTGTGGTAAGGGGTGATATTGTGGGGTTGTTAGAAGAAACATGTGTCATATAGAATGATTGTGATGGCCTGGGTACGGTTTTGGGTGAATTGAGAAACTAAACGGAAGATACGAGGTCCGAATAAAAGGAGAAAAATGGGTATTAAAGGATTAAGATTTGGGAGGACCCAGGACATCCAATTAGAGAGTGCCCAAGGGGATTCAGTGTAATTGCTTGGTTGGCAAGTTTTTGGGCTCTATCCTTGAGTTTTTTTATGTTGTCATACACCAGGCCAGATTGCTTTAGGTAAAAACAACACTCTTCATTTAAGAATGTACACAGTCCTCCTTTGTCAGCAGTGAGTAAGTCAAGGCCTCGGCGGTTTTGGAGGACAACTGCAGCCAAAGAGTCAACTTGGTCCTGGAGGACTGATAAAGTTTGTGATATGTCTGTGATGCTAGCAGAGAAGTCATTTGACAGGCTACGGAAGGTAGTGACAGACGTTGAAATGCCTGCTATTCCAGTACCGAGAGCAACAGTGGAGGCAGAAAGTCCTAAGCCGACCAGCAAGGGAATTAGTGGAATAACTCTTTTTTGTCGTGTCAGTGTCATGAGGGGAACAGGGAGCTCTTCAGTCCCATTTGCAAATTGAATTTTGGGGGTAAGGAAAACTAGTGTGCATGTGCCTGTCCAATTAGCAGGTAGACACATGTAGGTAGAGGATCCACAGGGGAAGAAGAGACCTTGTGCGAGGCAAAACTGGAGCTGCAAAGTAAAAAGGTGAGAAGGAGTGCTGAAAGGGGTGTCTTGTACCCAGACTCCTAGGGATCCAGCTAGGGCAGCAGCCGTCAGAGGTTGTAATAGGGACTGATGGGGTAACTGCATAGAGGGGGAGGTTCAGTTTTCATGGTGTATGAGAAAATGTTGAGTGTCTATGAGCAACCTTTCACTGTTATTTTTGGGGCTGGGTATAAGTAAACAAGAAGAGGGCCTGGGAGGACAGTCTGATGAGCAAGGGGAAGGTAGCCAAGGATGGAGTGAAATACAGGGTAAGTGTCTTCCTAAGCAATAATTACTGCTAACGTTTTTAAGTTTGTCAGTATTGATAGAGGGCTTGTCTGTAATATGGAGCTGGAAGGCTCCAATTGTTTCAGTGATGTGTGTAGTTGGGCTTTGGAGATGAAGAGTAAAGGAACATCAAGAAGGTGAAAGATTACCTAGGGGAATTCCAGTGGGTCTTTGCCGAGAGATACATAAAGGAGCAGCCACAGGAATAGTAGTTTGTGTTGTGAGAGGTCCAAATATGGGAGGAGTAGAGTTAATATAAGGAGAAAGCTTTTTTAAATAAGTGCAGAGGAGGGCGGCAGCTTGCTGATGTGAAATGTCTGGGGAAGTCTTGCTGGACCTGTCTAGAAAGTAATTAGTTCTTTAGGAGAGTAAAGGTGAGGGCTGTTAAAGGAAGTTCGGAGGTGTAAGGAGACAGGAGATGTTGCCCAGTCTGTCTATAAGGCAGGGACAGCTGTGTAGGCACTGGAAGAAAGGGAAATGCAAAGCCAGCAGTTGTTTGCTAAGGAGGGATTAGAAACGGCTAGGAGAGAATGGGTAAGGTTGATAGTGTGGTAGAGATAGCTGGGGAGAGGTAAAGGGTGGCATAAGAATGGGAATGAGAATAAGAGTGAGTATAAAAGTAAAGAATAGAACTTCATCAGGGTGGAAGTATTGGAGGGTGCCCTGCCAGTAAAGATCACCTACCCACTCTAAGAAGGGATTAAGAGTGGCGGTTTGGGGATAGCACCAAGAGATGTCAGCTGTGATGGCTTGAAGAAACAGTGTAAACCAGCAGTGTAAACAAGAGTAGTGCGCGGCCGGGCGCGGTGGCTCACGCTTGTAATCCCAGCACTTTGGGAGGCCGAGGCGGGCGGATCATGAGGTCAGGAGATCGAGACCACGGTGAAACCCCGTCTCTACTAAAAATACAAAAAATTAGCCGGGCGTGGTGGCGGGCGCCTGTAGTCCCAGCTACTCGGAGAGGCTGAGGCAGGAGAATGGCGTGAACCCGGGAGGCAGAGCTTGCAGTGAGCCGAGATCGCACCACTACACTCCAGCCTGGGCGACAGAGGGAGACTCTGTCTCAAAAAAAAAAAACAAAAACAGTAGGGCATTTATAAGTAGTTGAGAATGGAGAATAGGAGTATGACTAGACAGAAAATAGTAGGGATGACAAGTTTTTTGGGGCTCGGCCTAAGTGGTGGGGTGACTTTATAAAGCCCTGTTGCAAAAAGTAGGGTAAGGACGAACAGACCAAATAGAATGAAGGGATGTATTAGGCTCATAAGGGTTATTACTGTTCTTCAGAAATACGAGTGAGTTTAAGGGAAGTAGGGGAGAGTACTTGCGACTTCCAGGAGGAAGAGGAGGGATTAGGCTGGCTGTCTGATGGACACAACATTATTCTGGAATGGTGAACCCAGTGGGGAAGACCCTGCAAGCAGATGGCAGTCAGGGTACTATGATGACTAAGTAGGGTCCGGTCCATCGAGGTTGTAGAGTTTGAGGGGTCAGATTCTTAACAAGAACTGATCGTCCAGCTAGGGTGTCTTCATATGGCTGGGGATCTGGAGTAGGCAAAAGAAGATTAGCAGCCTGGCGAATTTCCTGTCTAGCCTGTTGGAGGACTGGAAGATAGTTGCCTAGAGGGCTGGTGTCTGGGATGAGCTTGGGGCCAAGCAACAAAGTGTGTCCATATAGAAGTTCAAATGGACTGTACCCTGTAGCATCTCGAGGACAGGCTTTAATTCTGAGAAGGGCAAGAGGTAAAAGTACTGTCCAATCCTTTTTAAGTTGGAGGCTGAGCTTGGTGAGGTGTGTCTTTAAAAGACCATTAGTCTGTTCTACTTTTCCTGAAGATTGAGGATGGTAAGGGATATGAAGGTTCCACTGAATACCAAGAGCCTGAGAAACTGCTTGGGTGATTTGACTAGTAAAGGCTGGTCCATTATCAGACTGTATAGAGGTGGGAAGGCCAAACCGAGGAATTATGTCTGACAGAAAGGAAGAAATGACCATAGTGGTCTTCTCAGACCCTGTAGGAAAGGACTCTACCTATCCAATGAAAGTGTCTACCCAGACTAAGAGGTATTTTAGTTATCTGACTCAGGGCATGTGAGTAAAGTCAATTTACCAGTCCTGGGCAGGGACAAATCTTCGAGCTTGATGTGTAGGAAAGGGAGGGGACCTGAACAATCCCTGAGGGGTAGTAGAATAGCAGATGGAACACTGAGAAGGGATCTCCTTGAGGATAGATTTCCATGATGGAAATGAAATGAGAGGTTCTAAGAGACGGGCTAGTGGCTTGTACTATAGCATAGCCTGCCTTTGCTGGTGTGTGACGATTAGGCCTGGTGGAACTGCCATCAATAAATCAAGCATGATCAGGGTGAGAAACAGGGAAGAAGGAAATGTGGGGAAATGAGGTGAACATCAGGTGGATCAGAGAGATACAGTCATGGGGGTCAGGTGTGGTATCAGGAATAATGTGGGAGTCCGGGCCAGGAACAATGGTAATTGTGGGACTTAACAAAGAGTGAGTACAGCTGAAGGAGCCAGGGAGCAGAAATTGAAATAATTGAAGTCCGGGCCAGGAACAATGGTAATTGTGGGACTTAGCAAAGAGTGAGTACAGCTGAAGGAGCCAGGGAGCAGAAAGTATATGCATCAGGTATGAGGAAGAAAATAGATTTTGGAAGTTATGAGAAATGTAGAGAGTAAGTTGAGGATAGTTTGTGATTTTGAGGGCCTCTAAAAGTATTAGGGCAGCAGCAGCTGCTGCACGGAGACATGATGGCTAGGTTAAAATAGTAAGGTCAAGTTGTTTGGACAGAAAGGCTACAGGGTACGGTACTGGCTCTTGTGTAAGAATTCTGACCGCACTAACCATGCCTAGGAAGGAAAGGAGTTGTTGTTTTGTAAGAGATTGACGTTTGGGAGATTAATCGGACACGATCAGCAGGGAGAACACGTGTGTTTTTATGAGAATTATGCTGAGATAGGTAACAGATAAGGAAGAAATTTAGGCTTGACTGAAGTAATGGGGGCTATCTGTGAAGCTTTGCGGCAGTACAGCCCAGGTCATTTGCTGAGCCTGATGGGTGTCAGGGTCAGTCCAAGTGAAAGCGAAGAGAGGCTGGGATGACAGGTGCAAAGGAATAGTAAAGAAAGCATGTTTGAGATCCAGAACAGAATAATGGAGAGTATATGGGTTTGGCACCATGGGGTGAATAGGCAAAACAATTTGGTTGATAAGGCATAGATCCTGAACTAACTTGTAAGGCTTGTCTGCTTTTAGGACAGGTAAAATGGGGGAATGATAAGGAGAGTTTATAGGCTTTAAAAGGCCATGCTGTAGCAGGTGAGTGATAACAGGCTTTAATTCTTTCAAAGCATGCTTTGGGATGGGATATTGGCGTTGAGCGCGGTAAGGGTGGTTAGGTTTTAATGAGATGGTAAGGGGTGCATGATCCATCACCAAGGAGGGAGTAGAGGTATCTTATACTTGTGGGTTAAGGTGGGGGGATAAAAGAGGGGGACGCAAAGGACGCTTTGGATTGGGAAGAAGGGCAGCAATGAGACGTAGCTGTAATCCAGGAATAGTCAGGGAAGCAGATAATTTAGTTAAAGTGTCTCGGCCTAATAAGGGAACTGGGCAGGTGGGGATAATTAAAAGGAGTGCTTAAAAGAGTATTGTCTAAGTTGGCCCCAGAGTTGGGGAGTTTTGAGAGGTTTAGAAGCCTGGCTGTCAATACCCATGGCAGTTATGGAGGCAAGGGAAATAGGCCCTTGAAAATAAGGTAATGTGGAGTGGGTAGCCTCCATATTGATTAAGAAGGGGACGGACTTATCTTCCACTGTGAGAGTTACCCGAAGCTCGGCGTCCGTGATGATCTAGGAGGCTTCCGAGGTGATCAGGCAGCGTCAGTCTTCAGCCGCCAAGCCAAGAAGATCTGGGAAGGAGTCAGAGGGAGGCCAGAGTTCCAGGGGCTCTGGAAGTGGCTGCCAGGTGAGTTGGACAGTCCGATTTCCAGTGGGGTCCCACACAGATGGGACGCAGCTTAGGAGGAATCCTGGGCTGCAGGCATTCCTTGGCCTGGTGGCCAGATTTCTGGCACTTGTAGCAAGCTCCTGGGGGAGGAGGTTCTGGAGGAACACCTGGCCGCTGCGGTTCAGGCATTTGGAAGTTCTTGTGTGCTGGAGATGTGGCTGGGGTTTGTCTCACTGTGGAGGCAAGGAATTGCAACTTTTTTCTATTATTGTACACCTTGAAGGCGAGGTTAATTAAATCCTGTTGTGGGGTTGAGGGCCAGAATTTAATTTTTGGAGTTTTATTTAATGTCGGGAGCAGATTGGGTAATAAAATGTATTTTGAGAGTAAGATGGGCTTTTGACCTTTCAGGGTCTAGGGCTGTGAAGTGTCTCAGGGTTGCTGCCAAACGAGTCATGAACTGGGCTGGATTTTTATATTTGATGAAAAAGAGCCTAAACGCTATCTGATTTGGGATAAAGAAAAAGGAGCATTAACCTTGACTATGCCTTTAGCTCCAGCCACCTTTTTAAGAGTAAATTGCTGGGCAGGTGGGGGAGGGCTAGTCACCGAACGAAACTGTAAGCCAGACCAGGTGTGAGGAGGGGAGGTGATAAAAGGATTATAGGGTGGAGGAGCAGAGGCTGAGGAAGAATTGGGACCTAGCTCGGCCTGGCAAGGAGCAGCCTGGGGAGGAGGGGAGAGGTCAGATGGGTCTGTAGAAAAGGAAGATTAGAAAGACTTAGCGACGCTTGGGGTTGGGACTGAGGGGACAGGTGGGAGGGAAAGAAGGAAGATTTGGGATGAGTTGCACTGAGCACAGAGACCAGGGAGGGACTGATGTGTAAAAGAATGCCTGGACATCAGGTACCTCAGACCGTTTGCCCATTTTACAACAAGAATTATTTAGATCTTGCAGGATGGAAAAATTGAAAGTGCTGTTTTCCGGCAATTTGGAACTACTGTTGAGTTTGGATTGGGGTCAAGTGGCATTGCAGAAGAAAAAAAGATGCTTAGAGTTTAGGTCAGGTGAGAACTGAAGAGGTTTTAAGTTCTTAAGAACACAGGCTAAGGGAGAAGAAGGAGGAATGGAGAGTAGAAGGTTGCCCAGAGTGAAGGAGGCAAGTTTAAAGAAAAGGGAGAGTAGAGATATGGAGGGAAGAAGTTCAGGGGTTCTTACCCTCCAGAAAAGCGGGAAAGGGGTCTGGGTGCAGAGATACGAGGTCAGGGTGCAGAAATAAGGGATCGGGGCACAGAGATATAAGAGGTCAGGACACGGAAATAAGGGATTGGGGTGCAGAGATAAGAGGTCGGTGCACGGAAATAAGGGTTTGGGGCGCAGAGATATAAGAGGTTGGGGTGCTGAAATAAGGGATTGGGGTGCAGAGATACGAGGTTGGGGTACTTGCCCTTCCTCTAGAAAAGCGGGACTTGCCGCTAAGAGTGAAGGAGAAGGGGTTGGGGGTTTCTTGCCCCCCCCAGAAAGGCGGAGAAGGGGTAGAGACACAGAGAGAAGGGGTTGGGGTACTTGCCTCTTCCCCAAAAAAGCGGGACTTGCTGCTAAGGGTGAAGGACCAAGGCAGGCATCCCTGCGTGGTCTGACACCTCTGAAACCTGGCTGAATAATCAGAGAGGTGTCCCTGCAATGATTAAACACCAAGGGAAGACTGCCTTCCCTAGTCCGTGACCGGCGCCGGAGTTTTGGGTCCACAGATAAAACGTGTCTCCTTTGTCTCTACCAGAAAATGAAAGGAATTGAAATTAAGAGAAGGGAGAGATTGAAGTGTGGCACCAAGATTGAAAGGAGAAAGAGGCTGAGGGATAGTGAGGGAGGTTGAGAAGAGACTAAAAAGAGGCCACTTACCGGAATTGATGAGATGTTTCTTGGGCTGGTTGGTCTAAGGACCTGAGGTCGTAGGTGGATCTTTCTCACGGAGCAAAGAGCAGGAGGACAGGGGATTGATCTCCCAAGGGAGGTCCCCCCCACCCCGATCCAAGTCATGGCACCAAATTTCATGTGCGTCGGTGTGAAGAGACCACCAAACGTGCTTTGTGTGAGCAACATGGCTGTTTATTTCACCTGGGTGCAGGCAGGCTGAGTCCAAAAAGAAAGTCAGTGAAGGGAGATAGGGGTGGGGCTGTTTTATAAGATTTAGGCAGGTAAAGGAAAATTACAGTCAAAGGGGGTTTGTTCTCTGGAGGGCAGGAGTGGGGGTCACAAGGTGCTCAGTGGGGGAGCTTTTTGAGCCAGGATGAGCCAGGAAAAAGACTTTCACAAGGTAATGTCATCAGTTAAGGCAAGGACCGGCCATTTACACTTCTTTTGTGGTGGAATGTTATCAGTTAAGGCGGGGCAGGGCATTTTCACTTATTTCGTGATTCTTCAGTTACTTCAGGCCATCTGGACATATACGTGCAAGTCACAGGGGATGTGATGGCTTGGCTTGGGCTCAGAGGCCTGACAAAGCCCCTTAGGGAAATTCCCCAGTGAGTCCACCAAAGGATTTGTGCTTATGAGGTGGACTCCTAGAAATGAGGGTTCTGCATCGTGACCGAGCCACTATATCCTCGTGTCTGTACGTGTGTGTGTGCATTTCTGTGTGTCCATATGTGGGCATATGTGTATGTGTGCATGCATGTGTGTTCATATGCATGTGTGTACACTTGTGTTATGGTCATGTGTGTGCATGTGCTTATGTGTGCATGTATGTGCATGTGTGCATGCCTGTGTATTAATATGTGTGTGCATATGTGTGTGTGTGTGGTCTTTATCCGCCTGTTGGATTGATATGGGAATATGGGAATGCTATTTGGCTGGTGCCGACCTTCTTCTGATCTGCACAATGGCACTGCAGCACTGTAGAAAATATATTGATTGACTGATTGATTGATCAATCTTTTTGAAATTAAATGAGCAGGGATCTGGGAGTCATGAGACCTGGAATCTGACCAGTGGATCAGTCAGCAGATATCTACTGAGCACGAGGAAGCACTATGCTGGGCACTATGGAGGAATTGAAGAAGCAAATGATACTCTTCTGCCTCCAGTTAACAAAAGTGTGTGGGGCAGTCATCAATTTCTATTGGGCCCTCTGACTATGAATCCTGAAATCACAAAACTCTGGAGTTGCACAGGGGCACGGGAATGGCTTTGCCCTGTCCTCTTACCTCCTGGATGAGGAAGCTGAGGATGAGGGAATTGAGCTGACTCATGTCATGTTCCATTGGAGTGTCCCGAATTCCAGTCTGTGATTATTGACCAGTTGAACAGCTCTGCCTTTCCGAAAAGATCATGTGGGCTCTGTTGTCATTATTGCCAGGGGACCCAGCAGAAATGAGGCCTACCCATCTTCAGAATTTATCTTCTATCAGATGGGCAGGGCAGCCCCTCACAAGTGCTGGGAAGCTCAGCAAAAATGTCCTTGGAAGCTACTTTTCATCCATAGCAGGGGGATGAAAGTGACTCGGATTAGAACTACATTATTATAATGATTACACAACAATTAACTTTTATCTTGCAATAACTAAATTCCAGATGCTTTGCCGAGGGCTTTATATGCGTCATCTATTTTAACTCTCAGAACACGATGTGAGTACTATTATTATTATTATTATTATTTTTTTTTTTTTTTTTTGAGATGGAGTCTCGCTCTGTCACCCCGGCTGGAGTGCAGTGTCGCAATCTCCACTCACTGCTAGCTCTGCCTCCCGGGTTCATGCCATTCTCCTGCCTCAGCCTCTCCGAGTAGCTGGGACTACAGGCGCCCGCCACCACGCCCGGCTAATTTTTTTGTATTTTTAGTAGAGACGGGGTTTCACCGTGGTCTCGATCTCCTCCTCGTGATCCGCCCGCCTCGGCCACAGATAATAATAACAGTACTATTATTATCTGTGGTTTATGTGTAAGGACACTGAAGCTCAGAGAAGTGACAAGACTTGCCCAGTGACACACAGTTGGTGCCTGGATTTGGGCATGAATACCAGCTCCAGCGGTTGAGCAAAAAATGTCATCAACCTAAGTTATTTTCATTTCTGTGGTTCCCAAGGACAGTCTACCATTTATTTATTACTAAAAACAGTTGCTATTTCTATGTTAATGTAGACAAAGTGTGTGCTAGTCCCCCTTTATAAAGCCGAGGTTGGGCATCAGACAGATACATTTCTAGTAACTAACCCTTTTCATCAAAGGTTGGCAGCATCTTGTCAAACTTCATAGGCATATGGGGAGAGGAACTGTAATTAAGTCTGTGGTGTAACAGACTTAAACAGAATGCGAAATTACTGGAGTCTTGTGGTTTGGGGAAATCCTCCTCCCTCCCCACTAGAAAGACAAATAGTTTTCAAAATAATTATGTTTTTCCATTTTAGAAATTAAAAAAATAGGCCGGGTGCGGTGGCTCATGCCTGTAATCCCAGCACTTTGGGAGGCCGAGGCGGGCGGATCACAAGGTCAGGAGATCAGGACCATCCTGGCTAACACAGTGAAACCCCGTCTCTGCTAAAATACAAAAAAAATTAGCCGGGCGAGGTGGCGGGCGCCTGTAGTCCCAGCTACTCGGGAGGCTGAGGCAGGAGAATGGCGTGAACCCCGGGGAGCAGAGCCTGCAGTGAGCCGAGATTGCGCCACTGCACTCCAGCCTGGGCTACAGTGAGACTCTGTCAAAAAAAAAAAAAAAAAAAAAAAAAGAAATTAAAAAAATAAGATTCGAATTGCCTGCCTTATGTGTTGCAAACAATTTCCAGGTAATGATCAAATTCCTTTCTTCTCTGGTGATGAAATTTGTTCATGGTTAAGGATGATCAGCTTTCAGATATCACGGCTATCAGTCAGAAAGACATAAACAATACAGTGCATTGTACTGTGTTGTATGATTAGCATTTCCCCCAATTAGAGTATTAGGAGAAGCATAACATCAAGACTTGGTTTGATGTTGGACATGCTGTTTATTTGTGGCATCGTCTTCGGTAATAATGGCATTTAGCTATATACAAAGAAATATCTATAGAGCGAGCACCAGGCAGAGGCTAGCTGGTCCCCTAGCCAGCTAGGTGGTGTCGTTCAGACTCCATCTTGCAGGAAGAATTATGTGCTAGAGAAGAATTAGGTGCTAGAAATTTCAAGGGCAACCACTTGTACACCCTTCTCTTCTCCACCTCTGCCCCTGCCCCCTTTAATTAGGTTGTTTGGTTTGTCCTTGACAGTAACCAAGGTTACCAGGGCCTACACAGAAAGGAGACTTCTTGGTCTCTGTCTCCAGTGAGAGGATGAACACCTCACAAGGGGTTAAACTCAGAGGGGACCCTGGAGACCAGCGTTGCAGAGTCCCCCTCCTGGGAGCCACTGTGGCTGAGTGACAGCTGAAAGGCTGGGAAGTGTCACCGAGAGACAGAGGAGGACCCAGCACTCTGGGTAGATTTTTATCACTTTCTTGAACACTTCAAATTACAGACATTAGTTCTGAGGCTTTGTTTCGCAATTGGTGCCACAGCAATTGGTTTTTGTTCATTAATTTACATGAATGCATATTGTAGCTGGTTTCTTGGGATACATAATTTGTGTCGAGGGGTTGCTTTATGTTCCTGGGAACTCTTGAGGGAATGTGGGAGAATGAAAATATCACCGCAATGCATCCCTCCCCTCCTGGGGGTCTCATCTGTTGTTGGGGTGGGGGGCTGGCAACATCCACTTGTTCACAGGTCAGTGGGCAGCGAGAGGAGGTGACGGGTGTCTGTCTCTGTCTTGGCCCTATTTTCACTTTGGCCTCATGCTCAGGGCATTGTTGACATTTTGAGCTGGGGGTGGGAGGGCTGTCCTGTGCATTGTAGGGTAATTAACAGTGTCCTGGGATTGTGCCCACTAGATGCCAGTGGCACCCCCTTCCCCAGTTTCAACAACCAAAAATGCCCCCAGATGTTGCCAGATGTCCTCTGGGGTAAAACCATCCCTGGATGAGAACCACTGGCTCAAGATAACTAGAAACTCCACAGACCTAGACTACATGCCCAGGTGTGGCACCTGGAGTGTAAGGTTCCTAGTGCCATGGAAGCATGTGGGCATTGGGGAAGGGGAGGAAGTTGGGGGAGAGTCACCCTCTAGGAAAAAAAAATTCTCACCAGAAAAATAATAAAGTTAGCCAACTCTTATATAGACCTCATAGTGACCCGACACTAGACTAGATCACTTTTATCATCTAATTTTCCCAACAGTCCCATAAGAGAGATCCTGTCATTCTTTTCACTTTGCGGATGAGGAAACTCAGGCAAAGAAAAATTGTTTGCCCAAGGCCAAAATCTAATTAGAAGCAAAACTGGGATTTGAACCTAGGTCTCCCTGGCATCTTGTACCTCGCCAGTGGATGGCTTAAGAGCATGGAGAAATCAACTGCCCCAGAACCTGTGCTTGCTCCCTTGGGAGGCTGTTATTGCATCTGCTGCAGCTGTGCCCACTGCCAGGATGCCTCTGGCCAGCTCTTTGCATAACAATGCTCAGAAAAAGAACAAAGAATGACTCTGCTTAAGGGCGCTGTGACTTAAGGAAATGCTTACTCTCCCAGAGGAGCACTGAGAACCTCACTTGGAGACACAGAATCCATAACCCAGTGAACACCACTTGGCACCGGTCCTCCCAGGCTCAGTCCTTTGCTGCCTGTGAAGAGCGTGTGGCTTCCTCTGAAGGTGCCACGCCAGCGTCCTGCATTTAACCTCCCCCACTGGGGAGCCTTGTTTACTAAACAAAGCGACTGCACAGAATCGGGCCTCTGGGGAAGGCGGCAAGGTGGAAGGGCAGGGGTCAAGAAGCGGGTTCAAAGGGCTGAGACCCTGGGGAAAAACGGGAGATTAAACATCCTCCTTTTCAAATCGGGAGGTTCAGATAATTAATTGGTCCCCGAACGTGAAAGCTTTCAATGATTGTCCCGGGCAGCGGCCATTCCGCCTTGCTTCTTGTCTGGCTTGCTGGGATCCTCTTCTGCACTGCCCAAGCTGGAGCCAGACCAGCTGATAGCCAAGCGGACAGAGGTCTGGCCCAAAGGAGGCCTGCGCCAGTGTCTGTCTCCACAGAATCCCTTCTTCACTGTTACAGTGGCTGTCTGTCTTTCACACAGACGGCCAACCTCTGGAAGGACCGGGCCTCTGAGGACAAGGAGAGTCAGGGATGGGGGGCCGCTTCCATGCTGGGACCACCATGGCATGCGTGGCCTCCTGGCCAATTGGAACTCCCTGGCAGAGAGAAGGCAGCTGAGGGATCATGTCCTGCCTCGCTGCCCTGGGAGAATCTGAGGCTAGCTGATCCCAGCAGGATTGCTCCCACTTTCTGAACCAGAAACACCCCAAAAGCCTTCTGACATCACAGTGATCCATGAGAGCGGGGTGACAATTTCCCCCATGGCATACCTGTGGGAAGGTGAGAGATGGGTGCCTTGAAGTCTTTTAAAATTCCTCTTTGACAAGGATGATGGTCATAAACGTGAACGAGGACCACACACACACATAGATGTTCACCTGCCGCCCTCAAGTCTCTTGCCCGTCATGATGTGTGATCCCATTTTACAGATGAGAAGACGGAGACTTCTCATAAGCACTCTCTGGAGCCAGGGGCTCCTGGCTGCACAGTGGTCTCTCTCCGGGGAACAAGAGAGACTTTCGAGCAGGCATCTTCTCCACCCTGAAGAGTGAGCTGCTGCAGGGCTGGGCCAGGGAAGAGAGTGATTGTGGAGCTGCAGCCTGGGGCTGCAGGGCAGAGGGCCCAGTTTGCCGGTGGCGACCTTGCCTGTCCTCTGCAGGGCTCCCGTGGGCTTGGGAAGGGGCCATGTGGAGAACCCTCCTGGGTGCTGAGGAGCCAGGCTCTGGGAGTGGCCACTCTGGGCAGGACTCCCCAGAACCGTGCTCAGGCCAAGGCCAGCTCTGGTAGAGTCAGGATGCCCACTGGAAAGCCCCCAGAGGGGGCAAAACTTAGCCGTGGGGATTGGGCAGGGTGGGCGCAGGAAGCCAGAGGCCCCTGCCAAGGGAGCAGTGCACCCCACTGGCAGCTCCTTGGTCAAGGGTGGGGCCCGGGGTGAGGGACTCGCAGCAGTGCGGGAGGGGCGGGGGTGGGGTTGCTGATGACTGCTAAGTGCCCTAGCAATGAAGCTGAAAGGGCTCTTAGGCGCCCCTTTCTTCTATCCTGAAAGGATCAATCGCAGAGCTCTGCCTTTGCGTGTGTGATGGCCCCACTGTGAAGTACACTTAAGGAATCAAGTTTTCTAAAATTCTATAAATCATTATTCCAGCCTCTTGCTCACCCCCTCCAAAATCATTCATCTGCTGAAATATTTAGCGATGGGCGCATCTGCGCACACACACCCTGTAGGCAGGCATGCGGGAGAGGGCACAGGAGCCGTTGCCGAGGTGTCCCAAGGCCTCTGCCTCTCTGCTCTCCCTTCACAGTGACCTTGACAGCCCCCATGATCGTCATGTGCAGGTGATCCTGACCAAATCATGAGATGTGGCTTCCTCCGCCCTTCTCGAGGGCTCCATAAAAGGAAGTCCCCAGGGTACTGCGGTAACACCCTGGTGGCTCCCTCTGGGGTCCCAATGAGGAAGGCGTGGGTGTGTGCACAGGTTTGTGGTCAGGTCTGCTAGGGTGGCTGGGGAATGCCACCCTGTAGAAGTTGTTCCTGGCTCCTGTCCTCTGCACTGTTGGCCACTCTTAGCAAGCATCTGGGGAGAGCAGTGTTGTGCTGATGTAATGAGTTTGGCCTGTGAGTTGTGGGCTGGGCAGGGCAGACTGAAAGTGCTGGCCCTTTGGTGGACTTGGTTCTTTGAGAGTGAGGGTTTTGGCCTGGTTCCTCTGTCCTCACCAGGGCTAGAAGCTCCAGAATTTTCCACCCCTCCCTCCCTGTACACACACACCCTGACACATGACAGGGCAGACCACAGCAGCCACAGCCAATGTCCCTGAAAGGCAAGGCAGGCCTGACTGATTTGCAGTGGTTGATCTGTGTAATGTCCCTTCTCCCCAAGCACCCATCTCGCCTGCAGAGGCGCTACATTACTTCACAGGCCTGGCTGCCAGCCTGACACCCTATGCCCTGGAGGATGCTTGGGAGGTTACGGGTGCAACAAGCAAAATGAAAATCCATAGTTTTAAACCTTTATGAATTGAGAATGTGAACCTGGCAAATGGACCCGGAGTTACTAATGGACAATTGGTGTAACGAGCCCATCCATCCTCCAGGACCTGGCGAGGCCATTCCCGTGACTGCTGGCTCCTGAACACGGAGCCTTCCCTGAGCCTGCCTTCCCTCCCCCTTCTCAGAGTCAGGGAAACAGATGCAGGCATGGGAAAAAGACCAGCAGATGTCCTGCCAGGGGCCCCCGGCTCTGTGTGCCCAGGTGAGGCCTTAGGAGGAGGCAGCAGTGGGTGTGGGGGAGGGGATTCAGGCCTCCTGCGCTGTCCAGGACTTAAGCCAACCATCAATGGGCAAAACAGAGCCCCATCCTGACTTCCACATACAAGTATTAGAAATCTCCTCTTGTACAAAGGAAGACCATATCCCAACCATACATGTGCTCTTGACTCAATGGCTGTGCTATCAAGTGGGAGGGGCATCCAGCCCTGGGTCCCCCCGGTCCTAGCCATCTGTATGTACTAAGGACACTGTCTCTCAGGGCCTGCAAACATGCCGTCCCTGCAATACCCATGAGTCACTCACCTTCTCAGAGCAGCCTTTTCTGGCAATTCTGTTGAATGTTGCGCCAACCCTGTATTCCCTGCACACTGCCTGCTTTATTTTCTCTATGGCGGTGGTCACAATTGGACGGACTGTATATTTTACTTATTTGTGGGTTTCGTATCTGTTTTTCTCTTCTAGGACAGAAGCTCCACGAGGGCTTCAATTATTGTCTGTTCTGTTTGCTATTTTTTCCAAGCACCTAGAAAAGTACCTGGCAAATAGTAGGTGAATAATAAGTATTTGTTTAGTGAGTAAATGAATGGTTGGATGTCCCAGAGGTGTGAGGCTTTTCCTTGTTTGGACCCCAGCACTCTGATCTCCACCCTCTAGAGGGGATTGTCCCTTTCCTGTTGCTGCTTCATTAGCTGTCCTGACCTTGCCAGGACCTGCCTGCTCGGCTGCCTTCCCCCTCTTGTTTCTCCTGTCCAGCCCCATGCCATTCTCATGCTCCTGGTGCATGACAGCAGTTTACTGTTCTGTTCCCGTCTGGGTGTTCTCTCTTTTCCTGCAGGCCCAAGATCACTAATTAAATGAAGGGACTTGGCATTTTTCTCCCTGCGTGCCCCCATCCTTCACCAAGCACCCCCCAACCCCAACACTTGCATACAACTGATGCTGAGTTGGAAGTTTCCTAAAAGTTACTGTGGACTTTCCCTCTAGACAGCAGCATGAGCCGCTCCTTACCTTCACAAACAAGGGAACAAGGGGCCAAGGTCAGCCCTTTGAGGATTAAACTCTGAAATCAACCCGTGATTGATGGGGGCAGAGATAAACAGCCCTGAGAAGCAGAAGGGACACAAAAGAAGTGATCAATAAATGTTAGTTTCCTTCTGCTGTGGTCTGAATGTTTGTGTCCCTTCAAAATTCATATCTTCATACCTAATCTCCAATGAGATAGTGTTAAGGGGTGGAGCTTTGGGCAGAGTCCTCATGAATGGGATTAGCACCCTTAAAATATAGGCCTGAGGAAGCTTGTTTTCCCTTCTGCCATGTGAGCACACAGCTGGAAGGTGCCATCTATGAAACAGAGCATGGGTCCTCGCCAGACACCAAATCTGTTGTCACCTTGATCTTGGACTTCCCAGCCTCCAGAACTGTGAGCAGCAAGTTTCTGTTGTTTATAAATTATCCAGTCTAAGATACTGTGTTACAGCAGCCTGAATGGACTAAGACACCTTCCTTTTCCCTTCATTTTCTCACTGCACAAGTCTGGGGTATTTGTTCATCAGATGATGTATCACTCAGGATGAGTTAGGTGATCATGCTGCAGTAACAAACAAAAGACTATTTCTAGATTATGCTATGGTCATGAAAGTTTCTTTCTGCCTCATGCTACAGATCCCCCATGGCTGAGGAGTTTTGTTGTAGTTCTCTTCATTCTGCACTGCAGGCAGATGCAAGAGTCAGTATTTTTGACATTCCCTGTTGCAGACAGAAAGAGAATGTATCATGAGTGGGTGCTTTCTTAAGTCTACCCAGGAAGTGACATTTATATTCCCACTCACTTTTCACTGGCTTGAACACGTCACATGGCTATGTGGAGCAGGAAGAGCAATCTTGCCATGTGCCCCAGGGGAGATCCAGAAGTCATCTGATGAACAGCACTGACTCCCACTGTGAGAGGTCTTTTTCTGAAAGAACGGGTGCACTGGGTCACTGCCGACACTTTTCCTGTTTTGAGGAAACTGTGAGTCCCTATCTGCTTTCATGCCAGCCTTGCTGAGGAGCCCCAGGAATCTTCCCCTAGTCTGTCTGGGCTCCTCTGCAACAGTCTGCTCTGAAGGCAGCTCTTGTTCTTTGCCTCCCACAGGTGCCCTGATGGCTCCAGAGGGCAGCCTCTCAGTGACAGGGCTGTTTTTATGGATTGCTGGGGTTGGATGGAGGTTGATCAGCAGAATGGCCCACATCCTACGGTCACTCACCTTTGGCCTGAGCCCAGATGTAGGGTGCTGCTGCTGCACCTGCAGAGGAAAGGGGGCAGGTGGCCAGGGTTGCAGACTTAGGCCCACTTGCTCTGGTGCCCAGGCCAGAAAGCACTGATTTGGAGGCTCCATCAAAGACCCTCTTCAGGGGCACAGGGCTTAGGAAGGCAGTGAATGTCTCCTAAGAGGCAGAGTTGGTTTGGGAACTCTGCATCTTTTTCTCTTTGTTAAAAAAAAAAAAAAAAAAGAAAAAGACTGACTCGGCACATCATTTCAGTAGCACCCTTTTCAGCAGATCAGACCCTCTGGTTCTTCTATCTTTTCAACACATGCCAATCTTGGATGAACCCAATTATCTGCCTTCATTCAAGGAACTGAGGACTGTTGAAGGAAGTCTCACAATAGGACAGACAGATAGATGCCACTGGAAACATACAAACTCCAATCTCAAATAAAGCCTCAAAACTGCCCAGCAACCCTACAGTGGTTCTCTGCCAACTTTCCCTCCTTCGCTCTCCAGAGTGATGAGTTCAGAACTTTGCCATTGCCTTCACACTTTCAAGCTCGTCCATCTTTGCCTTTCTTCTCACTCTTCACAGCATTTCTCAAAGATCTTATTCTGGAAAACACTTTAAAATACTTTCTAGGTCTGAGGTAACTCATGCATAAAATTTATTTTATCTATGGCTTGTCGTACATTAACATAATCAGGAAATTATAGATATTATAACCCAATAAAATGTCAATGCGTTTTTGAGTAGAAAAAAATAGCGGGAGGGGGGTGGTGAGTGGGGTGGGGCATGGAAGGGAAATGGCTGAGAGTCACCAAAGGCTATGGAGATGTCAAGTTTCTTTCAAGACAGGCTTTTAATGAAGGAAGTGAAAATACAGCAGATGAAAAAGAGGCATGTGCAACATAATCATGGCAAATGCATCTTCACAAATGCCTTTTCTAAGTTGTTAGTGATACAAAAGCCCCTGTAGAATCTGTTTCCTTGTGAGCCTTCTGGTGGTCTTGAACTATTTAAAACACATCAAAACGCAGATGGAAGGGAGCACCATAGAGCACAGCAGACTGCAGGACGTTTGTGCGGAGGGGCACTGTGTGGCACGCAGCAAAGGTGTCGAAACTTAAAATAGAGCATCACTTCTTCCTGAAACAGGAAAATATTCATGGGGGATTTTGCTCTCTTTTTGAATACATGTTCTATGTGGCTCTTTTCTCCCTTTATTCGTTAGCTATATGCAGGAACCTGCATAGAAGTGGCACAGATGCCTTAGTGGGTCTGGAATGTTAAAAAACAAGCTATTAAAAAAAAAAAAAACTACTGTAGTGAGATATAATTCACATACCATGCACTTCATCCATTTAAAGCATATAATTCAATGATTCTAGTGTATTCACAGTTGTGTGTCCATCACCACAATCAACTTTGGAACATTTTCACTACCCCAGAAAGCAACCCCCCACATTTTAGCCATCACTCCCCAATCTCTCTATCTCTCCCAGCCAAAGGGAAGCACTCGCCTACCTTTTGTCTCAATAGGTTTATCTATCTGGGCATATCATATAAACAGAATCATAAATAAGAGGTCCTTTTTTTTTTTTTGAGATGGAGTCCTGCTCTGTCGCCCAGGCTGGAGTGCAGTGGCGCAGTCTCGGCTCACTGCAAGCTCCGCCTCCCGGGTTCACGCCATTCTCCTGCCTCAGCCTCTCCGAGTAGCTGGGACTACAGGCGCCCGCCACCACGCCCGGCTAATTTTTTTTTGTATTTTTAGTAGAGATGGGGTTTCACCGTGGTCTTGATCTCCTGACCTCGTGATCCGCCCACCTCGGCCTCCCAAAGTGCTGGGATTACAAGCGTGAGCCACCGCGCCTGGCCATAAGCAGTCCTTTGAGACTGATTTTTTTCACGTAGCTGATGTTTTAAAGGATCAGCCATGTTGTAGCATGTATTAGTACTTTATTTCTTTTTGTTGATGAATAATATTCTATTGTAGGTATATAGGTCATTTTTTGAATTACTGTAGTTCAAAAACCTAAGTATGTGACTGAGGAGAAAAGGGGTCACAACAAGTGAAGAAAAGAAACCTGCAGGCATTTTATGGCCAACCTGAACTCCTCCACTTTAGGCTGAGCAGAAAGGATTATGGCCTCAATAAACGGTTCACGGAAAACTAAAAAGAAGCATTTGGATCAGTCTTGTTGATAAGATCTGGAAAAGGTTATGTGAGAGGACCCAGAGAGGCTTTTAAATTCCATGTTTTATAAATATGTTTAACATTATTTGTTTGGAGAGAAAAGTAGGAAAAAATATGTATTTCAATGTTAGTCATTAATTTTCTTAGGGCCATGTGATTGATCAAATATAGCTCCTCTATCCCCAGGGAAGCACCTCTGAAGATAGAAGGGAAGGTCTTTAGGGCACTGAGACACAAACATGAAGCTGTAAAGCGAAGGTAAATCCCCAGTCTCTGTGCAGATGTTGCTACTCCTGCTGTCTGCTTACTGCTGGCATGTTGCTTGCTAAAGTCTAGATCCTCCAGCCACAGAGTGTGTCTGTGCCCCTCAGGGCTGTATGTAATTACAACATTCTCAAGCCCAGCCTAGGGTCAAGAGGTTAGAGACTCAGAACAGTGGTAACTACTGATGAAGCAGTTGCTCTTGAACTTTTTCTAAGTGTGATACTCCTGCTTGGTTGCAACAGTGGCCCCAATTTTTCACCCTTCTCTATAGCCATACTCTTCACTGTGTGAATCTGAGCTTCCTCCCACTGCACTTCAGGCAGTGTGACCTGCCCTATCCTTTAACACTGACCTCAGCCGTGTCACTTGCTGTGGTCAATGGGATGTCAGCAGAGGCATGAGCAAGCCAGCTGAACTGCAGTGCCTGGATGAACATAGCCAAGATCAGCCGACCTTGACCTGTGAGCAATTAGCACTTCAGCAGAAGCATGTAGTCGGCCCTTCACTGATTCCAGATGTTTGGATGTGAGCATACACTTATTGTTGAATGCCATTGAGACTTTGTGGTTGTCCATTACCAGCATATAGTGGCAATGCATAACCGACACAGGACCTTCACAAAGTCGTTCTTAAATTCACTGTTTTTGCTAGGTGAATCTAACATTCACATTTTCCTTGCTTCATGCATTCCATCCCTGGATTTATGATTTTCTCAGACTGCATCTCACTTTCTAGCTCCTCATGTGTTCTCTCTGCAAGTCTTCTTCTTGCTCTTCTCTGCTGTTTTATATGCCAGTGGTTCATTGTACTAAGTTTCTCTCCCAGTCTCTCATTCCTTCATTATACACCATGAACAAGGGAGCAAGAAAATGAAAAAACCCAGAACTTTGGTGAGTTGACTGTTCAACTGCAAGATTGAGATATGGAATGAATGAATGAATTAGAAAATAGAAAACATTGATTGCTTTACATTTTCATTCACTCCATGTTCATCAAAGAATGCCCTCACATGGTGGCAGGACAATCATTAACCTGTCTTAACTATACCAGAAGAACTTTTCAGTGAGTACTTTCATTAAAGGTATTAACAGGTGCGACACAGGCTGGTGCAGGACATACAAGAGCAAAGAAGTAGAGGAAGGGGGAGGTGTAGCTTCCTGTCACAGCCAGCCTAGATCCTACTGGCATTTTTACAAGTGAAACTGTAAGCACCAAATGTGTATGCTTCAATACAGAATGTCGCCAAGCAGTGAGGCTGCACTACATGAGGTCAACTGTTTTCTAAATAACCTTCTGCCCTGTTATTTAGGAGGATGGAAACAAGAGACTGAACAAAACAAACAGAAAATGAAAGACAGGGAAGGAAGTGGTGGTAATAGAGATGTGAGGAGAGGGGAAGCTGAGAGCACCTATCTGTGTCTTTGATTCGGAACAAGTGCATCAGGGCTTTTGAGACTGGCCAGCCTCACTCTACCTCCCGGAGACTGCTTGCCTCGCCACGGCTGGTGGAAAACAGGACAGTGAAGTTACTTTCCCCAGATATTTAGAACTGGGGCTCAGGAGTCTCTGTTAGCCTCTGTGCTGTGCACATGTGCAATGCTAAAGGTTGTGGAGATGCTTGGCTGCCCGATCTGTGTAGGGAAGCAGAGAAACCTGGGAAGAGAGAAACAGAGGAGTAAATGAGGCATGAGGATGGTGTTTGTGTACTGCGTTCTAGCCCTCAGCGGGGGGATTAGGGTCCTTTTTGCTCTTGGTTGGGTTCCATGAGGCACACTTATAATGACCTCGTCTCCACATGCTTAAGCTGGTTTCAGTCACTTCCTGTCACAACTAAAAGAGCCTTAAGGGAACTGGGAAATAATTCATAGTCAATCTATTTTACTCTCTTCCTCTTTCTTTTTTTTTGTCTGTCTCCAACTTGAGAGTTCAAGTCACTATCCCGCTTTCCCCAGTGCTGCATGTTGTTGAGTGGGCAGTATTGCTCAGAAGTGGAATCCATTGTATTGGAAGAAGGAAAATATCATGGCGAATTAGTAAAACTGAAGTGAGTTGAGGCAGTGGCTTTAGGAAAGAACGTGTGGGTTGATGGAGGCTGACACAGGCATAGATGGGAAACGATGAACTCTAGAATGTTTTGTGCCCTTCCATTTGGAGGATTAGGGAGAACTAAGAACACTATTAGAGTTTGACCAAGTAGAGTTAATGTTTGGCCAAAGGCCACCTGGATTGCCCAGGCAATGATGCTGTAACCTTACGATAATGATCCTACAGGAAATTCATATGCAAATGAAGTGCAAAGTAATTAGAGTAATTAATGGCAAAGCAATATGTAGTTCCAACAGCTCTGCCTTGGGGGGCTGGCAAGGAGGGGTGGAGATTGTGTTGCAGCAAAGACAAGAGAAAACTGAGTTACATAAAAAAAGAGAATCTGTGGGCCTATGAGGCAGACAATAAATGCACACATACATGTACAAGAAAAATATCTGCCAGTGAAGCTGTTTGTGGAGAATTGAAATAGGGCAATGTGATTATGGTAGGGTGGCAATTTGAGATTAGATGATTAGGGTATCTGAATTAATTTTTAAAAGTTTTTACTTACAATGAAACTTTGACACCAGGAGCTGTGCCTTATGACCACGTTTGAGAACCACTGCAGCAGGGAGTATAGGAAATGTGGCCATAATAGGACATAGCCTGTTGCATAGCAAGTCAATACACTGACACCGAGGGTTGCAGCAGAGAAAGTGTTTTAGGATGGGCGCAGTGGCTCACACCTGTAATCTGGCACTTCGGGAGGCCGAGGAAGGCAGATCATTGAGGTCAGGAGTTCGAGACCAGCCTGAGAAACATGGCAAAACCCTTTCTCTACTAAAAATACAAAAAAAATTAGCCAGGTGTAGTGGTGTGCACCTGTAGTCCCAGATACTTGGGAGACTAAGGCAGGAGAATCACTTGAACCTGGGAGGCAAAGGTTGCAGTGGGCAAAGATCATGCCACTGCACTCTAGCGGGGGTGACAGAGCAAGACTCTGTAACAACAATAACAACAACAACAACAACAAAGTGTTTTAATAGTAGGTTAACAAGAGGAAACCTCAAATTTGCCTCTCTGAGGAGTTTGGGGCTAGGGACTTTAAGGGTTTTGAAATGGGCTAAGGTGTGAGAATTGTGAATTGGTCAAAGAATGCAGGGTGAAATCATGGGTCAGGGTGACAAAGAAACTACATTCTCAAGCTGATTCAGTCCCTCTGTTGGGGTCTTCAAACTGGTTGGCATCAGCCTTTCCAGGGAATTCAGGTTCTGAAGAACATCTTAAGCAACTCATCCTACCTATAGAAACAATAGGGATGCAAGTGGTCTGTCCCTAGTGCCATGTGACTTTTGGTTACAAGGAAGTGGGCCACAAAATGTGGCCTGATTAATGCTTAATTATAACTATATTTCAGAACCTGGCATTTAGTTCTTATTAAACCTGTGAGCACAATTTCAGAAATGCAAGATCAAATCCAGCCACCTGAGGCATTGACCATCTCCTAGGGGAGAGAATCAGAAAGCTTGTAGAAAGTGCTCACCAGACATGGGATGGAGTAAATTCAATAGGGTTTATCTGAAGATGCTTCTTTAAATCATTTCTCCAAGCCCTCTTAGCCACAGCCTTCTCGGTGAACCAGGAGAATTTCATATTTGTTGGCATTAGCCCCTCAATTCTGAAACTATCTTTGCAAAAGTTATCGTAATAAGAAAATCTAACATAGAAAAATGAGGACAGTAAGAGAAATCTGACATAGCTGACTCCATCTTGCTTCTATCCTCTCAGCTGTCCTTGTTAATTCCTGGGCATAAGCCAAGCTAACCCAAAGAGGAATTTAGTTTATAGTTTAACCTTAAAGCAGAGATGATAATAACCCTTTCCCACACTATCCCCTCCTTGCTTGGGGACTGAGATTACCTTTGTAAAATTAACAAATTAGTCACTAGGTTAAAATTATGGCTCAGGAGTCATGCAGACAGAAGCTGCAAGATTTCTAACCTCCCCAGTTGCTCCTATCGATAACATTACTATTGTAAAACCTACGACTGGTGTTCAAGGTAGTTTTAAGACCCTGCATTCTGATGGACCTGCTGGTATTACACAGTCTGATAAACTGGCTTAATTAGTTTTATGATTCTATCCAGGAACTGAAGACAGCAAGAAGCCACTTTGACTCCCGATGATTTCATCCCTAACCCAACCAGTCAGCATTCCCCATTCCCTAGCTCCTTGCCTACTAAACTGTCCTTTAAAAAATCCTAGACTTCAAATTTTGGGGGAGATAGATTAGAGTAATAACTCCTATCCTTCCTGTCAGTTGCCTTGCAATAATTAAACCCTTTCTCTACTGTACTAATACTGTCTCAGTGAATTGGGCTTATCTGTACAGCAGGCAAAAAGAACCCACTGGGTGATTATAATTCTATGAGGATAGCTGGGGACCCCTGCCATAAATGCTAACAGCTACCTGACAATCCTTCTCTTTGAATCCAGACACATTCTTTTCTGTATCCCGTGTTCCAAATCTACCAAGCATCACAGGCAGTAGGGTGGAGGTGAATTGGGACACCTCAGATTTGCATAATAATAACTAGCTCTAAACTCTGTAAAAAATGGAAAATGACTTCCAGGAGTCTCAGGGAATAAAGAAATGCAGACATTTTGGGGGGGATTTGGAGTCCTTGCCACTCCGTCCTTCACTTGCATTCTTTATACATTTCTAACATTTTCTTTACTTGGATTTTAAAAAGCAAAGATGCCTTCTTTCCTCAGCTCCCTCCTCACTAAACATTTCCCTGGTGAAGTTAGAAGCCTCCAGGGAATGAATTTCTCAGGAGATAATGACATCAGTCTAGAAATATTCACACTTCCCAGACTGGGTGTGTTAGTGGTGAGGGTGGGGCTGGGTGTGTGAACCAATCAGTCAGGGAGACCATGGGGCTGGGGGGTGGGGGGAGAAAGTTGAGGAGACAGGCTGGAAAGGAAGCCTTAGATGGGCACAAGGGAAGAAGTTGGGGCCCTATATCCCTGTGGCAGGGTCGCATAGAAACAGGGCCTAGGCTGGGCATGGTGGCTCACACCTGTAATCCCAGCACTTTGGGAGGCTGAAGCGGAGGGATCACCTGGGGTCAGGAGTTCAAGACCAGCCTGGCCAGCCCCACTCTACTAAAGACCATCCTAGCGAAACCCCGTCTCTAAGAAAAATACAAAAATCAGCCAGGCATGGTGGCAGGTGCCTCTAGTCCCAGGTACTCAGGAGGGTGAGGCAGGAGAATCTCTTGAACCCGGGAGGCAGAGGTTGCAGTGAGTCGAGATCGTACCACTGCATTCCAGCCTGGGCGACAGAGTAAAACTCTGTCTCAAAAAACAAAAAACAGAAAAAAAAGAAAAGAAAAGAAAAAAGAAGCAGGGCCTAACACTCAAGGTCTCCATCATCTTATTTTGTTGCGGTAGAGGACAGGGAGAAAAGAAGCTGGTCTGACCTGTTCATGTTCAAGTGGCCACAGGACTCTCTGGGGTGATGGAAAGTTTTCCTCAGAGCTGGAACCACCCTGCTCACGGAGAATAGACCCAAAAGACTTCCCAGGAACCTGGGTTCTGATGCACTGGGTCCTGAAGATTGGCAGGTCCTCACTGCTCAAAGTGTGGTCTTGGACCAGCAGCCCTGGCATCACCTGGGAGCTTGGGTGCTGTGCAGAATCTCATCAGATCCGCCCCAGAGCTGCTAACTCTGAATCTGCACTTCAGTGAGATCCCTGGGGAACTCAGAGTGCACTGGAGTTTGAGAAGCATGTCTGCAGGTGGCTCTGCAATATCAGACTTCCAGGTTTTAATCACAGGATGTTTACTGAACTGCGTGCATGTGTTATGTAATTTTGTGAGTATGCACAGAGGCAAGATGCTAGTCCATACGGTAAATGACTAGAGCATTGGATAACACTCAGGATGTCAAGGAAAAGTTTTTGTTTGTTTGTTCATTTTGAGATGGAGTCTGTCTCTGTTGCCCAGGTTGGAGTACGGTGGCGTGATCTTGGCTCACTGTAATCTCCGCCTCATGAGTTGAAGCGATTCTCCTTCCTCAGCCCCCCGAGTAGCTGGGATTACAGGCATGCACCACTATGCCTGGCTGATTTTTGTATTTTTAGTAGAGGTGGGGTTTCACCATGTTGGCCAGGCTGGTCTCAAACTCCTGACCTCAAGTGATCCGCTCACCTCAGCCTCCCAAAGTGCTGAGATTACAGGTGTGAGCCACTGCACCTGGCCAAGGAAACAGTTTTATGGATAGTTTATCCCTCACCACAGCATGCAGGACAGGGCCACTAGTCCATTAGGGATCCACAGATCATCTGCTTGTGATCTCCCTGCCTGCCCCTGCCCCATCACTGTGCTTCCCAAAGCCTGCAAATCAACACACCTTCACTCTTCTCCTAGTCTGTCTTGCAGCCAGGTTGATTATGTTTGCCTTTTCAGAAATGTGCTGTTTCTTAATGATAAAAAATCAGGACATGAAAGGAAGGGGCAAAAGTGAAGAAGGTGACCCAGATGAATGACACACTGGATGTCACTGTTTAAACCACATTCCCTTGGGTGGAGTGTGGTGAGGCCAGTGCAGATGGAAAGGGGGGAACCAGGAGGAGTTTTTACTGTTGTTACTCACAGCTCCCTGGGGAGAACACAGCCTAGCACCGACGGTTGCTGGGGAAGTGGAGGGAGGGAGGAGAGCTGTGGGCAAGTAGTTTCCACCAGAAGGAAAGTGGGGGCAGCCGGTTTAGGATTGGCTAGCTTGAATAATTTCAGTGGACTGTAGGGTGTTGAGGCTGTCCCTTGTTTTCTGGTACCTGGCCCTGGGGTGGTCAGAACAGAGGAAGAGTGACTCTGAGTGTGAGAGCCCCATCAGGGAGGTGGTTGGGGGTGTGGACTTAATCAGTTTCAGGAAGAAGAATGGACCTGCCTCTAACAGGGGCTTAAACTGGGTCAAGACAATCTTTGAAAAAATTGCAATACAGTCAGGCCCCAAATTAAGTTTGTTTCCGTGTTATCTCATCCAATCCTACCAAATGTGTAAGGCTGCTCCCAAATATTCCAGTTATTGATGGCATAACCAGCCACCCCCAACCTTAACAGCATAAAACAACAGCATTTATGATGCTCACCAGCTCCATGGGACAGAAAGCTGTATGGATGGCTCTTCTGGCTTGATTCAAATGGCTGGAGCTGGGGCTAAAAGAGCCAGGGCTGGCATATCCATTTACAAGGTGGCCTGGCTGGCCAGCTGAAAGATGGGTTTAGCTGGGGTTGTTGACCATAGCGTTCACATGTGGCCTCTCCAGCATGGTGGTCTCAGCACAGCAAAACTTCTTGCATGGAGGTGGAGGGTTCCAAGAAGACGTGTTCCTAGCCACGAAGGTGGAAGCTGCATGGCTTTATGATTGAGCCTCAGAAGTCACATAGTGTCATTTCCACCCCAATCCTTAGGTCAAAGAAGTCATTAGGCCCCTCTTCCAACTACAGATTCAAAGAGAGTGCACAGAGACTCCACTTCTCCTGGAGGGAATGTCAAAGATTCTGTGACTATGATTTTAAAACATTGCACCGCATTATAGAAAATGGATGGCCCTGCACAAGGTCAGAGTTTTGCAGACAATATAAAAATATTAGACCTGGTGGGCTTCCAGTGTCACGACTTTCCACAACAGGCATCAAAAAGACCTCAGGAAAGAGTTCAGTTAAAGAGACTTCTCTCTCCTTTTCCTGGAACCTCACCTCCAATTTCCTACTCCTGAACTGCCTCTCTTTCTGGCATTTAGAACCTAGTGAACAGTCAGCAGAAGGGAGGATTGTGAACTTCTGCTATGAGTATTTGCTGTAGGGATCTCCTCTGTTAACTTTCATTTAATCCCACACACTTGTATTGAATGCCTAAAGATAAATATGATAGCACCATGGTTAAGAGCAAGAGCTTCAAAATCCAGTTGACTGTTTGAAATCCTAGCTCTGCCCCTATGCAAAGGCCACAGCCAAGTTATTTAAACTTTTGGTGACTCAGTTTTCTCAACTTTAAAATGGGTATACTATAATAATACTATGGACTGTCATGAGGATAGAATAAACATATGCAAGGTAAGCACTATGTCAGTGTTTTCTAGAGTTGTTTCTACAGAGCAGAACTTCTGTCCCTCCTTGCTCTCAAGGATTGCACAGGTCAGCCAGGTGGGAGAAAGGTACACAAGTAACAATTCCACTAGACAGGCTGCGGTGGATGCTGAAATAGAACCGCAGACAGCTGTGGGACAAGGCAAGGGAGCTAGAAAAATGGAATATTGACCACATTGTAAAACTGCAAACTCATGTGTATTAGGCTGCTGGGGTTTTCCCTAAACCTCCAGTCTTTGAAATCTACTTCCAATAGCCATGATTCCAAAGTGGGAGTTTTATAATTGTATTTGAGCTCCGGAGATTGCTGAATGCAGTCTTTTAGAAAAATGGAGATTTGCTTAGAAATCCACCTGAGGACTGGAAGCTTCTTGACTCTCTTTCTGGAGCAGGGCCTCACCCAATAAGTTAGTGCCTAATTGGATTGAATTATCCAGCTTTCCTGGTGCTGTAATTGATGCTTGTGTATCACTATTGCCTTCCCAGCTCAACATGAGCTTCCTGAGCCAGGAACTGTGGTGTCCATTCCAGCTCAAACTCTTGACTCTCAGGGAGTTTTCAAGAACCTCAGACAAAAGTTCCATAGCAATTGCCCTAAGGTAACCACAAAGAAACATTTCCATGGAGGAAATCATGGATAAAACACACTGTACCTGACGAGGTTACAAATGGGCTTAAGATGCTATTTAGCGATAAAATTCTTGACTTGCTTTTCTCTCTATTCCTAGTGCCCACCACAATGCTTGGCACATAACGAATTTCATAAAAGTTCTCTGAGTGAGTGAATGAATGAATGAATGAATGAATGAACGAAGGAGTAGGGCCTGTGGCTGACATTGCCAAGTTTAAAACCTGAGCCCTAGATCCAGGTGAAAGGAGTTTGGCAAACAGGTAGTGAGGCCAAGAACACATATCTGAGACAAGTTGCCTATCCCAATGAAGACACTCTGATATCTGAGCCAAAAGACATCAGGGAAACACCAGTGTTCAGAAGCAAATGTAAGAGGATGTTTTCAGTGGCAAATAACAGAAACTCTCATTCAAACTGACATTAACAAGTGAATGCAGAGTCTCCCATAGCTGAAAATTTCAGAGGTGGGTGGACTTCAGAATGCTTGATCCAGCCACTCAGTTAGACCCATGTCCCTGTTAGCAATCAGTGACCTAGGTTCTTCGGTTCTTTTTCTCTGGAGATCAATGTAAATGCTGACTTCTCTCATAGTAGCCAGCAGCAACTGAGGCTGTATGTGTCTTTGTTCAATTTCAGTAACTGGTTGTTCACAAGCCTAGAACAAGAGCCCTGGGGTTTGGGCTGATTGGACCACCCTGAGTCAATCGCCATGGCCAGGATAATGTTAGGCCCTGGACAGGTGAACCTGAATTAGCAAAACCAATCACTGTGGCCAGGGGAGGGTGTCAGGTGGGGTTAATCTGAACATCTCTGAACATCAGCACTGCTTTACTGCAATGATTCTGGGGCTGTATGCTGGGGAGGCAACTGCAGTACCCAATGGCAGAAGAGTACTTGTCCATGAATCCTCTCCTCTGACCCTCCACCACTCATCTGTCCTCCTGTGGCTGCTTCCAGATATCATTCATATAGCTTTGGGGATGAAAAGATTGGGATGAATTTATCATGCTTCCTATACTAAAAGCTGTTTTCATTTTCTAAAGCCCTACTACATTCTTAGTAGAAAGATGAACTCAATCCAATACATCTGAAGAAGAGTGAATATAGAGGCAGAAATGTCCATGTCTTAGGACAGATACCAGGGCTAGACTGGTGGCTCTAGGGAAGGTGACAATGTGTGCAAACTTTTCCTTTGCTCTTTTCTCTCCAGCTTAACCTGGTTCTAACCAGGTGTTCCTAGGACTTCCTAGCCCACCTTGTCCTTTGCTCTCAGACCCTCACTGGGTCCCTTGCTGCATTTCTGTCTTTGGAAGGCCTCTCCATGCTCTAAGACCCATCTCTTCAGGAGCTCGTTAAGGGATTGAAGCTAATGATTGAGTAAACCTAGGTGCTAAAAGGTTCTCATGACATTCATGGATCCTGTGTTTGTATTTTGTAAAGGCAGTTCAAGGAGAACAGACTGATTGACTGCACAGATGTCAGTGCAGATTCCCAGACAACAAAAGAACAAGTGCTCTCACCCTCCCAGCCTGGGGCTTTTCTCGTCCAGGACACTCCTGCCATGTCTGCATGGGCAAGGGAGTGGAGTGAAGAGTGCAGATGTCCCAGGAAGGGGACATTTCTCTCTACAGCAGAGCTGGAGAGAAGAAAAGGAAAACCAAACCTCCCTGAGACAAACCAACAATAATATCCAAACCAACCCAAACACACACACATCCAGGAACACACACAAACACATACATGCCTATACACAAACACACACACACAATTACATACACACATGGGTACAACCACACATGCACACACACATATAGGAACATACATGCACACACAAACACACATGCATTTACAAACATACAGGCACACACAAGCACATGCACACAAACACACACATAAAGGAACACACACAAACACCCCCCCCACACATGCGTATACACAAACATGCACACACATATATGTATACACACACACATGCGCTCATACATACCCGAGCACAGGCTGCTAATTGCTAGCAGATAGAATCCGAAGCAGCCTTTTGCAGAACGGTGCCACAAAGATTGTCCCCAGAAAAGAAGGGCTTCTTGTGCCCCTCGTGTCTGAGAGTACAACCACTTGCATGGCGAGGAGATAAAGCTAAATGTTGATAATGAGGAAATTGCAGATGGCAAAGTGAAACACAGCTGTTCTAGGGTAAAATCAGTAAAAGAGGGAAGGGTGGTAGGGGAGAGAGAGGGAGGAAATAAGAAGAGAGAGAGAGAATGCAGATGTTGAGCACAAGAGAGGCTGGGGCTCTGTCGAGCTCTCCAGTGCCTTAAACCAGCCATCTGTTTTCAGAGCTCTGGAGCTCCGGTAGCGTGGCGCCTGCATTTTCTCCCACTCTGTCCCTTTCTTCTCCATACTGGTCTTATGCTCTATTGATTGCTCTGGCCTTTGCAAAGCCTCAGGCTCTTCTCAGAATCCTCGGACCCCAGGGAGCCCTGCTCTTTGCTCATCTCTGCTCCAGCAAGAATGTGGTCTTCCAACATCACCAGCTGTGGTTAGAGGAAGAGATCCCAGCCTCACCCCAGAGCCTACAGATCTCATACCCTCTGTGTTCCTGCCATGGGTCCACCACTCTGTCCAGTGCCGTGACCCAGTGCATCCCTCACCTTTATGCATCTCCTTCTGCTTGGGCTCCAGCCACCCTCCCCACTCCTGTGCGGCCCGCAGTGTCAATGGAGCCTTATACCCTGCTCTTCGGAACGATTCTCTGGCTTGCCCCAGCTCTCAGATCAAGGTTTTGAGCTCTGGCCAGTACCTCCCTCTTCACCTCATCTTCCATCCTCCCTGGCATGGACTTCTGGTTAGTAAGGCTGAACCACATGCAGCCTCCTTGAGGGGTTCTCATGAGTCCCACCAGGGGTCCTGGGATCCAGAGGAGAAGGCCCTGCTCAAAGGGCTCAAGTTCTTTTCTTTATGGACCTCTGTTCAATGACTTCCAACTCTGGAAGGTGTTCACTATGGGCTTTTTATACTCCTAATTTTCACAAGAAAATTGGAAGTGTGTCAAAAGATACTGGCCTGGGATTCAGAGCCTGGGGCTCTAAACCAAATGCTACCACTAATTAGATGAGTGGCCCTGGCAGCCAGCCTTTTTGTGAGGTGAGGGGACTGGAACTCTAGGCCCCTTTCGGTGGGGACATCTGTGCTTCAGAAGGGCCGCAGAGCCCCCAGAAATCTGGCTTAACAAGATCACATTTTGATATTTTCTGACTTGTGCATTTCCTGGGGAAAACCAATGAGCTTACATCTGTAATCCCAGCACTTTGAGAGGCCCAGATGGGTAAATCGCCTGAGCTCAGTACTTCGAGACCAGCCTGGCCAACATGGTGAAACCCCATCTCTACTAAAAATACAAAAATTAGCCAGGCATGGTGGTGGGCGTCTGTAATCCCAGCTACTTGGGAGGCTGAGGCAGGAGAATCACTTGAATCCGGGAGGTAGAGGTTGCAGTGAGCTGAGATCGCTCCATTGCACTCCAGTCTGATAACAAAGCAAGACTCCACGAAGAAAAAGAAGAAGGAGAAGGAGAAGGCAAAGGAGAAGGAGAAGGAGAAGGCGAAGGAGAAGGAGAAGGAATAGTAATGTTAAATCGAAGCAGCAATGCTGTGAGGTAGTTGCCACTTAGGCAAAAGCAAAGCTTTCGGATGAATACAAAACTTTGCACTATACCCAGGCAAACCTGCTGCTTGGTGCAGTACAGCCTGTGATGTGGGGTCTCATGATCCCCACCCCCCACACTCAGTTTGCCTTCTCTGAGTAGTTTCTGAGCACTGCCCAGGCTGGTATGCCCTTCAGGATGGCTGCTGACAAGCACATGTGCCAGAGGAAACTAGAGGCTGAAGGGTTCTTGGATGCTCTGATACGTGCTGAAAAGAAGTCAGGCTTCAGTTAGAAGTGAAATCTGAGACTTGGTTTCCTGCAGAGAGCAAAGGGAGAAGGCAGAAATATTGAGGCTAAGAAGTCAGGCAGTGGGAAATGAGACAGTGATTCATGCAGGGGAAGACAGCTTGGGAGCACTGATAAGAGAACGAACAATACCAGACACACAGGCTGGCAGAGTCAAAGGAAAATGATTTTGCAAGATAGCGTGAGTCCCGGATGGACACACACTGCAACCTTCTGGCTGAGTCTTCCCCGGGTAGGTTTGGGACCTGAGTTGTTTTGCAGGAAGACCCCAGCTCCTGATGGAGAAAGCCCACAATGTAGACAAACTGGAACATAATAAAAACACTTAAAATAGGCTGGGTGCAATGCCTTATGCCTGTAATCCTAGCACTTCAAGAGGCCAAGGCAAGAGGATAGCTTGAGCCCAGGAGTTCAAGATCAGCCTGGGCAACATAGCGAGGCCCTATCTCAAGAACAACAATAATAACAACAACAACAACAACAAAACACTTAAAACACACTTTGGAGGAGCTTCTAGCTTTTTACCTGATATGCTCAGTGGCCAGAACAATTTCCTGTAGGAACTGACCAGATCTGCGTGGTCCAGAAGCCAAATTGTAAAATCAGAGAAGCTGGTCTTCGTTCTTCACCTTTATTTTCTGAATCTGTCTCCCCCCACCTCCCTACCTTCCATGTTTTCAGTGCCAACTTCCCTATCTTTATATTTTCTACCCTCTCTCTCTCTCCCATAAACCCTTGTGACAACCTTACTGCTAGAATGGGAGTATGTCTGGTAAAGTTCTTCATACCATGAAGTCTTAGGGACTTAATGTGCTATTTCTTTGAAGGGATTAAATTATTAATAGCAACGTTTTTGACACCAGTTAGAAAATATTTTGTCAAGGACCTTCCCATGAGCCCTATATCTTCCCATAAGCCCTCTATCTATATCTTACAATGCAGGGCAACTCTTTCTACCGCCCATGACTGAGACTCACTGGGTGCAAAGTCTGTGGGAAAGTCATGTTTTGATGACCATGATGGTCACCAAAATGACTTCTTTGGGAAGTGGCCTAGTGCAGTCATTTGGATTCCAGCCTAGCCACTTTCTAGCTGTGTGACATGATGCACATCTCTTTTAAAGTTTCAGTTTCCTGGTCTGGAAAACAGACGTAAGAATGGTATGCCCCTCATGGAGCTATCTTGGAGATAAGATAGTATGGCATGAAACAAGTGCTCAATAAGTATTTGCAGTCATGCTTCCTTGATTGTGAGGTAGGCTTATGTGAAGATGTATTTGAAGTCTCACTTGATTCTGTTGTTGGAGATCCATTGTATACTTTTATCTCCTATAATTTCAACCTCAAAGTAGAGTTTGAACAAAACTTAGAGACATTTATGGGGCATCTACTCCATATCCCAGGCTCTGTGCTTGGCACTAAAGTATAGAGATAAAAATCCCTTTTTTTCCCTCAAAGGGAGGATAATCAAATAAGGAAAGAAATCTAATATACTATATTCAGGGCAATCATCTAGTGATGCTAAGGGAGAGGAAGGATGCAGCAGAGGGAGGCATTCTCTCTGTTTGCTGGAGTGGGGTTTGAAGGTTCAGGAACATCTTCATTGAGGAGGTGACACCCAAGGAGGTTTAGAGAGGAAAATGGGAGTTTCCTAGGTAACAAGAAGGGAGGAGGGCATCCCAGTAAGAGGAAAGAGCAGGTATAAAGTTATATTGCATTTGCAAAAATGTAGAACCAGCCCAAATGCCCATCAATCAATGAGTGGATAAAGAAACTGTGGTATAGGCCAGGCGCGGTGGCTCATGCTTGTAATCCCAGCACTTTGGGAGGCTGAGGCAGGCAGATCACGAGGTTAAGAGATCGAGACCATCCTGGCCAACATGGTGAAACCCCGTCTCTACTAAAAATACAAAAATTAGCTGGGCATGATGGCATGCACCTGTAGTCCCAGCTACTCGGAGGCTGAGGCAGGAGAATTGCTTGAACCCAAGAGCTGGAGGTTGCAGTGAGCCGAGATCATACCACTGCACTCCAGCCTGGTGACAGATGGAGACTCGGTCTCAAAAAAAAAAAAAAAAGAAAAAGAAGAAAAAGAAAGAAACTGTGGTATATATGTACGATGGAATATTAGTTAGCCATAAAAATGAATGAATTAATGGCATTAGCAGCCACCTGGATGGGATTGGAGGCTATTATCCTAAGTGAAGTAACTCAGGAATGGAAAACCAAACATTGCAGATTCTTACTTACAAGTGGGAGCTAAGCTGAGGAGGCAAAGGCATAAAAAGGATACAGTGGACTTTGGGGACTCTAGGGGAAGGGTGGGAAGGAGGTGAGGGATAAAAGACTACAAATTGGGTTCAGTGTATACTGCTCAGGTGATAGGTGCACCAAAATCTCACAAATCACCACTAAAGAACTTACTTATGTAACCAAGGACAGCCTGTTTCCCAAAAACCTATGGAAATAAAAAAAAATTTAAACGGTTATATTGCTTAAGACAGGAGGGAAAAGTGAGGGAGAGAAGTGAGACATGAAGCTGGAGGGGGAGCAAGTAGAGCGCAAGGAGGATGCCAAGGAGAGGGGACATTTTCTTGGGGTAATGGAGGGTGTGTTTAAACAGGGGGAACCTGAGCAGATCCAGTGTCAGAGCAGAGGTTGGGCTGGAAAGAGACATGAGCATAGGAGGTGATGTTTGTCCAGCTTCTCTTATGAACTGCTTTTGGCTATGTTGATTAGACCTTCCTTGTAGTCCTTCTGAAATATAGTTTTGGACTTAAAACTAAGTTCCAAATCCTTTGTCTGAAATTTGGAAATCCAAAAAGTTCTGAAAGTTTTTTCATAACTCATTTGGTGCCAGTGACTGACTTGAAGCTATTTGGTAGCTATCTGAGTGGAACAAATATGGGGCTATGTACAATATTTTATTTATCCTACATGGTGTAAATATTCCCACATTTTGCTGCAGAAATTTTGAAGTTTGATTATAGGGTGTTATCCCAGATTCTTTGGGTATATTCTGTGACATACAGCATACACAATTGTGTTGTCTTTCTAACATTCAAAAAATCCTGAATTCTGAAACACATTTGGTCCTGAGGGTTTTGAATAAGGAAATATATGACAGTGATGCATTCTACCTGTCATGTAAAAGAGTAATTACTTTGTATCATCTAAACTTCCCTTCACCCCCTCCTCCACATTTCAGGTTTTAAAAATATCTCATTGTGGTTTTGATTTGCATTTCTCTAATGATCAGTGGTGATCAGCTTTTTTTTCATATGTTTGTTGGCCGCATAAATGTCTTCTTTTGAAAATGTCTGTTCATATCCTTCACCCACTTTTTGATAGGGTTGTTTGTTTTTTTTCTTGTAAATTTAAGTCCCTTGTAGATTCTGGATATTAACCCTTTGTCAGATGGATAGCTTGCAAAAATTTTCTCCCATTCTCTAGGTTGCTTGTTCACTCCGATGATAGTTTATTTTGCTGTGCAGAAGTTCTTTAGTTTAATTAGATCCCATTTGTCAATTTTGGCTTTTGTTGCAATTGCTTTTGTAGAAGGTGTGAGTAAGGAGTCCAGTTTCAGTTTTCTGCATATGGGTAGCCAGTTTTCCTAACACTGTTTATTAAATAGGGAATCCTTTCCCCATTGCTTGTTTTTGTCAGGTTTGTCAAAGATCAGATGGTTGAAGATGTGTGGTGTTATTTATGAGGGCTCTGTTCTGTTCCATTGGTGTATATATCTGTTTTGGTACCAGTACCATGCTGTTTTGGTTACTGTAGCCTTGTAGTATAGTTTGAAGTCAGGTAGCGTGATGCCTCCAGCTTTGTTCTGTTTGTTTAAGGATTGTCTTGGCTATATGGGCTGTCTTTTGGTTCCATAAGAAATTTAAAGTAGTTTTTTCTAATTCTGTGAAGAAAGTTAATGGTATCTTGATGGGAATAGCATTGAATCTATAAATTACTTTGGACAGTATGGCCATTTTCACAATATTGATTCTTCCTATTCATGAGCATGGAATGTTTTTCCATTTGTTTGTGTCCTCTTTTATTTCATTGAGCAGTGATTTTTAGCTCTCCTTGAAGAGGTCCTTCACATCCCTTGTAAGTTGTATTCTTAGGTATTTTATTCTCTTTGTAGCAATTGTGAATAGGAGTTTGCTCATAATTTGGCTCTCTGTTTGTCTATTATTGGTGTATGGGAATCCTTGTGATTTTTGCACATTGGTTTTGTATCCTGAGACTTTGCTGAAGTTGCTTATCAGCTTAAGGAGTTTTTGGCCTGAGATGATGGGGTTTTCTAAATATACAATCATGTCATCTGCAAACAGAGACAATTTGACTTCCTCTCTTCGTAATTGAATACTGTTTATTTCTTTCTCTTGCCTGATTCCCCGGGCCAGAACTTCCAATACTATGTTGAATAGGAGTGGTGAGAGAGGGCATCCTTGTTTTATGCCAGTTTTCAAAGGGAATGCTTCCAGCTTTTGCCCATTCAGTATGATATTGGCTGTGGGTTTGTCACAGATAGCTCTTATTATTTTAAGATATGTTCCATCAATACTTAGTTTACTGAGTGTTTTTAGCATGAAGGGGAGTTGAATTTTACTGAAGGCCTTTTCTGTATCTATTGAGATAATTATGTGGTTTTTGTCATTGGTCCTCTTTATGTGATGGATTACGTTTATTGATTTGCATATGTTGAACCAGCCTTGCATCCCAGGGATGAAGCCAAGTTGATCATGGTGGATAAGCTTTTTAATATGCTGCTGCATTCAGTTTGCCAGTATTTTATTGAGGATTTTTGCATCAATGTTCATCAGGGATATTGGCCTGAAAGTTTCTTTTTTTGTTGTTGTTGTGTCTCTGCCAGGTTTTCATGTCAGGATGATGCTGGCTTCATAAAAAGAGTTAGGGAGGAGTCCCTCTTTTTCCGTTGTTTGGAAAACTTTCAGAAGGAATGGTACCAGCTCCTCTTTGTACCTCTGGTAGAATTCAGCTGTGAATCCATCTGGTCCTGGACTTTTTTTGGTTGGTAGGCTATTAACTACTGCCTCTATTTCAGGACTTGTTATTGGTCTACTCAGGGAGTTAACTACTTCCTGGTTTAGTCATTGGAGAGTGTATGTCTCCAGGAATTTATCCATTTCTTCTAGATTTTCTAGTTTATTTGCGTAGAGGTGTTTATAGTATTCTCTGATGGTAGTTTGTATTTCTGTGATATTACTGGTGATTTCCCCTTTATCATTTTTTATTGTGTCTCTTTGATTCTTCTGTCTTTTCTTCTTTATTAGTCTTGCTAGCGGTCTATCTCTTTTGTTGATCTTTTCAAAAACACAGCTCCTGGATTCACTGATTTTTTGAAGGGTTTTTTGTGTCTCTATCTCCTTCAGTCCTTATCTTAGTTATTTCTTGTCTTTTGCTAGCTTTTGAATTTGTTTGCTCTTTCTTCTCTAGTTCTTTTAATTGTGACGTTAGGTGTTGATTTTAGATCTTTCCCACTTTCTCCTGTAGGCATTTAGTGCTATAAATTTCCCTCTAAACACTGCTTTAGCTGTGTCCCAGAGATTCTGGTACGTGGTGTCTTTGTTCTCATTGGCTTCAAAGAACTTATTTATTTCTGCCTTAATTTTGTTATTTACCCAGTAGTCATTCATGAGCATGTTGTCCAGTTTTCATGTAGTTGTGCAGTTTTGAGTGAGTTTCTTAATCCTGAGTTCTAATTTGATTGCACTGTGGTCTAAGAGACTGTTTGTTATAATTTCTGTTCTTTTGCATTTGCTGAGGAGTGTTTTACTTCCAATTATGTGGTCAATTTTAGAATAAGTGTGAAGTGGTGCTGAGAAGAATGTATATTCTGTTGATTTGGGGTGGAGGGTTTTGTAGATGTCTATTAGACCCGCTTGGTCCAGAGCTGAGTTCTAGTCCTGAATATCCTTGTTAATTTTCTGTCTTGTTGATCTAATATTGACAGTGGGGTGTTAAAATGTCCCACTATTATTGTGTGGGAGTCTAAGTGTCTTCGTAGGTGTTTAAGAACTTGCTTTATGAATCTGGGTGCTCCTGTATTGGGTGCATATATATTTAGGATAGTTAGTTCTTCTTGTTGCATTGATCCCTTTACCAGTAAGTAATGCCCTTCTTTGTCTCTTTTAATCTTTGTTGGTTTAAAGTCTGTTTTATCAGAGACTAGGATTGCAACCCCTGCTTTTTTATTTTTATTTTTTAATTAATTAATTAATTATATTTATTTTTTGCTTTCCATTTGCTTGGTAAATCTTCCTCCATCCCTTTATTTTGAGCCTATGTGTGTCTCTGCACATGAGATGGGTCTCCTGAATACAGCATGCTGATGGGTCTTGACTCTTTATCCAATTTGCCAGTCTGTGCCTTTTAATTGGGAAATTTAACTGGTTACATTTAAGGTTAATATTGTTATGTGTTAATTTGATCTGGTCATTATGATGCTTGCCGGTTATTTTGCCCGTTAATTCATGGTGTTTCTTCATAATGTCAATGGTCTTCACATTTTGGTTTGTTTTTGCAGTGGCTGGTACCAGTTTTGCCTTTCCATATTTAGTGCTTCCTTCAGGAGCTCTTGTAAGGCAGGCCTGGTGGTGACAAAATCCCTCAGCATTTGCTTGTCTGTAAAGGATTTTATTTCTCCTTCACTTGTGAAGCTTAGTTTGGCTGGATATGAAATTCTGGGTTGAAAATTCTTTTCTTTAAGAATGTTGAATATTGGCCCCCACTCTCTTCTGGCTTGTAGGGTTTCTGCAGAGAGATCTGCTGTTAGTCTGATGGGCTTCTCTTTGTGAGTAACCTGACCTTTCTCTCTGGATGCCCTTAACATTTTTTCCTTCATTTCAACCTTGGTGAATCTGACAATTATGTGTCTTGGGGTTGCTCTTCTTGAGGAGTATCTTTGTGGTGTTCTCTGTATTTCCTGAATTTGAATGTTGGCCTGTCTTGCTAGGTTGGGGAAGTTCTCCTGGATAATATCCTGAAGTGTGTTTTCCAACTTGGTTGCATTCTCCCCATCACTTTCAGGTACACCAAAATCAAATGTAGGTTTGGTCTTTTCACATAGTCCCATATATCTTGTAGGATTTTTCATTCCTTTTCATTCTTTTTTCTCTAATCTTGTTTTCATGCTTTATTTCATTAAGTTGATCTTCAATCTCTGATATCCTTTCTTCTGCCTGATCGATTTGGCTACGATACTTGTGTATGTTTCACGAAGTTCTCATGTTGTGTTTTTCAGCTCCATCAGGTCATTTATGTCCTTCTATAAACTGGTTATTCTAGTTAGCAATTCCTGTAACCTTTTATCAAAGTTCCTAGCTTCCTTGTGTTGGATTAGAACATGCTTCTTTAGCTCAGAGGAGTTTGTTATTACCCACCTTCCGAAGCCTACTTCTGTCAATTTGTCAAATTCATTCTCCATTCTGTTTTGTTCCCTTGGTGGCGAGGAGTTGTGATCCTTTGAAGGAGAAGAGGCATTCTGATTTTTGGAATTTTCAGGCTTTTTGTGCTGGTTTTTCCTCATCTTCATGGATTTATCTACCTTTGGTCTTTTCTGTTGGTGACCTTTGGATGGAGTTTTGCATGGTCATCCTTTTTTATTGATATTGATGCTATTGCTTTCTGTTTGTTAGTTTTCCTTCTAACTGTCAGGCCTCTCTACTGCAGGTCTGCTGGAATTTGCTGGGGTCCCACTTCAGACCCTGTTTGCCCAGTTATCACCAGCAGAGGCTGCAGAACAGCAAAGATTGCTGCCTGCTCCTTCCTCTGTAAGCTTCGTCCCAGAGGGGCACCTGCCAGAGGCCAACCAGAGCTCTCCTATATGAGGTGTCTGTCGACCCCTGCTGGGAGATGTCTCCCTATCAGGAGGCACAAGGGTCAGGGACCGACTTGAGGAGGCAGTCTGTCCCTTAGCAGAGCTCGAGTGCTGTGCTGGGAGATCTGCTGTTCTCTTCGGAGCCAGCAGGCCAGAACGTTTAAGTCTGCTGAAGCTGCACCCACAGCCACCCCTTCCCCTAGGCACAGCCCCTTTCCCCAGGAGCTTTGTCTCAGGGAGATGGGAGTTTTATCTATAAGCCCCCGACTGGGGCTGCTGCTTTTCTTTCAGAGATGTCTGGCACAGACAGCAGGAATCTAGAGAGGCAGTCTGGCTACAGAAGATTTGTGGCACTGTGATGGGCTCTGGCCAGTCCAAACTTTCTGGTAGCTTTATTTACACTGTGAGGGGAAAACCTCCTACTCAAGCCTCAGTAATGGTGGGTGCCCCTCCCCCCACCAAGCTTGAGCATCCCAGGTTGACTTCACACTGCTTTGCTGGCAGCAAGAATTTCAAGCCAGTGGATCTTGGCTAGCTTGCTGGGCTCCATGGGGGTGGGATCCACTGAGCAAGACCTCTTGTCTCCCTAGCTTCAGCCCCCTTTCCAGAGGAGTGAACAATTCTGTCTTGCTGGCATTCCAGGTGCCACTGGGGGGGGGGGAAAAAAAAAAAACAAACTCCTGCAGCTAGCTCAATGTCTGCCCAAACAGTTGCCCAGTTTTGTGCTTGAAACCCAGGGCCCTTGTGGTGTAGGCACCTGAAGGAATCTCCTGGTCTGTGGTTTGGGAAGACTGCGGGAAAAGCATAGTATCTGGACCGGATAGCACCATCCAGCAAGTCCCTCACGGCTCCCCTTGTCTAGGGGAGGGAGTTCCCCGACCCTTTGTGCTTCCTGGTGAGGCAACACCCCACCCTGCTTCTGCTTGCCCTCTGTGGGCTGCACCCACTGTCTAACCAGTCCCAGTGAGATGAACTGGGTACCTCAGTTGGAAATACAGAAATCATCCATCTCTGCATTGGTCTTACTAGGAGCTGCAGACTGGAGCTATTCCTATTGGGCCTTGGGCCATCTTGCCTGGGAATCGAGTTCACATATTTTTAAAGCCCTTCACATGACTTTGATACGAAAACAGATTAAGAAATGACTGATCAGCTTGGTGCGGTGACTCACGCCTGTAATCACAGCACTTTGGGAGGCCAAGGTGGGCAGATCATGAGGTCAGGAGAACGAGACCATCCTGGCTAACATATTGAAACCCCATCTCTACTAAAAATACCAGAAATTAGCCAGGCCTGTAATCCCAGCTACTCAGGAGGCTGAGGCAGGAGAATCTCTTGAACCTGGGAGGCAGAGGTTGCAGTGAGCTGAGCTCACACCACTGCACTCCAGGCTGGATGACAGAGCAAGACTCTGTCCAAAAATAAAAATAAAAAAAATAACACTCCAGCCTGGATGACAGAGCAAGACTCTGTCCAAACAAAAAAGAAGAAAGAAATAACTCATCCAGTACCCAGTAGCAATACTTTTTAAAAAGTCAGTGAGTTTCTACAAGTATTTGGTATTATGAAAGCCTGTATTCTTTATTAAGTATAATTTGTTAAAAATTGTATTAGGAGTGTCATAGTTCTCTAAACCAATCCTATGACATGTAGAAATAGATAGTGAGGTAGGCATCTATTGGGTTTCCTGTCTAACAATACCCCTTGTGCAGGAACTACCCCCTACACACATGGTTCACATGTGATTCCACCACCCCAAAACACAGTTAATTGATCCAAGAAGAGAGATGTTACTTCACCTGGAACAATGATCTTTTCTTTGATAATTTTGGATTTGAGACTGTTAGTCTCCTTGGACTGCCATAACAAAATATCATAAATTGGGTGGCTTAAATACCAGAGATTTCTATCTCACAGTTTTAGAAGCTGTGTGAGCTGATTCAATTTGTGCTGAGGGCTCTCTTCCTGGCTTGCAGATGGCAGCCTTCTCAGTATGTCCTCACACGGCCTTTCCTTGGTGAGTGCTTATGGAAATACAGAGAAAGATCTCTCTTTCTCTCTTCCTTTCTTTAGGAGGCCACATTCTTACTGGATTAGGAGTCTACTCTTAAGACCTCATTCAACCTTAATTATCTCGTAAAAGCTCTAGCTCCAAATGCAGTCACACTGGGAGTTAGGGTTTTAACATACAAATTTTGGGGGAACACAATTCAGTACATATCAGGGACTAAAAGTGTTCACTTATTTCACTATGGATCTGTGAGGCTCAGAGCTTGAAAAACACCATTGTTCTCTGCTATGTGGAGAAAGAGGGTGTGTAGAGAGAAGGAAGAAGGTAGTTGACATCCAAGTAAAGCAGACACAAGAAACAGAGTAGTCTTGATATTGTCATGTTCCTGGTACCAGCTGTTTCTGAATCTCAGATGAATCCTTGCCCTTTTAGGGTCTTGGTTTTTCTGTGAGGTGCCCCAGTTTCTTCCCCAAAAATTGCTCATTTGTCTAGATTTAGTTGGTCTCCCCTATTTATAATCAAAAGGCAGTCTTGACTATTATCATTTCCACAATATCAAAATAGATTTTTAATAAAAATTAAGTGGAAATAAAAATAGTATTCAAAAATATAGAATTTTATCTGTGATTGCAAAATTAACCGCAAAAGACATCCTGGAACTTTGATATCCCACTTCAGATTTGGAGCTGAGAAAATCATGATCACAGGACATACTAGGGGTGTTTTCCTTGGCCATGTGCCTGCAAATCAAAGTGATGTGTCCACAGGCTACCCATCTACAGACAACTCCAATGCTTTTTATAGTACCAGGATCATATTTATCCTAATTTATTCTCACTCTTAAAGAAGTATATGGCCCATAACATGTATCCTATTTCCATTTCAGGGCCCCGTGTCTGTCTTATTGGGCTTAAGACACATGTTGTTCTCTTGGCTTCACATTCAGATCTCACTAAAGGGCTTTACTTCAGAAACACTTTTCGCCATTTTTCACTCTCAGCCACCTCGGGGATGTTACGCCTTGGGAAAATCCTGGTTTAAGAAACTTAAGGTGCAATGGTGGGCTATGGCTAATGGCAGGGTGGAGCCAGCTCGCACTAGCCCATGAGAGCTGATTGCACATATCTTCTCTCAGCTTTGTGTTTAGTGATGTCTTGTGGGTGGCTTGAAGTCAGCCATTGTAGGAGTGCTGCTTATATCATGGAAATTGGAAAGCACTAAAAATTATGCTTTTTTTTTCTTCTTGGAGAGCTATTGGTTAAACATGTATCAGCACATCACAAGCTATCACCCACTTGACTTGACAGTCCCTTTCCTGGTGAGACATTAAAAAAGAGAACTGGCTTTGAAATGTCTGGTTAACTATATATAATTTATAAGATTTATAATTTATAATCATTATAGACTTCTGCTCTTCCCACTCAGGCTGGACAGTCACTGCTTTTGCTAATATCAGTACCATGGACAGCAAATCTGCAAAGTGGCCAAAACAAGAACCAAAAATAGCACAATGTGAAGGGTCTGGATTTGGCAGTGGGCTGAAAATTAGAGGACAGTGAGGAATCTCAAATGAGGGAAGAAGTAAATGTAGTATCTACTAATATCTAGAGTCTTTGTTAGGTGATGCACCCAGGATTCAACTGTCAGGGTAAAGCAGACACCATGGATGTAAGCCAAAATGAGAGCACTAAATTTATACCACAATTCAGGAAGGCAATGAGTAAGACATCAGGTGAAATGTTTCATGGTAAAATGGGTGGCCAGAATATAAAATAGGTGGTCAGGAAATAGCTGAATCACAGGAAATGGGAAGATGAGTAAAAGAGATTAGAATAAATGGGAGATAGTAGCAGCAAGGCAGTCTATATCCGGGGCAGAGAACATGGTGTGATAAACAGAGCACTGGAAGGGCCTTGGCCTGGCTTTGCTGCTAGCTTTCTGAGTGACCTTGGTCGGATCACTCAATCTGTCTAGGCCCTAGTCTTCTCATCTGTGAAATGAGGACATTGAACTATATGATCTTTGAAGTTCCCACTAGCTCTGTGACTCTGTGGAGCATTTTTTCCAAGACAGAAAATTTCTTATAAGCCCTTAGGGGAATTAGAGCAGAAATCGATAAGTAGAATGTTTTGACTAGGGTAGAAATTAAAATGAGGCCCATCGAAATGTGACTTTCTCATTTTGCTGAGACAATTGAGATGGGTGTTCAGAAAGAAAACAAAAACAAAAACAAATCACCAGCATCCCAAAGAGACTCAGACTCCTAACCCATGCCTATATCTGACTGACTATTCATCAAATGAATTAAAGCTAAGACACGTTGCAATTTTAATGTCTGCTCCTTACTGCCTTGTCATAATGCAGAAATCAGCTCAACCTTTGTGATTATTTTGGGATTGAACATCACTTAACTGCCAATTTAAAAAAATCTAGGGTTTATCCAACTACACAGAGGAAGAAAGGACATTCTTAACTAATCCCCCCATGCACAACCTATTCAGAAAATATGTCTAAAGAGAAATGTCATCATAGCTGAAAATTAATGAACCAGGAGTCAAGGAGACTGGTCAACCAGTTATCAGAATTAATGAAAAAATAAAGCTGAATTTTTGAAAACTTCACCTGAGTTTACATAACAGATGTTCATTTAAAAATGTCAGTAAGGAATGAACTATATAGAGTTCATCTCCTTCTTTTAAGAGTTGTCATGCTGCCTATGAGTGATAGGTTAGAAACAAATACTGCATTTTGTGAAGTTTGGAGTTCAGAGGCAGGTGATCTGTTATGAGAAGATCATGCATTGATGTATGATCTAACCGCTGGTCTGAAACATGAGCAGACATTTAAGGAGCTTCTGTGAAGGCTCTGAGGACACCATTTACAGCACAGAGATCTGCAGAAAGGATTATCCCAGAACCTGATAAATGAGAGGGCAACTGTGCCAAAGGAGATGAACATATGTCTGGAGAGTGTAATCTCAGATTCCTTGTTGGCTGGCTTATATAAATCAATCTAATACAAAATATACAGGTTTTTTCTCAAATGTTTGCATAATTTAAATTTGGCTGCCTTGGGCATGCAGAAATGCAGAGTGCAGCATGGAAATCAATGTCATTGTCCATAACTTGAGCCACTACTCTCCCTTCTCTCTTTTGAAGGCTGTATCACCTCACCATCATGGGATTGTGTTTGATGTAACTTTTGTTACAAAATTATCAATAGAAGTGTTTCTGGTTTAAACATTTTTTTGCCTTACATAATCTGATTTTTAAATCATCATAAAACTTTAAATTTTTAGAGCTTGGAGAAATCTAGAAGGAGCATCTGCTGCAACTGATGAGATAGGTGAGTTTACCTGAGATAGGTACAAGGACTTGCATGCAGTAAAATTAATTAGGAAATTGCAGATGCCGGGGGTCATGGTGTCACATATGACCACTCACCAACCCTTCCACAAAGGCTGAGCCTTGCTCTTGGCATTCACACAACTCAGCTCTGTGTGGGGAGCTGTCACAGAGCCTGGCATGCTGCCTCCTCCTGGAGAACTTACGGGCTAATGGGAAGGATGGCAAGTCAACCAATAACTAAAACACAGTGAGTGCCCAGCTGCCACTTCGGAGGCTATACCGTCACCTTTTCTACCTATTCCACGTTAGTCCTAGACACACTTAAACTCTGAGGACACTTTGGGGATTGTAGAATTGTCATCAAAAAAATGTAAAGCTTGTACTCTCTAAAGAGAATATGCTAGAATAACCAGAGTTAAATTCGATGAAAATTTGCTAAGGTCGTTTCTCGTTTCTAGGGTTTCAAAATTCTTGGTTCACTTTCAGTTCATGAAGACGTAAACTTTATAGCTGCTACTGGAATCCATTCAAAAGCCCCCTTCCAGAAAATTTTCAATTCAGCCACAAGCACTACATTAATTTAGACTCTCTCTATCACGTGTAAGTCATGGATTGCCATTTTGGTTTGTCTTGTCTCTCCCATTCACCAGCACCTCATTGTTTCCTCTGCCTCCATCCCATCTCTTCCAACTAGCTTATAAAGGCAGCAAGCACACGCCCTGTTTTTAATCTATTATCCTGTGCCATGTAGGAGAGTACTTTACAAACAGGAGATGCTTCATCAATGCAGACACAGGGCTCCTTTCATCCTCAAAGCCTGCACAGCTGAGCACGCCCAGTTAAAGAAGAATCTCTTCTGGGGATGGTTCCTTTCATTCTTTTTTCTTTGGTACCTTACGTTTCCTGACCAGACCCAAATTTCCTTCACCTTCAATTCTCTCATTAAACCTTTTAGATTTAGCAAATACACTAACCAAGTATGGAAGTGCAAGTGCCAGAAAATCACTTAAAGTACTTGTTACAACTTCGTAGAAGTTCATCCTTTGCTTGCCACGTTTACAAAAGGGAGCCAATAATACATAGCAAGTGACAGGAAGTAATGAATTTTCTGTGACCATGAAATGTAGCTTTCACCAAGGTCTCTACTGAGGAGCTGCAGGATGAGGTGTGGGTGGGGGAGGGACAAATTAACAAAATGTTATTGGTGCCAAAGAATAAGCCACTTTGTACTGTGACACACATGTTACAGTGTCAATTGGTACGGAGTTTTTCGATGACTCATATGATGAAGAAAGAGCCATGAATTCAAAAGCTGTCATCGTGAGAAGACTCAGTGCTGCATCAACAGCACACTGGTTATCTGCTTTAATAGGATGCAAACAACCTTGTCAGGTATCAGATAAGCTGGGCTGTGAGTCAAGCTGTCATATTGTAAGACAACTGAATTGATTGGTGTTTGGGTTCTCATTTCGTTTCCAATGGGTGAGGAAAATAACCAGAGATGCTTGTCCATTTCTCCTGTCTGCAAGGGATTACCGCATTCCATAGTCTTTGGGTTACCCTTTGGGGCTTTGGCTGGGAGATATGTATAAACCTGTCTGATCATCTAGTCCTATAAGAAGGTACATTCCAGCTCCAGTGACTCCAGCAATCTGTGGTGTGCTGCTCAATATCTTACAACAAACTCCTACCCCCCTTGGAAAAAATAAAAGCCCAGATTTGTAGAACTTCCTGATTTCCATGGTGTAGATACTCCCATCAATGTTAATTTCAAGCTACCAAGATGACATCACTGAATGTAGAGCTGGGAAGGTATGTGCCAGTTGTGCCATGCACATACCAAGGTATGTGCCAGTTGGCTGGTACTAGCTGGTTCCAACACAGCACTGGCAGCAATCCCAATACATACCCACAGCTAAATGTTTTTTGTGAACTGGGGACAGAAATGCCATCCTGATCCCCTGGCTGTTGTAAGGTCAGAGTGAGAGTATCTATGTGCCTGTCTTTCGGTGCCTTTAGGGACAGGTATCACTTACTGATATAGTTTGGCTGTGTCCCCACTCAAATCTTAAATTGAATTGTAGTTCCCATAATTTCCATGTGCTGTGGGAAGGACCCAGTGAGGTGGGACATAATTGAATCATGAGGGCAGTTATCCCCTTGCTACTGCTCTCATGATGGTGAGTACGTTCTCACGAGATCTGGTGGTTAAGAGGCTTTCCCCCCTTTTGATCAGCACTTCTCCTTCCTGCCATCATATGAAGAAGGATGTGTTTGCTTCCCCTTCTGCCATGATTGTAAGTTTCCTGAGGCCTCCCCAGCTCTGCAGAACTGTGAGTCAATTAAACCTCTTTCCTTTATAAAGTACCCAGTCTCAGGTATGTCCTTATTAGCAGCAGTGAGAACAGGCTAATACACTTACCTTCCTAGGCACCAAGCTGGGGCCTGAATGGCCCCTTTAATTAGGGTGACCATATATTTTATTATCCTAACAGGAACACTTTTGAACTAAAAGGGGATGATATTAATAATTATACCAGGACAATTAGGGCTGTGCCTGGACAAGCCAGGACAATGTGGTTAACCCCCTCTAAGGCAAAATGTGAACATGGTAGCAAACAAGCCGTATATCCATTGAAGCCTGCTCTGTATTCTGCATCCCTGAAGTTGGTGCTCTGCCCATCTGGGAGAATGGTGCTGGAGTCTCCACTCAGCCTGTGGCTGCCGCCAGTCTGGGAGTGGGAGGGTCTGCAGAGCTCATAAAACTGTATGAGTTTTTAGGCTTGCAGCTTCCCTTGATGCATATTTCCAACCACTGCAAGTGTCCCTTCCTGTCCAAGCAATTGTGTCAGCAGCTAAATGCTTTTCTTGTTGGTCTCAGTCCAAACTTCCGTTCTTCTCATAAAAAATAAGAAATATATAAGATTCTATGGGAGAAAAAAAGAATCCAGTAAATAATCCTCTACGTACACCACTCTAAATTTGCTTCCAGCCCTTGCTGATGAGTGTGCAGACATAATTATTGATGGAGTTGTAATCCGTGTGTGCAAACTATTGGGTGTTGTACTTGTTTCCATTTAGCACTATTTCACATACTCATTTCCATATATTGACACAATCCACATGCTTATCATTTTTTATGGCAGCATAGTACTCCATCATGTTGACACACTCTAGTTTTACATTCTGCTCTCCAAAGACAAAATGCCATGTTTTCATGAAAACTGGTATTCACGAATGCAGGCCAGCAGGGAAAGCTCTGGCTGGCTGGCAGTGTAGGAGGAGCAATGGTGGGCAGGGAATCAAGGTCTGTCAATAACTGGTGCTTTCTTTTGGAACAGAATCACTGTGACATGTGCAGATGTTCACTGTGACATGTGCAGATGGGGGCACTGAGATAATTATAATTTTTGTGTGTGTGTGTGTGGTCAAATTCAATGTTAACACTCACCAGTCTTTTGCTTTTATAACCTTCAGCTCCTCAAAGTCCCAGACACAAAAACAAGCCACACGTCGATAAGCATGTTTAACAAAGGGGCAGCTAACATTAATGCAGGTGTTGGGGCAACTTCTAAGTAATGCCTAGAAGAATATAGGCATTTAAATTATGTAGAGCAGGATAAAGTCTTCCAACTCTTCCTGGCTTCTGAGGGACATCTAGCTGCCCGGGTGGTTTTTCAAAGGCCACCACAGCAGAAGGTAGTGAATTATGTCCTGGAGGTACAAGCCTTAGGATGAGGGCTTGGCTTAGGGCCCCAGCCTGACAATTCACTTCCTGTTCATTCAGAGTCCAGCCTAGCTTGGGCTATTGATTTGAAGGGATGTTGCTTTGGTTGTTGAGGAAGATCAATAAACAGTATAAGGGAAGAGGGTTGCACTTAAGTGCAACCTTTGGCCTTGCACCCAAGGCTGAGTTAGTTAAATTTGATTATCTTCTTGTTGAGGTTAAAGTCTCTTCTTTTGTGTAACAAACTTGCTTATTTGGAGGGTCTAGAGGAGAGATTTGACTTACTCCCCATTGTGCTTACTGTATGTCAGCCTCTCTTCTAAACATTTAAGGCACATGAGCTCACTAATCATCACAATTGTACAAGGTATGTGCTATTACTCTCTACATTTTATAAATGGGGAAACTGAGGCATGGAGAGGTTGGGTAACTTGTTGAAGTCACAAAGTTAGCACATAGCAGATCTGGAGTTTCAACCCTAGGGGTTTGGCACCAGGGTCTATGCCACATTCATCTACCACACCTCTCTAATGAAATTCCAATTATTTCACCCAGAGGAGGGCCTGGTGTCCCTTTGTCCTTGGCTGTCTTTGGCCTTGGGCCACACCAGGTCATCTTCAGCCTGAGAGGAAGAGCCACAGATGGGATGGGCTGATGGCATCCATCCGAGCCATGTGAGTTGAACAACAGAAAACACAGCTAAAATGATTAACCCCAATTTTTCCTCTAATTTCCTCTCTAAATAGATTTTTCCCCTGCTGATAAAATCTGTCTCAATTTGGTGGTGAGTGGGTAAGTAGGGGAATCTGGATTGATTTGGTATTAGAAAGTCTCACATGTCTGTAGGGAAAAATATAGGGGGTGGATTATTCTCCCCAAATACAGTAGGGAAACCACAACTCCTATCATGTTTTATCCATCCATCCATCCAGCCAGCCATCCACCCACTCGTTTGTCCATTATTCATTTGTCTATCAATCAATCTATTTATCTATCTTTCTACCTACCTACCTACCTACCTGTCCATCATTTTCACAGGAGGTGGTAATAGCAGTGTTGAGACCACTAATCAGGATGCTGCCTGCTGTGTCATCTAGCCACAGCCCTGTTTATGGCCATCATAAAATGTCTGTGGATAGTCCAGCAGCTGATTTTCCAGGTTCTTTTTCTACTGTCTGAAGGATCAGGAAAAAAAATCTATCAGCTGGAGAAATTAAGCCATTTTTCTTCAGGGGAGAGAAATGGAGTAGCAGGCTTTCCACATTAAAATGCTACAGTGGATTCCAGATGAATGAAAAATTGGTCTGCATAGCAATGAGAATAGAGAGAGAGAGATTTGGAAGGTTTGTAACTGGCTCCTGGCAGAAGCCCCGGGCTGAGACACTACATCAAACCTGGTGCAGTCGGGCAAGCTTGGCTCTTGGGACTTCCACTCTGGGGAGCTGGGTCCTAAAACATCATTCTCTTTATTTTTTCTGTCTTTTATTTTTCCAACAGGCTAGTTGTCTGGGTGGTTTTACTAGAGAGATGCAAGTACTGGGTTCCTCTTCCAGCTATGGCCCTTTGTTCCCATTGCTGCTGGGAACCTGCTGCCTGACAAAAGCCCTACTCCTCCTCACAACTCTCACAGGCCAAGTCTGTCAGAAAGAGGGGTTCAGCCTTTGGAGGGTGCGGAGTCTGTCCCAGAGGGAGAACATTAACCCAGCTTCAGATGATTAACCCAAATATGATCCAGGTATAATGTTACAACCAGCTGGAAACTTAATTACGGGCCCTCTATGGACCTTAACAAATAGGGGTGGCTGTGTGGATGACAGTAAGCAGGTTAATAGGAAGCCACAAAAGCAAGAGAATTTACTTAAGGATGCCATCCAGACTCCACCCTTACAAGAGATTAGTTTTCTGTGGGGTGCAGACGCCTGACCTTCCTGATTTACCCTGGAGTTCCTGGCCATTTCTCACCTCTGGGGACAGAGGCTACTTTGTCTTGTCATTGTTTTTTCAGGATGAGTCTTTTGCCTACAGCTAGTTTTGCTTCCTAATGAGGGAGCCCCATTATGGAAGGGAATAACTGGGGCTCTAGCAACCTAAATGCAAATCTTACCTGTTGTGGGTGTGACTAGTCCTCTAATTGCTCTGAGGGTCAGTTTCATCATTGACAAGGTAGAAATGGAGATGCTATCCTTCAGAGATGCTGTATGGACCTAATAGATGCTCAATAAATGCTAGCTGCTATTTTATTATTATTTGTCTGCCTGACGTGAATTAAGGGGCCCAGAATTCCTGCTTTTCCAAACATTGCCTGATCTACAGGGTCTACAGTTCTGCCATTATTTTCATTTATTTATGTCTAATTTCATTTCTGAGAGGTTTATGGGCTCTTCTCCCTGATGTGCTATTAAAGGGCAAGTATTCGTGGGAGAGGCAACAACACATCAGACCTGCTATTTCATATTTTCCCACCAAGCATCCTAATGGCAGTGGGGAGTGAATGTTTATATCCTGGGTGAGTGTGTGGGTGAGGCCACAAAACATAGCAAATGTGAAATTTGAGAGTGTTTTTTAAGCTTGTGCAAATTTTGAAGTCTATGCTATAGAATAAGCATACTCCAAGTGATTTATTTAGAAAAAAAATAAAAATTTGGTGCTGCCGAAAAATGAGGGATAACTACTCTTTGGTTTAGAGTGGGGGTTTCCAATGCTGCTCCCGAGACCAGCTGCATTGGAATCACTGGGAGAACTTAAAAACACCCCAGCTGCTCAGATCCCCTACTGAAAATTCTGACCCACGTGTCTGGACTGCAATACGAGAATCTGGGCTTTCAACGGTGTCCCTAAGCAATTCTTCCTTGAGATGACATCTGGGATCCATTGTACAATAGATACCCCTGGCCTATGCCAGATCCTCTGCAGCGAGATGCATGTGTTTACAGGTGTTGGGGCCTTCTCAATTGTCCTCCATGCAGAAGCAAGGGGCTGGTGGGAGCACAGCTGTGCGTAGAGCTCAGAGCTGGGTGAAGAAGGCTCACACACAGGCAAAGAGTAGGGGCTGGGGGTGGGAGGTCAATCAGATGGGCCTTTTGAAAGCAGTTTCCACATTTGTGCATTTTGCCTTAGAATCATCTTTACTTGTCTTAGTTCTTTTGGGCTGTGATAACAAAAGACCTTAAACTGGGATGATTTATACACAACAAACATTTCTCACAGATTTGGAGGCTGGGAAGTCCAACATCAAGGCACCTGCAGATTTGGTATCTGGTGAGGGCTCAATCTCTGCTCCATAGATGTTGCTGCATCCTCACACGGCAGAAGGAGAAAACTAGCTCCTCTTAAAAAAAATAATAAGGGCTTCTTTTATAAGGGCCTAATCCCATTCATAAGGGCAAAGCCCTCTTAATCACTTCCCAAAAGGCTCCACCTCTTCCTGCTACCACATTGGGGATTACGTTTCAACACATGGGTTTGGGAGAACACCAACATTCAGATCATAGCAGTACTGAAGTCAAATTTGATCCAAGCCTTTGGCTTTGTACTCATCTGTAGTCTGAATGTGGATGTTGCTTAAGGAAGCAAAAGGTACCTGGGCTGGACTCTGACAGTGCCATCTGGCTCTGTCCAGTGACCTGATCTGAGCTTGTCATTTGAGCAGATTCAGTGTGGGTTGGTCACAAAAGCTGCAGGGACCACATAGCATTGTTCTCTGACTGTTGGAGAAAAGCAGAGCCTGGGGAGGGGGGTGTCGGGGCACAGATGCTATTGTCCCTCAAAAGACAGAGCTCTGGAAGTTTCTGTAGACTCCAAGTCCAGGACAGTACTTCCCGTAATCTTGGCCACAGCCGGTGCTGCACTGCTGAGAATGTCACCCCCTCTGGCTCTCCTGTGTGTGCTCCTTCCCATCCCACAGCCCCCATGGGGCAGCAGCCCCGTGCACTGGCCACCCTTTCTCCTGACAGTCAGACTTAAGGGAAATGGCCGGCCCCAGGCAGGCTGGCCATGAGCTTCCCACTTCAGGTTTTCCAGTTTGCCAACCAGCCAGGCCTCAGGCCTGGATTTCTGCTGATGCAGGTGAACCCCTGGGACCTGACCTCTGCCCCCCTGTCCCTCAGCAGGGCCAGTTATCAAGGAGATGACAGGATTGAATTCCGAGTTAAGGGAACCAATCTTGTCTTTCTAATTTTATCTTCACTCTCTTTTCCTCCTGCATCCCCTTCCTCCCTGTTATCCTTTTTTTGTTTGTTTGTTTATTGAGTGGCATGCAGCCATTAAAAGAATAGTGGTCATTCTCTAAATTGAGACCAACTCATTATTTTGTTAAAGCAATACCTTTTACTGGCTTTTTAGGAAATCTCTGCTGTAGGTTTGCTTCTGCATGTAATATACTCCGTGCTACCTTACATTATTGATGACTGCCAAGCACTTTGACAATCTGAGGAAGACTTTATTACCTCCAATTGTTTGATGCAAAAAATAGAAATCAAAAGGTGAGGCCCACAGCTAACCAGGGACTGAGCTGGGCTTAGATCCCAGGTCTTAGAGCTGGCCAGGACTTAGGGCAGGACGTGTAACTGTTCTTGGGCTCCTTGAGGCACCACACCTCTGGGGACAGGCTAAATACATTCTGTAAGCTGTAAACAGCTGGGCTTTGAGCTCATTTTAATGCTCATTCAGATAATGCTGATGCCAATGCAGATGCTACTCACTTTGGGACGTGACATCATGTCTATAATTTGTCAAAAGCTGTCAACTTTCCAGGACTAACCTGCATATGGTGCTTCTTGTTTCTCCTTTCAGCACTCACTTGCTCCTGTCCACTTTAAGACAATAAAATATATATGACATTTGTAAAACTTTACTCATCAGGGGATTTTAGAAGTTAACTTAGAAACTTGCAAGGACATGGAATAAAAACTCAGTGGGGTAGACTTCGCTTCTTCCTCTCAGAAGGTGATGACCAGAGTCCTTTTCTGTTCACCTAGTACTTACAAACAGTCTTCTGGAATGAGCCCCACTGTATCCATTATCATCCCACTGTGTAACCCAGAAACATTTTTGTTTGTTCATATTTCAGTTTCAGTAAAGGACAATCAGCGGGAAAGAGCCCCGCTATTCTAAGACTCAGGTGGGCCTGGCTGAGACGTCCTCTTTCTTTGTCTCCACTCACACCCTTTGGTTGGAACTTTTCTCCCTGGGTCCCACCGCAGCTGCCTACTCCTTAGGTCCCCACTCTTGCTTTATAGATACTCAGGATTCTCCCCCACATACACATAGTGGTCACATGTCTTCTTCCTACCCATGGAGGCTTTTCCAACCTGCATCTCCAGTTACTAACCTTTTTTTTTTTGAGACTGAGTTTCACTCTGGTCTCCCAGGCTGGAGTGCAATGGCGCGATCTCAGCTCACTGCAACCTCCACCCCCCAGGTTCAAGTGATTCTCCTGCCTCAGCCTCCCGAGTAGCTGGAATCGTAGGTGTGCACCACCACGCCCAGCTAATTTTTGTATTTTTAGTAGAGATGGGATTTCACCATGTTGGCCAGGCTGGTCTCGAACTCCTGAGCTCAGGTGATCCACCCACTTCAGCTTCCCAAAGTGCTGGGATTACAGGCGTGAACCACTGCGCCCGGCGACTCCAGTTACTTTCAAGAGCACAAAATCAACTTTTCTGTAGGAGGTATGACAGGATGACTATCATCCCAGCATAATCATGAATAGCATGGTCCTTTTAACTGAAATCAAGTATTCTGGTTTGTACAGTAAGTTGTGTGATCTCCCAGTTAGTGGGTTCTGAAGCAGGACACCATCATTCATATTACCTAATGTGAGTGGCTCCTTATACGAAATTGAAGCAAGCCATGCCCAGAGGGAGACGGACATCAAGAGGGGACCTCTCAGGCCTCTGAGGTGACTTGTCTCATTGAGGCTCAAGCTCATTTATCTTGGTGTCCGCAGAGCTTAGCATGGAGTCCCACACATCCTTTTTGGCCTCAGAACACTTTTACATTCTTACTGAGGACTTCGAAGAGGTTTAGTTTATGTGGATTGTATCTAACATATTTACTGCAATAGAACTTAAAACTAAGAACAATTTAAGATACGTATTAATGTATTTAAAACAATAATGAAGGCTGGGTGCAGTGGCTCACATCTGTAATCCCAGCATTTTGGTAGGCTGGGGTGGGCGGATCTCCTGAGGTCAGGAGTTTGAGATCAACCTGGTGAAACCCCGTCTCTACTAAAAATACAAAAAAATTAGCCGGGCATGGAGGTGTACACCTGTAGTCCCAGCTACTTGGCTGACTGAGGCAGGAGAATCGCTTGAACCTGGGAGGTGGAGGTTGCTATGAGCCGAGATTGCGCCACTGCACTCCAGCCTCGGCGATAGAGCAAGTCTCAACCACAACCACAACAAAAACAAACAAACAAATGAAAACATATTAAATATTAAAATAAATCATGCTTTATGAAAAATAACTATATTTTCTGACACAAAGATGTGTAACAAGGAGAATGATTTGATTTAAATTTATTGAGAAGCATGGCATTGATTTATGTTTTTGTAAATCTCTTTGAAGTCTGGCTTAATAGCAAATAGTTACATTTGATTCCCATATCTGTTTCTAGATTTCATCTCACATCAACACCCATCATGTAGCCTCTGAAAACTCTACTGTGCTCTCAAGAGGGAATGAGACAAAAAGGCAAAGTCTAGTATTATTATGAATATAGTTCTGAACCCCTGGGCCTCCAGAAGCATCTCGGAGACTCCCAGGACTCTCTAGACCACACTTGGAAAACTGCTGCCCTGGACATTCAGTTAGCACCTATTGAATAAAACAAATTTTAATGTGGGAAATCTTTAAGAGAAGTGTGGAAGCTTTCAATGGGTAGAAAAAGGTATTATATGTGATTTAAGCAGCTACCTTAGAGATCACATTTTGGTTCAAATTTTGGGAGGTAGTGTGGGCATAGGGGTGGTCCTGAGGCCTATTATAAAAAACTATCATAGAAAAATCTTCCGTAGAAAAAGGTAAAACCAAATCCAAGCAAAAAATTCGCCAAATTTTGAACATATTTCTTTTTGTTTGTTTGTTTGAGACAGAGTCTCACTCTGTCACCCAGGCTGGAGTGCAGTGGTGTGATCTCGGCTCACTGCGATGTCCACCTCCCAGGTTGAAGAAATTCTCCTGCCTCAGCCTCCCGAGAAGCTGGGATTATAGGCATGCAACACCACACGTGGCTGATTTTTGTATTTTTAGTAGAGACGGGGTTTTACCGTGTTGGCCATGCTGGTCTTGGACTCCTGACCCCAAATGATCCACCAGCCTTGGCCTCCCAAAGTGTTGGGATTACAGGCGTGAACCACTACACCTAGCCATATATTTGTATTTGCATGAAAGGGATGCATGCAATTCTCAAGTCATGGGGTCTGTGTGTGTGTGTGTGTGTGTGTGTGTGTGTGTGTGAAGAGTAGATATTCTATCTCTTCTGATAAAATTATATACTCACCAAAGTTGGAGCTATATTTTCTCTTTCTTTAGATCTATGGTGTCCAATATGGTAGCCACCTGGGGCTATTGAGCCCTTGAAAGGCGGCAAGTCAAGTTGAGATGCACTATAAATATAAAATACACACTGTGGATTTTAAAGACTTAGTATAAAAAAAAGAATGTAAAGTAGTGAGATCATTTAAAAATATTGAGTGAATGTTGAAATGATATTTTGGCTATATTGAATAAAATGTATTATTAAAAATTAATTTCACAGCCAAGATGTCCTTTGGTAGATGAATGAATTTAAAAAAAGGAATGCATTCATAAAATGGGATATTATTCAGTGCAAAAAGGAAATGAGCTCTCAAGCCGTGAAAAGATATGGAGGAACTTTAAATGCATATTGCTAAGTGAAAGAAACCATACTGAAAAAGCTACACATTGTAAGATTCTGATTATTTAACACTCTAGGATAGGCAAAACCATGGAGACAGTAAAAAGATCAATGGTTACCAGAGGGTTGGGGAGGGGAGGCAAGGATAGAGGAACAGGTGGATCACAGGGATTTTTAAAGCAGTGATACTATTCTGTATGATTCTACATTGGTAACACATGTCATTTATACATTTGTTAAAGTCTATAAAAGTATACAACACAGTGAGCCCTAATGTAAACTATGGGCTTTAGTTAACAATAATGTATGAACATCGGTTCATCATTTGTAACAAATGTACCACACTAATGCAAGATGCTAATAGGGGGAAGTGTGAAGTGTGTGTGCGTGTGTGTGCACGCGCGTGCGCAGGCCTGAGTATGTATGGCAGGGGTGCTATATGGGAACTCTGAACTTCCTGTTCAACTTTTGTGTAAACCTAAAACGGATTTTTATTAAGTAAAGTCTATTAATTGAAAAATTAATTCTACTTATTTCCTTGTACGTTTATTAATGTGGCTACTAGAAAAATTAAAATTGCATATGTGGCTTGCTTTTTAGATTTCTATTGGACAGAGCTCCTTAGACTAGGCCTGTACCTCCAGGGCCAGGTGCTTAAGTTGCATAAGCACTTAGCAAAGGTTTACTTGGCTTGATTAACCAGCAGGCCCGTGATCATTTGTAAGGCGCAGAAACAGAACCAATCAAGGCCCAGAGAGATTCCCTAGAGCTGATGGGCTCCATTTTCCTTGCAGCCCACTTTGGGGAGGGGTAGTGGGAATGGCCAGAGAGAGGGGACGGCGGCTTCCTGCTTTCTGCTGGCTTGAGCTGCTCGGGAAAGCGGAGTGGTCTTTGTGTAGCCAGAAAACGTGAGGTTCCTGGACCTCCTTCCACGCCCTAACCGCCGCCTGCAAACTCAGGGGAGGTAGGGCAGGAGCAGCTGCCAGCCCCCCACTTCCAGCGCTTCTGGGAGTGCACGTGCGTTGCTGCGCGGCCTGAGCCCGGTCAGCGGCCGGGCGCCGGTCGCAGCCCCCGGTCCCGCGGCGACCCTGGCCCAGGAAGGAGCCCGGTAGGGGGTGCGCTTTCCCCGGCCTCCCGAGGCAGGATGGGGCCGGGATCCACTCGGTGAGAGGAGCCTGCCAGCCAGCTGGGTGAAAGACCCACAGAAATCCTGAACTGGCTGCAATCTTGGTAGCTGGCACCTTTACTTGGGTTCCTGCAGTTTTGCAGAGAAATCTATGAGTGATCGTTTTCATAAATCCCAAAGTAGGAGTGGAAACAACCTCCCTTCTTCCTAGCTGCACCCGGAAGCGCAACCCAGCAAAGAGCCTGTCGGTCGTTTACCTCTGGGGGATTGTCCCAGGGAAGCCACGTCGCAGAGCCTTCTCTCCTCCTCCACTGCCCATCTCTGCAATCAAGAAGTCTGAATGCAAACCGGGCACCCCCTGTACCTTGGGCTGTTGGATTTAATCAGGCCCATGGTCCAAATGCAATAGAGGGATCAGGGCAGCCCCCAGGCCCCATGGTTGGATTAGAAGCTCCTTCAGTTCACAAATACCTGTATGTATTTTTCTTTTAAATTTTGAAATATTTCAAACACACAGAAAAGCAGACAAAGAATACTGTAGGGCTCCTATAGAACCACCACCCAGATATAACAAACGTTAATATGTTGCCAAAAGGCTTCCGGTAATTTTTTAAAGAATAAAAACTGTTACAGAGTAGGAGAGCTCCAGCATCCCCAACCCCATCCTGTGCCTTCTCTCTCCTCCCCGAGGGAGCCTCTCTCCTGATATTACTGGACTCCTTTCCCACCCAGGCTTCATATGTTATCTGTGACATAGCCATAAACAATGTGTATTATTGTTTTTATCAATGTCCAATCAATATTTATTGGATGCCTAGTATGCACCTGCCATTGTTCTAGGCTTTGAGGATAGAGCAATGAAAAACTGAATCCCAATACTCGAGCTTAAATGCTAGTAAGGAAGACAAATGAAAAACAAACAAGTACGAGTGTGCTGAAGAAAAATCAGCCAGGAGTGCAGTCCACTGCCCTCCTTGGAGTGGTTCCTGTCTTCCTATCATCTTACGCTTTTGACTTCTCATTGGAGGTCATTTTTCCTGAGGGCGTCCCCTTCCCCTGGGTGGTGGAAATTTACAGAGATTTTACATTTGCTTCTGCTGGGAGCACCAGGGGCTCATTGGTTTGTGAATGGTTTGTATAGACACTTTAGCCTGCAGTTTACATTTGGACTTCACCTTTACAGGAGCTGCAGTCTTGGGATGTCAATATCACATGGTAGACGGTTTTTCCTCCGGCAGATGGTATGTCTCTTTGCCACTCCCCCAAGCCATCAAGAGAGATTTTCCAGCCTTCTTTTCATGGAGGCTGCAGGTTTTTCAAAGGTTTGGGAAGAGGCAGGGTCTTGGGTTTGCTCCCTATGTCAAGCAAACCTGGGCTGCAGGCCACATGTGCTGTTTGTGTGCCAGCCAGTGGGGCCAAAGCCCAGGGCCAATATCACTTTTTTACCCCATTTTGTAGTCTCTTTATGCCTCTGGCACCTGGAGAGTTTTATTTCTTTCTTTTCAGCTTGGCTATAAATTTAAACCTTTTTTTGGTTATCTTTTATCCAGTGTTTCTATGTGTTTGGAGGATGAGGGGGCTCCGTTGTCAGCACTGATTACTGTGCTGCCAGGTATATCAACCACGCCTTTGTTGGCTTGTCTCAGCCCCTTAAATCTTCCCTCGGATCTCTAGCATTGTGGTTAAAAGCACTGATTCCAGAGCCACACTCTCTTGGTTCAAACTCTGGTTCCACCACTTAATAAATGTGGGCCTGAGGAAAGTTAATTAGCCTCAGTTTCCTCATCTGTAAAGTGGGGACAATCATAATACTGACATCCTTAGATTGTTAGGAAGATTAAATAGATTAGCTTTGGTAAAGTGCTTAGAATTGTGCCTAGAACCTGGTAAGTGCCATATAAGTATTGGCCACTATTAGTTTTGGTGTAAGGTCTTTATTGTTAGTTTGCTCTTAATAAACATCCAACTCTTGGAAAATAGAAACCATCAGGTTAATGCCATGAATCTAACCTCTAGCATGTTTTGTTTATTCGTTCTTACTAGTTGTCATTTTGGAGAATAGAGACAAGGAATCCATAGGAAGAAGAATCCACGGGCAAGCTGTGGTGGGGACGGATAATCCCGGAGGCTGGACTGTCCAGGTGTGGCCCTGGAAGGGAGTGATCTTGCCACCATGGGGGCCTATAGTTCTTTGATAAATAGTTACATTTTTAAATTTAAAAAGGTGTTTCAGCTTTTGGCTCTTCCCTGTGATTTTGAGAAAGGAGTCTGTCTTTTTTACTGGAGTCTTTGTCTTGGCCACTTTTCACTTCCCGTTAGATGGTGTCTAGGAAAGATTTTAAGAATTCCTGTGAGATACAAATGTGGCTGGTGAGTCTCTCCTCTTGGCATTATGAGTTAAGTGCTCCAGCTCCAGAGGCTGTGCTTCCTGGGCTTTGCTGAAATGCGGTTGGATGTGTCAGGCTGCAAAGATGTTTGTTACAGAAGGACATTCACTCCATAAAGCCCAGGAATCTGGATGTGTGTCCCAGTGTCAATTTTAGGGAATAAGAATAATTGGACACATAGACTTCTATTTTGTGCCTTGTTGAAAGCCAGTATTGATTAAGGTGGATGTTTTCCTTCCAATAACAAGTATTTATTGAGCATGTACTAAGTGCCAAGCATTGGCCCCCAAAAGGCAACCACTGTTTCCAGTGTCTTAGACATTCTTCTAGAATTATTTGATACAGGCAAACACACACACACACACACACACACACACACACACTGCAAAATTGGCAGCATAGCACACACACTGTTGTGTATCTTGCTTAATGTTGTAGCTTGTAGGTCTTTCATAGCAGTACGTACACTTTATTATCGCTGCTTCATTCTTTTTAATCACTGCATAGTATTCTACCACATAGATACACCATAACTTATATCAATAATCCCCTACTGATGGACATTTAGGTTGTTTCAAATAATTACCACAAAAAATGCAGTGCATAGTCTTGTATACACATTGTTTCACAGATATATATATATATATATATATATGAATATATCCACAGGATAAGCTCATAGAAGTGGAACTATGCCATTCTCTCTGCCCTCTTTTCTTTAAAAAACAATTTACATTCATCTTTTCTCAAGTTGGCAAGCAGCAGAAATATGTGCTATTAAATGAAAGATTTGGATGTGGGAGGGCACTGTGGCAGAGAGCACGGGGCTGAGGATGAGGTCCCACGGTCTTTATTTCATCAGGTAACCTGCTGGATGACCCTGGCCATGTCTTTTAACTTCTCTGAACCATAGTTTCTTCATTTGTGAAATGAATCATTGGGCCATTCAAGGCTGGGGAAGAAATATTCATGAACCTATGCATCTTTTTAGAGCATCTACTGTCCTGAGGTCCACTGTAGCTTTCCCCTCGTACTCTTAGGCTTCTCCTTGCCGAACTATGTGAGGTCTTGGTCTTGGGTTCTATTAATTTCTGGGAGGTTGGTAACTGCTCCAAGGCCAGCTCCAAGGCCAGCTCCCATTTTGTAAGAACATGTGGTGCAGTGAAAATAGGCCTGGGGTGTTGAAGAGTCCGATCTGGGCTCTTGCCCCAGCTCCATGACACTGGGAAGTTATCTTCTCTTATAGAACTTCATTCCATTGTTAAGTGGATAAGCTCAGTGAGGTTTTGAAGTTCCAAAAAAGGGCAAAGCCTCATTTCTTACCTTTTACACGGGGACTTTTTGCAGAATAAACATGCCTTACTGTGTTCAGTTTTCAAACATGACTGAGTCCCTATAAGCTTCCTTCCTTCCTGTGGCCACTGTTTGCTTACAGTGGTCGTGGGTCGACTAGAGGAACCCCAGGTAGACAGAGGAAAGAGAACTACTGGTTGGAGAGATTAGGCTAATCCCCATAAACAAGCAGGGCCATTAGTGAAATCTTTTCTCAGGATTCCGTCCGTGTTGTCATTGCGACAGAAACCATTTATTACCTGAAGTATGTCCTGAGCCTTCCCAAGAGTAAAATTGTTCAGAAAACATTGACCTGAGTGGAGGCACCAATGGAAGACCTGAGCAACCTGGAACAACTCCACGCACAGGAAGCCCTTAATCGTTCAGTGATCAGCATTAAGGACTAGTGGCAAAAGGAGAACGTCATGAACGAAAGACTACTACTGGCTGGTAGTGTAAGTGTAAACATTACCTTAATGAATGAACTTTGCTAATAATATCATGTTATAAATATTTTAGCTCAAGTTCAGCATAAAGGGATGATTAAGGAAGGTTGGGGGGTCCATAAACAGAGAAATAGATGGAGTCTTAGCAAAAGGATTTGACTGATGAAATTTTACAAAATTGAGAAATGTAGATGAATAGAACTTACTGTTGTATAGAAGCTTCTTAATGTCTCACCTTTTAACAGAATCTTTTTCCATCCTTGAACTGATTTGTCACCATGGACATTCCCATTTTCCTTAATGTTCAGTCTAGGGAGAATCTCACACCTGCACAATCCTCAGATGGGAAAGAAGATCAGGTGGCTCCTTAAATTGGAGGCTCCTTCTGCCTTCAGGCCATCTGAGATGGCTCTCCTGGGACCCAGCCCCTGCAGGCTGCTGGGAAAGTGGTTACCATATTGGTCAGATCTTGTCCAAATCAAGCCCCGAAGACATATGCTTGGACATTTTTGGCAGCTCAGTGTATGGGAAATCGGCATCTAAGTCAGACTTTTCACCATACAGCCACAACATGGAGCTTAACTATTCTCACTTCCGGCGCTTTCTCACCTAATCCAGCTCCATTCTTCCCCATGATTGCAATGCACCCTCCCCACCTCTGTCCTTGTTGTCTCAGTCATTCTATGCTTACAGACTCCCTGGTCATTGACCACCTTGGATTAGGCTTCCAGCGATGCTAGTTTTGGGCTCTCTCCTGCTAACCAGAAGCTTTCTCTGCATTTGCCCCATATCCAGATGTCAGGCTTAGAGACTGAGGCTTTGGGAAAAGAACTGCTGAGGCAGTGGCAAGAGACCCAGCTGTGGGGTTGTGAAGGAAGGGAGGTTCTTTGTGTAACCATAGCCGTCCCTTCTGTCTGTCTGTTGTTGCCTTTCTCTCCTTGGTTCTTTTCCAGCTCCTTAGACCCTAACCTTCATGGCTCCCCCTGCATGGCTGTGTCACCCCGCTGGTTGACTTCACTCACTAGCTGGCAGCAGGTATGACCCACAGCCTCTCACTGGCTGGTCCCGCTCTGTTTTAAGCTGGTGTCTAACTTTAGAGCTTAGCCCTTTTCACGTTGCTTCTGACCTATCCGATGGCCCAGCCCTGCTCTGGTGTGTATGTGAGGGGTGGGGGGAACCTTTGTCTTCCTCCCCTTCAGGTTTTCATAAGGTGGAGTGGTGCTGGGGTGAACTCTTGGTCTGCCCTCCACCTCTTTCAGGGTGTGTGGTGCAATCAGCTGGAGTCTGGATCTGTGAGGCCACAATTTCCAGAGGCAGGATCCCTCCATGGAAACAGACAACATGGGCCCATCTTTCTTGCCCTCCCCTAATCCTGCCTACTCTCCATTACATTGTGCTTTCTCTTCAAATTCCCAGCGTCTCCACCCATGTTCGTTCACATTTGGGTGGCAGGTAGGGTTCCCTGCAGGCTCTACAGATGAACCTTCTCAGAGCCTCACACTATGGGTTTAGTAGGAAATATTTTGATCATTTTTAGGCAAATTCGGTCTACTTATCAACTGGACAGAACCTGGGAGGGAAGGAAAACTAAAGAACAGGATCTCCACACTTCCAGGAGGTAGCAAGAATTAAGATGCCATTGATTGCTTCTCTGCTCTGTTGCTAACTCCCAGAGCTTTGCTGGTTTAATTCATTCTAATAGCTTCCTGGCTGCAGCCCCCAGGAAAGTGACCTTCTGATTTATAAATTCTGGTCTGGGCACAGTGGCTCACTCCTGTAATACCAGCACTTTGGGAGACCAAGGCGGGTGGATTGCTTGAGCTCAGGAGTTTGACACCAGCCTGGGCAACATAGCAAGACTTTGCCTCTACAAAAGTTACGAAAATTAGCTTGGCATGGTGGTCACCACACCTGTGGTCCCAGCTACTCTGGCAGCTGAGATGGGTGAATTGCTTGAATCCTGGAAGTCAAGTCTGCAGTGAGCTGTGATCATGCCAGTGAACTCCAGCCTGGGTGATAGAGTGAAACCCTATCTCAGAAAACAAACAAACAAAACATAAATCCGACTTCCTTCCTAAGGAAGTCTTCCTGTACCCCTTTGGGCAAGGGACATCTCTCAGGCCACAGAGTGGACATGGGTGCTGTGTCCTCTTTTGCAGTCACACAACAGCAACCTCTTCCTCCCTTCCACCTGTCCACCCTTCCAGAGCAAAAGACACTGGCAACTATCCATGTTCTTGTTCCGAGGGGCATGCCATCAGGATTCTGCAATGCTGATTTCAGCACCATCCTGCTGGACTATGAAAATGTCTGGTGCCTTCTGGGCATTTTATCTACTTGGAGGATCAAGTGCATCAACCTGGGAAATCTTTGGCTGCCAGTGCCATTGTGCCACAGCCCGCCCTGTGGTGACCTTTCCCACCACCTTCCTGCAGACACAAAGCAGGTCCCCAGAGATGGCTGTCAACTGCAGCAGCCACCACATAAAATCAGGTTCCGGTATTGCTGAAGAGCTTCACCTTGCCTTAATACAGCAGCCAGGGGAAGGCTTGCCAGGACCAGACAATGCCTTCCTCTTTGTCTGCCTTCTCAGCTCTATCTTTCTGCCTGTTCCTGACTTTGTTCTTTGTTAGAAAGGTCCAGAGCGGCAGAGCAGTGGCTGCTGTTGTGCAAGGCATGTAATTTTGACCCCTTCTGCTCCTAAAAAAATCAATACTCCTTTTGAGCCTCTGTGAAGAGTGTTTTATAGCATCCCTCTGAGAAGCCCCGATCTGTAAAAGCTGATATTATCTGATGACCCCTCTCATACTTACACAGTGTTTTTTTTTCACAAAATATTTCCAGAACCTCACCTTCCTCTATAGCTGAGACCCTACTGCACATGTCTGCTTGGTGACATGCAAGTATAGTACATCTTATCTGTCCAGTTTGGATAGAAAAGCTCCTCATTTACATACCTGAAGGCACTGGGGTGTAACAAAGGTCATTGGCTGACATGGGCACCCTCAGTGAGATGGGAGCCTGAAGTAGCACAGCCGTGTTAAACACAGGATAGGGAGTCAGCTGAGGGCTCGCTATGGAGTTGGAGAAAAATTCATCGGCTTGAGAATGTCACCTGTTGTTGGTTCCAGCCTTCACCAGTGTTGCCTCAAAGATAGAAAGCACCTCGGTTTGACCTTCCCTATTGTACATGTCACATCTCAAGAGGAGAAACAAGACATCACTGAATTGCAAAGTTCCAGAGCTTGAAGAGACTTCAGAGATCACATAATGCAGATGTCGTGAACTGGTGACCAGATGTATCCCCATGGTGGACGTGTCTTTTTTGACCTTTGTAGTGTTTTGGATTGTTTCTTGGTTTATTTGTGTTAAGCTGAATTCATCATCAATATTTTACATCAGGAGACTTCAAATAAGAATAAAGTTTGAGAGATTTTCTTTAAAAATTGGAAGTGCCAGCAGCTCTGTTCCTGTTCTTGAGTGGGAATAGGTGAACAGTCTTTCACAGCTCCGGCAGCTCTTATTCCTGAACAGTCTACCCAATGGCCTAGCTCACTTCTGGTGAAGGCTGAAGGCACCTGGGTTGGTAATAGTCCCTCACCTAAAGTCAGCCCCTCCCCATTTTCTCATATGAAAACACAGGATCCTATTATAAAAGGTGAAGGAGAGTTCACTTCCCCAAGTCTCACAGGGACTAAGTGGCAGAGCTCTTGTGGAGTTCTCTCTGGTTGTGGGGAACTATGTCTCATGTACCATATGGGTCTTCAGTGTGATTGTTGTTGTTTCCAAGAACCTTGTTAGAGCTTTGTGATGAAGTGGCCTGTAGAGATGGCTTATTTTACTTCTGAAGTTGCCTCCAGACAGCTGGGGCAGTCAAGTCTCTGATTTCTGTGTTTGTTTCCTCCCAAATATTATTTTCTTAATACATTCACAAAATAATACTGAGAGTTTCTTACCACTAGATCTGTCCTGCAAGAAGTGCTAAAGGGAGAAGTCTGTCCCTCAGATTGAAATGAAAAGAAGCTAGATGGCCAGGTGTGGTGGCTCAAACCTATCTCAGGCTTTGGAATGTGGAGGGGAAAGGATGGCTTGAGGCCAAGAGTCCAACACCAGCCTGGGCAACATAGAGAGACTCTGTCTCTACAAAAAATAAAATAAAAATTAGCTGGGTATGGTGTTGTGCATGTATAGTCCAGGCTACTCAGGAGGCTGAGGCAGGAGGATCATGTGAGCCCAGGAATTGAAGGCTGCAGTGAGTTATTATAGCATCACTGCACTCCAGTCTGAGTGACTGACACCGTATCTCTAAAATAATAAAAAGAAGAAGCTAGACAGTAATTTGAAGCCATATATAGAAATACAGGTCTCCAGTAAGGGTAAATATATGAGAAATTATAAGGCTAGTATTATAAATTTGATGTGTAAGTTCACTTTACATTTTCTTTCTTTTTATTATTATACTTTAGGTTTTAGGGTACATGTGCACAATGTGCAGGTTTGTTACATATGTATCCATGTGCCATGTTGTTTTGCTGCACCCATTAACTCGTCATTTAGCATTAGGTATATCTCCTAATGCTGTCCCTCCCCCCTCCCCCCACCCCACAACAGTCCCCGGAGTGTGATGTTCCCCTTCCTGTGTCCATGAGTTCTCATTGTTCAATTCCCACCTATGAGTGAGAACATGCGGTGTTTCGTTTTTTGTCCTTGCGATAGTTTACTGAGAATGATGTTTTCCAGTTTCATCCATGTTCGTACAAAGGACATGAACTCGTCATGTTTTATGGCTGCATAGTATTCCATGGTGTATATGTGCCACATTTTCTTAATCCAGTCTATCGTTGTTGGACATTTGGGTTGGTTCCAAGTCTTTGCTATTGTGAATAGTGCCACAACAAACATACGTGTGCATGTGTCTTTATAGCAGCATGATTTATAGTCCTTTGGGTATATACCCAGTAATGGGATGGCTGGGTCAAATGGTATTTCTAGTTCTAGATCCCTGAGGAATCCCCACACTGACTTCCACAATGGTTGAACTAGTTTACAGTCCCACCAACAGTGTAAAAGTGTTCCTATTTCTCCACATCCTCTCCAGCACCTGTTGTTTCCTGACTTTTGAATGATGGCCATTCTAACTGGTGTGAGATGGTATCTCATTGTGGTTTTGATTTGCATTTCTCTGATGGCCAGTGATGATGAGCATTTTTTCATGTGTTTTTTGGCTGCATAAATGTCTTCTTTTGAGAAGTGTCTGTTCATGTCCTTCGCCCACTTTTTGATGGGGTGGTTTGTTTTTTTCTTGTAAATTTGTTTGAGTTCATTGTAGATTCTGGATATTAGCCCTTTGTCAGATGAGTAGGTTGCAAAAATTTTCTCCCATTCTGTAGGTTGCCTGTTCACTCTGATGGTAGTTTCTTTTGCTGTGCAGAAGCTCTGTAGTTTAATGAGATCCCATTTGTCAATTTTGGCTTTTGTTGCCATTGCTTTTGGTGTTTTAGACATGAAGTCCTTGCCCACGCCTATGTCCTGAATGGTATTGCCTAGGTTTTCTTGTAGGGTTTTTATGGTTTTAGGTCTACCATGTAAGTCTTTAATCCATCTTGAATTAATTTTTGTATAAGGTGTAAGGAAGGGATCCAGTTTCAGCTTTCTACATATGGCTAGCCAGTTTTCCCAGCACCATTTATTAAATAGGGAATCCTTTCCCCATTGCTTATTTTTGTCAGGTTTGTCAAAGACCAGATAGTTGTAGATATGCGGCATTATTTCTGAGGGCTCTGTTCTGTTCCATTGATCTATGTCTCTGTTGTGGTACCAGTACCATGCTGTTTTGGTTACTGTAGCCTTGTAGTATAGTTTGAAGTCAGGTAGCATGATGCCTCCAGCTTTGTTCTTTTGGCTTAGGATTGACTTGGAAATACGGGCTCTTTTTTGGTTCCATATGAACTTTAAAGTAGTTTTTTCCAATTCTGTGAAGAAAGTCATTGGTAGCTTGATGGGGATGACATTGAATCTATAAATGACCTTGGGCAGTATGGCCATTTTCACGATATTGATTCTTCCAACCCATGAGCATGGAATGTTCTTCCATTTGTTTGTATCCTCTTTTATTTCATTGAGCAGTGGTTTGTAGTTCTCCTTGAAGAGGTCCTTCACATCCCTTGTAAGTTGGATTCCTAGGTATTTTATTCTCTTTGAAGCAATTGTGAATGGGAGTTCACTCATGATTTGGCTCTCTGTCTGTGATTGGTGTGCAAGAATGCTTGTGATTTTTGTGTAATATTGTTATGTGTGAATTTGATCCTGTCATTATGATGTTAGTTGGTTATTTTGCTCATTAGTTGATGCAGTTTCTTCCTAGCCTTGATGGTATTTACAATTTGGCATGTTTTTGCAGTGGCTGGTACCGGTTGTTCCTTTCCATGTTTAGTGCTTCCTTCAGGAGCTCTTTTAGGGCAGGCCTGGTGGTGACAAAATCACTCAGTGTTTGCTTGTCTGTAAAGTATTTTATTTCTCCTTCACTTATGAAGCTTAGTTTGGCTGGATATGAAATTCTGGGTTGAAAATTCTTTTCTTTAAGAATGTTGAATATCGGCCCCCACTGTCTTCTGGCTTGTCGAGTTTCTCAAGCAGAAATGCAGAAATCACCCGTCTTCTGTGTTGCTCAGGCTGGGAGCTGTAGACTGGAGCTGCTCCTATTCGGCCATCTTGGCTCCACCCCCTCACTTTACATTTTCTACATGATTTTAAAAAGTAATGCTAATGGAAACCAGATAAAATCACTACAGAAGAAAACCAATCACTCATAATTGCACTATTCAGGGAAAATTGCTGGCAGCAACTTATTGGGCTTACTGGTCATTTTAATATTTGATTGGGATCTTACTCTATACACTCATCAGTTCCCTGCCTGTTTCACTCTATACTATATTGGAGATGTTCTTCCATGTCACTATAGTCATTTTTACAGCAAACTTCTGTAATGTTGTTAAGGCTTCCACAGCATGGATGAGCTGCAGCTGATGGACTTGTGTGTGGGGTGCTATCATCTACACTGGGAGGAGGGGCCCATCTTGGGTAACATTGTGAAACTGCCTTCTTCCCTCTCTCACTCTGTAGCACCTGCCCCTATGTCTCACTTTATGTCGTAAGGCCTGAAATTTCTTTCATGTGGTACCTTGACGTCTTTGAGCCTCACACAGCCCCAGAGGCCTAACTGTGAATTCCCCTGCTCTTCCCAGATATGCCCCCATTTAGCAAAGAAAGGCTCCCACCAGCATAGTTCCTTCAATGGCTGGACTAACCACACTCCACCTGGTCCTTAACCCAATGTGTTTCACGCCCCTCCCAGCCTGCAACATTATTCAAACAAGCCAATCACATGCCCCTGCAGGAGCCAGGGGCATCTCCGGCTCTTGTTACTATGAAGCTTGCCTCCCACAGTCCCTGCCAGCTCACTCTTCTCTAGAGTGCAACCCCATGTGATCCTGCATGGAATGAGCTGTCTTCCCCCTCTGGGCTGTGAGTCCATGTGACAAATAAACTGCTATCAACCTCATCAGTCCAGTGTCGATGGCATGTGTTTGGCCATCCCCAGAGCCCTAGGGCAGGAATCCCTCCTTCACCAATGAGGTGAAAAGGAGATAGACAAGACGCTCTTGCTCTGCTCCACCCACTATTAAGACGTGGCTTTAGAAGGGATTGAAAACTTATTCCTTCTAAGGTAAAGATTTAAAGAAGTTTAAGTATTAGTTATTTTGTTTGGGGGGGGTACATTTTAATAGGCATCAGTATTTGGTTAAAGTTAGAAGAGCAGAGTTCTACTAGGGCCTAGGAATGAGGAAAGAAGAGAAATCCCAACTCAGTGGTGTCCTGTGCCCCCTGAATGTACTCCTTGGCTGCTGCCTGTTGTCTACTTCAATCAGTGACTGTGTTCAGAAGGCGTGTGGCCCATTTCTGCCACTTGCTGAGTGATTTTGGGGCAAGGAACCTCATATCTTTGAGCTTCACTCTACTTATCCCTCAAATAGAAAAACCAATACCTGGTCCTCCTATGCCATTGATGCCCAATGTGCCTGGCATGCTCCTGGCACTGCATCTGCCCTCTTCTCCTCTTCCCATCTGTCTCTCATTTTCTTGGCACCTGCCAGGCACCAGCCACATTGCCTCATTCAGTAAATATTTAAGCAACACTGATAGTGTGCCAGGGACTATTCTAGGTACTTCACTTTCATTGAAGTATGCCTATAAACTTAAAACAACAACAATAAATGAATTCTGATTTTTTTTTTCAACAAAAAGAAGGCAGCATTCTGAGGTAGAGAGAGTGTTGTGTTGCATTTCAGACAGACCCAGATTCCAGCCCTGATGTTTAGTACTCAAGCACTGCTAGGTGGATATGCAGCAGTGAGCAAAGCAAAGAGGAAATATCCTTGGTTCCCACGCTCCCTAGCTTTGTGACCTTGGCCAGCATTTTAATCTCTCTCACTTTCAGCTGTCTCATCTGCACAATGGCCATATGAATACTTACCCTGGGGGGTAATTGTGAGGACTGTTGCTAATCCTGTGAGGCCTTTACTGACACTCCATGCCTGGTCAACAGTCCCTTGTGCCCTATTAGCCCCAAGAGATGTGACAGCACCTTCCTTTGTGCCATGTGACCCTATGGACACCTGTGCCTGCACTTGTTACATGAGTATTGCATTTGCCCCCATTAGGTTGCAAATCCAGATATCAGAACCCTGCATCTTTCTTTATGACTCCACACCTGACACTTAGCGGGCACTTTTGAATGTTTGTTGAAGGCCCCTGGTGCAATGGCTGTGGTTGTTAAAAACTCACACGTTGGAATGAAGACATCCAAATCTGTGCCCTTTGCTAAAGCTATAACTCTGGCTACCCAGTGGAGCTACCACTACTCAGAGGGGTTGGCCCAGAACTCAACTCTTGGCTATGCTTTTGGGCCACTCTTGAACCACCCCCAAAACTTGTCTCTTTCCTTTGTTTTATGTCAAATTTTCTACTCAAAGAAAAGTCACCATTTTCTTTAGTCTTAAGTCTTAATTTGAATCTATCAACACTAAGGACATCCTAGTCTCTAAAGCTGTAAAATGTTTCATACAGTTACGTTGTTGTTATCTGGCAAAAAAGCCACAGCCAAACCCACCCTCAGGGATGGAAAATTGTTGCCACCATTAAGAATTATCCAAAAGAATACTCAATAAGCAATTAAAGAAATTCCAGAAGAGACCTTAATATGTTTTGAACAATGGGATGTCAGAAAAGGAAAGTAATTTGAGAGAAAGTCTTTTCATTTAAATGAATGAAAAAAAACCCAAAAACCCAACCCCATTGCTTACAGTTACCCTGTGCCCCAGAGAATAGGGGGAAGGAAGGAGTGAGCTCAACGAGCAACAACACAAGAAGTGTCCAAAATAATTAGAGCCACAGTAGCTTATGCGCCAACCATTCTCCCACACTTCCTGATTTGTGATTTCCTCCACTTATCAGTAGGAAGAGGAGTAACCCTTCTTTTATTATTATTTTTTTTTTTGAAATGGAGTCTTCCTTTGTTGCCCAGGTTAGAGTGCAGTGGTGCAATCTCAGTTCACTGCAACCTCTGCCTCCCAGGTTCAAGCGATTCTCCTGCCTCAGCCTCCCAAGCAATTGGGATTACAGGCGTGTGCCACCATGCCCAGCGAATTTTTTACATTTTTAGTAGAGACGGGGTTTCACTGTGTTAGCCAGGATGGTCTCGATCTCCTGACCTCGTGATCTGCCCGCCTCAGCCTCCCAAAGTGTTGGGATTACAGGCATGAGCCACTGTGCCTTGCCAGAGCAACCCTTCCTAGTGGTCTTGTTTGTGCCCCAAGATAATTGATAAAAATATCTCCTCCAACTAGACTTTTCCCAAGTGTAGTGGGATTGGCCATCCAGGCAAGGCTGTGAATGTCCCTGGGCTGGGTCCATGGATACAGCAAAGAGGAGCCAGGATAGAAAATCATGAGCAGCCTTAGGGAGGCACCAGGGAGGAAGAGTTTACTTCCATGCATGGGTCTCAGGATGGCACCAGGGAAGAAACAGGGGTTCTGTTGGACCATGAAAGACTGGGAGCACTGGGAGGTGCCAATGGATCAGAGTTGGGAGGGAAATGGGGCCACCCCAAGCTGAGAGAGCAGGGCTAGTTACTTATCAACTAAATGGCTCAACTGAAAATGGGCATAAGCAAGACATAGTTTGTGGACTATCCACTTAGAGTATTGTAAGTTCTAATTCAGTGTCACTCATTCTCCATGTGACCTTAGGATGTTGTTAAATCCCTCTGTACCTCAGTTTGCACATCTGTTAAAAGTGGAGGAATACATGACTTGTGTATCTCACCAGATTGTTCTGAGGATAGAATGATCTATTCCATTAGAAAAATTATTCATTCCTTCATCCATCCTTCATTCATTCAAACAATCATCTATTGGGCCCTCTAGGCTTCCATCAAGAGCAGGTGGTGGGGAAAGACATGGATGTGAAATTTTATTCAGATTAAGAACTACAACCAGCTCTATTAGGAGACAGAATTGGAGAATAATGACTAGAGACATCTGAGCATTAGTTTTGGAAATGCTCTCTTGGCCCCTAAACTGCTGGTAATGGTATCTTTTCTCTCCTTTCATTAACTGTTAAAAAGATAAAATCTCAATATAGATAGAAGGGCATCTCTGGTAAGAAAGGCAGCCAGGAGTAGGACAAAACTGGGCTCTGGGTTGGAGTGCCGAGGCAGTTCCTGGGGCACTACCCAACCCTCACCCGTAGCTGGCTTGCCAACACTGCCCCTTCCTCTTGAGCAAACTTCAACCCTCCACTAGGAGATGGGAGAGCTTGGTGTCTCGCTTCTCTGAGCAAAATGAAAGAATGCATGAGGCATGGACACACCTGACCTAGAGGTTGCGTCATCCCCTGAGAGACAGCTTAACTAACTTGATAAAGAGCCCAGAAGGAAGCCTCCCAGCTTCCCTTATCCTGGTTGATACTGGTCAAAACACCTAATTGCTTCGTCTGAGCTCACATCCTTCCCTTCTCTTGGTTGATATTGGTTGAAAGATTTAATTGCTTTGTCTGAGCTTACACCCTTCCCTTCTCTTGGTTGATATTGGTCAAAAGGCCTAATTGCTTTGTCTGAGCTCACAACCCTCCACTTTTTACTGTGTTCTCGGGGTCAGGACAGTTGCTAGGAGCCCCTAAAGGAAGATTAGGACGAGGTGAAAAGGTAAGGTCTAGGGCTGTGTTTACTTTCCCATGGCAACCTGTGTGACCCAGAGAATGAATGAGGAAGCAGCAGATAAGGTTAATCAGCACAACAAGCTCATTGCTTCATAGGGACACTGGTTACAATCCTAGTAAACCCCAATAATTTTTTTTTTCAGATAAAGGAAAAAAATCGTGGAGTTTTTTTACTGTTGCATTCCCCCAGAAAATCAGGCTTTTCAGAAGATGGCTTGACCATTGTCTGTAAACACAATTAGTCTGGAGTCCCTGCCACACAGTAGTAAAGATGCCTTCAAGAAAAGCATGAGGGAGATTAAATGATTACATTAAGAGAGCAAATACATGTATGATAAAGTTTTATGAGCTCTTTTTCCAAGAAAGGGGGTCCATAAAAGCAATATTTTATTATCCTTGTTCCAAGGCTGAGGGAAATGTAGCCTCCCTTATTCAACTTGAGAGTTTGTAACTATATTTATCCATTCATGTGTATCTTTTAAAAACATTTGTTTTCAAGAAAATTCAGACAAAGCATCATATTGGTGTTATTAACATTGTTTAGTGCTGAATCTTTAAATATCTTGTTTTATCCTCTTCTGGGCAGTAGCTCAAAATTTCTCTCATAGCAAAACTTTATTGTAGCAAAGCAGACATTAAAATATTAATAGAATGTGATCCCTTGCTAAGATTATGAGAGTTCCTTCTTTGTAGGATTTTAAGAGTAAGTTCATAGACTCTCAGGAGCAGACTAAAAGCCGATGTATAGGTTAATGGTGCTCTGAGCACACTGTTACCTTTTCCGTAAGCACAACTGTTAAGTAAAATGAGAATTTTTGTTTGAGGTGCCCTACCAGTCCTTGCAGCTAGGGGTTTACAGCCCAAGACAGGTAGATAGCAGTAATGAGTAACATCATGCTGTTCTTATTATATAGCAAAACTAATGTAATGCAGGCCAATGTTTTACAGTAGGTAAAGGAAGCATGTACCTACATACAGTAGATGAAAATGAAATTATGGGAGCCACACATTAGTACCAATCACCACTGGTTTTCCTGCTCATTGAGAAAAACATCCCAAATAAAATGTTTCTCTTGTTATTTTTCTATAGTTATAGAAGCTATATAGTTATAGAAATATAGTAGCCAGAAGATCACTGCTCTTCATTTCTAAAGAGTGTAAACTATTTCCAAAAGGCTCATTTCATGGAAACATCATGGAAGTTCTGCTTAACTGTATTAGGCATCTATTGCTGCATAACAAATGACCCCAAAACTTAGTGACTTAAAACAACAATAAATATTTATTATCTCACACAGTTTCTGTGGGTCAGGAACTCAAGAGTGGCTTGTGGCTGGGTAGTTCTGGCTTATAATCTCCCATGAACTCAAATGACAGTTGGGACTGCAGTCATCTGAAGACTGGACTGGGGCTGGAGGATCTGCTTCCAAGATGGCACACTCTTGTGACCAGCAAGCCCACGCTGGCTATTGGTGAGGTGCCTCAGTTCTTTACAACATTTGGATCACCCCACTGGGCTGCTTGGGTTCCTCACAGCATAGCAGTCAGCTTCCTCCAGAGTTAGTGATCCAAGGGAGAGCAAGAAAGAAGCTGAAATGTCTTTTATGACCTAGCCTCAGAAGTCATACACCATCCTTTCTGAAATATCCTACTTAGCAGTACAGGTCAGCCTTATGTGGGAAGGCACTACACAAAAATGGGAATACTAAGAGGTGAGAATCACTGGGAGCCATCTTGGAGGCTGGCCACCATATTAACTTACCTGAGTCTTCACCTTGTCTTCTACCCATGGTAGCAGCAATTTTCTAAATGTCTTTTTGTGTTTTCCTCAAGATGGTATTAATAAAAGGCATTTGGCAAAAACAAATACCTACCCTTACCTTACCCTTTCCACACACACATACACAAACACTACCAACAACAACCTTCCATGGTGAAAATAAACATGGTAAACTATGTTGGGAGATTTGCAATTCACTTGTGATAAAAGCTTTGAAGTACACTAGTGAGGAGATGTGTTTGAACTCCCAGCATTTCTTAAACTCATTTTACATTGAATTCTCCTTCGAGGAATATATGAAACACCATGACCATAAGGGCATAATTTGATAAATGTCTTTCTGGGGTTGTTCCATGTTAGGGGCAATCTGTCGTTAAGTTTGGGAGCCTGCCCAAGGAGGTTTCTATGGCTCTGTGACATTTTTGTGGGAATTCCAGTGGGGTGGAAGGGACATCTGTGTTCGAAACCACCTGCTTCCCCCACCCCCCTAATAATTGCAGTTCCAATACTAACCCTTCATTCCCAGCAATCATAAGACTTTAGGCAAAATCATCCAAAAATTAGTTGGGGATTATCCTATCACCCATTTTGTTTTAGAAGAAGGGGTTTCTTCTTGAATGTCATATTCATTGCATCTCTCCTTAATAAGGAAAAGCAAACATGGTGGTAGCAGTCTCCTGAAGTACCTTGGGTCTCAGGAAAGCAGAACAGCATTGTGGTCAAGCACACAGACGCTGGGATCTGAGGCCTTCACTTCCCAATCCTGCTGTCGCAGGCATAGCCTGAGTAAGCTTGGGCAAGTCCCTCTAACTTGTTTATGGCTAAGTTTCTTTTTCTGCAAAATGAAAATAAAATAATAAAACTTACCTCACAGAACTGTGAGGAGTATGTGAGCTGAAACTGATAAAGTCCTCATCCCATGGCAGAGTACTAGAGAGCACTCAACCATGAGTTCTCATGTAAGAGAGGAGGCAGACTGGAAAAGCTGGGGGTTCTGCCATCACCACAAAAAACTTACTAACTCTGAGTTGCCAGAATAATAGAGAAGAAGGTGAGAAAGAGTCTTGACCAACAAGAACTCAGGAAAAACTAAGAGATGGAAGAAGAATTCAGCAAAGAACCAGGAATTAGGAATGGACCCATGAAAGGGTAGGTGTGTGTCAGGAGCATGTTGGATGTCACAGGCACCAATTTTCCAGTGACTTGGTGACTTTATCAGTGCACAGGAATGGTGCAGCCTTATTATCGAATTGCAGAGTTAAAAGAAATGTCACAGATTAGCCAGCCTGAAGCCTCATTTGATAGTTAAAGGAACAGAAAACTACACCAAGGAAGCATGCCGCCAACAGCCCATGGACTGTCAGACATGAACCCAGGCTCCTGGTGCTGCAGCCTGGGTCATTTTTTTTCAAATAAAACATGTCTTATGTGAATTTTAACAATCTCCTGCTAAGCCAAAATTTTCCTGATGATACAGACCCCATAGCATTCTCTTGGATGGATGCTGTGTGCTCACTCTGACAAATCTAGATTCTAACAAGTATCACGGGTCAACTCTGTCACAGTCATTGAGTGTCAGAATAGCTGTCTACTAAGGGTAGGGTTAGAACTTCATAGTTGCCAAACTGTGAGGGAAACCTGGTTCTATGTGTTGTTAAAATAACACAGATATTTTTCTTTAATTAATTTCATTGAGGAATAATTTACATACATTAAAACACAGATTTTAATTGTACACTTTGGTGAGTTTAGAGAAATGTATACTCCCAAGTAACCACCACCTCAGTCAAGAATTAGAATATTTCCATCACCCCAAAAAATTCTCTCATGTGCCTTTGCAGTCAATCACCTCCTTCTTCCCCACGTGCACGCCCCCAGCAAACACTGATCTGATGTGACATTAAGTTTTCAGTCAACCGAAGCTGGAATAATCCTGGCTTGGCCCAAGCACTGCTCTGGTGCCCTGAGGAAGAAAGGGCAACTCTGTGATCTGCTTAGGAGACAGATGGAGGAAGCAGTAAAGTTGCAATGCCCCTTGTATGTCAACTAAGACCCAAATGACAAGGGATAAGGTGATTTGACAAGTATGGAGGTCACTGCAGGCCAACACGGTCAGGGAGGTCTTGCAGGTCTGAGGAGGGTCGTGGAAGGTGGCAGGTGTGGATGGCTTGGTGTGAGAAGGGAGGGACAAGGAGGAGGTCAGGCAGCCCAGCAGGGAACGAGGCAGCCAGGAGCTGACCTCCAACGTTCATTGCCCTTTCGTGAACTTGACAAGGAGTCCTTGGCGGGAGGCAGGTGCAGGATTCCTGCCAAGCAGCTGCAGGATGCGAGTGAAGTCTGGGATAGGAGGATCAGTTTGTTTCTATCATTATTGCATAATACAGCATATGTTGCATTAACATACATTATTTACTAAATAAATGCAGGTTTAAAAAAATGTTGGACTATGATCCTGCTGCCCTTTTGCTTTTGAAAATGGCCTTGGTGCCTCTCAGACCTTGGCCAGCCCTCCTGGGCTTCTGGGAGCTTGGGAGTGTGAGCATTTGCCAAGCCTCTAATGACAGGGGCCCATTAGAGCACATGGCTGGATTCCTGGAACCACCCGTTAGATTAAGAAATGGAGCTGGAGAATTAGCTTGATGCATGCCCTGCCAAGGAGGGACCCGCGTCCTCATGGTGGTGGCTCCCTGGAGGTTGAAGCAGATGGGGAAGCTGTGTTCAGGTCATTACCACTGTGTCACCAACAGCAGGTGGGCTCTGAGCAGCCCTCCCCACCCCACCCACTCCCATGCCAAGCAGTTCAATTCCTGTGGCCACCAGGGCCCATGCTGTCAGTAGCAAGGGACATTACACAATGAAGAAAAGGTGGAGAGGGGCAGGCATGTGAAATCATGAACAGAAATGAGAACCTACCCCATGCCAGGCACTGGACTAGAGGGAGGGTCGGACACCATTCCTGCCCTCAGTGAGGGTGATGGAGGAGAAATGAGGCCAGTTAATATCCTATGGTAGGTGAGAAGTAATAAGGGTCCTGTTATGGGCTAAATTTTTTCCTCTTCAAATTCACCTGCTGAAGTCCTAACCTCAGCACCTCAGAATATGGCCTTGTTAGGAGATAGTCTTTACAAAGGTAATCAAGATAAAGGGAGGTCATTAGGGTGGACCTTAATCCAGTATGACTGGTGACTTTATAAACAGAGGAAATCTGGACACAATTAGGTATAGAAGGGAAATGACATGAAGAGACACGGGGAGAAGATGGCCCCCTACAAGGTGAGGAGAGAAGCCTGAGACAGATCCGCCCCTCACAGCCCTCAGAAAGAACCAACCCTGCCAACATCTTGATCTTGGACTTCCAGCCTCCAGAACTGTGTGACAATATATTTCTGTTATTTAAACCAGGGGTCCCCCTGGTACCGGTCTGTGGCCTGTTAGGAACCAGGCCGCACAGCAGGAGGTGAGTGGCAGGGGAGTGAGCGTGACTGCCTGAGCTCCCCCTCCTGTCAGATCAGCAGTGACAATAGATTCTCACAAAAGCATGAACCGTATTGTGAACTGTGCATGTGAGGGATCTAGGTTGCATGCTCCTTGTGAGAATCTAATGCCTAATGATCTGTCACTGCCTCCCATCACACCCAGATAGGACCGTCTAGTTGCAGGAAAACAAGCTCAGGGCTCCCACTGATTCTACATTATGGTAAGTTGTATAATTATTTCATTATATATTACAATGTAATAATAATAGAAATAAAATGCACAACAAATGCAAGGTGCTTGAGTCATCCTGAAACCACCTCCACCTGCCCTGCACCAGCCCGTGGAAAAACTGTCTTCCATGAAACTGGTCCCTGGTGCCACAGAGTTTGGGGACCACTGCTTTAAGCCCCCTGTCTGTGGTACTTTGCTACAGCAGCCCCAGGAAATGGGTATAGACCCTATGGGAGAATACCTGAAGGGCCCTTGAGCAGAATGAGGGGTCAAGGAAGGTTGCCTGGACTGAAGAATGTGTAGGCTGAGACCTGAATGACAAACAGGAGGTTTCCAGTGGGGAGGGGAAGGGGTAGGGTCAGTGAAGAAGGAGGAAGGGACTTCTGGGCAGAGGGCCTGGCCAATGGCCCTGCAGTTGGGGAGGCCCTTTGGGAATTGCAAGTCTGCGGGACTGGGGACAACACTGAGTCAGAAACCCAAAGGAGGGTGATATGGTTTGGATGATTGTCTCCTCCAAATCTCCTGTCGAACTGTGATCCCCAACGTTGGAGTGCCGCTTGGTGGGAGGCAAATGGGCCATGGGGGTGGATCCCTCATGAACGGCTTGGGGCCCTCTCTGTGGTATGAGTTCTTACTGTATGGTTTTAGTTTAAAAGAGCCTGGCACCTCCTGCTGTCTCCCCTGCTCCCTCTCTCACCAAGAGCCACGCCTGCTCCCCCTGCCTTCCCCCTTCCAGAAAAGCTTCCTGAGAGCCCAGCAGATGGTGGTGCCATGCTTCTGGCACAGCCTGCAGAACCATGAGTCAAATAAACCTCTTTTCCTTATAAATTACCCAGTCTCAGGTATTCCTTTATAGCAACACAAAACGGACCAGTGCAGAGGGCATCAAATGTCAAGGGAAGGAAATAGGCCTGAAAGCAGGAATGTCCAATGCAAAGCGGGTTGCTCAGCATGGGTCTCTGGAAATTCTTGGAAATGCCCCTATCTTCTACTGGCAGCTTCCTCCCCAGATTCTCACTTCAGACAGCAAGGTTGTAAACCCAGGCCACTGACCTTGTCTACACATTTGTCACTGTAGATCAAGAACAATTTTTTTTTTTCTTGTAGTGATTGATTTATGTGGGTCTCTTGGATCGGGTTAATTGTCAACAATGTGAGCTCCTACTACAAGACAGGGAGTGGGGTTATCAGCACACTGTGTTACCCACAGTTCTTCAGACTGAGAGCTGCAGATGATGCAATCCTATGTTGACTTGCTCCTGGCCCTGCGGGGCAGTTGGGCTCACCTGCCCACAGACAAGGCACGATGACTGATTGCCTTTCGTCAGTAATCAGCTTGACACGGAGCCAGCAAACTCCCAAAGTTAGATTAGGAGGTGAAGTAATTGGCTGAGGACTTTGGATTTTAGTTTACTAATGTCCAAACAATAGGGAAGCTTTCTGAATGGAAACAAGCCAAAATATTTGGCCTTCAAAATCTCTTCCGGGGGCATGGAGGTCTGCTGGTTAAGGGTGGGGCATGGGTTGAACAAAGCCAGTGGGTGAGATGTATCTCCATGAAAGTGCACAAAAATCAGTGCTGCTGCCTCGTTGGTGAAAAAACAAGAAAGGAAATGCACAAAAAGTGAAACATCGTAGGATGCTGAGAAGGCAACACAGCACTTGCTTGGCAAATGAGTGGAAGTAGGAGGCTGTTAAAACTCAGAGTTTTGGCCTGCAGTTTTTGTTTCTCAGGAAGGTCACATGAGAATGAGCGATGAACTTTCTCAGGGCCAATTTCTGGACGGTGGTTTCTGTCTTATCATTCAGAGAAAGGCAGGGACTATTCTCCAACGTTTTGTAGGCTGTCAAGAGGGAGGATAAATCTGAGACTGCCTTTAAATACTGGGTTTCAATTGCTTCCTTCCTTCCCAGGGCAGATATACAGTCTTCTGGTATGATTTAATGTGTGAGCTCATGCGGGTGGTGTGCTTCTGCAGGATGGAGACAGCACTTTGCAATTATTTTTGTGTTCTCTGCAGAGGACAAGGTTCAGCTCCCAGTAGGGGGCCACTCAGGGCTGATGGTTCTGTTAGGGAGGGAAAGTGGAAGAGCATGGTCACTGCTGGCCTGCCTTCCTACTGCTTCTGGGAGAGACCTTCCTGTAATCATCACCACCACCTTCATCATCATCACCATCATTGTTGTCTGCTGCTGCTGTTGTGCTAGAAGGGGTGGAGGTGCTAATTACTTATGCTTTCTCCCCTCTTGGTTTTAGCCAATTAAGGAGCTCAATGGGATCAAAGAGTCAATTATAGTACCCAAAGCATAGGGCTCTCTGGAAAACTGGGCAGAAAGATCTTCCATGTGGCTCTCCAGTCTGAACATACACATCCAACCACATGCCTGCTAAAAAGAAGCAGACTTCCCTTGTGGTTGGGGGTGGGAAAAGGAGGAGGGCAGTGAGCTCCAGATGAAGCCAGGCAGGTCTAAGAGAACCAGCAAGACACGTCCATGTCCCACTCAAGGATTCTGCTCTTGGCAAATGTGGCCTGGTGGATTTGCCTGGTTCTCCCTGATTTCCCCAAGCAGATAAGTCACTCTTCCTCTGGCTGGAGCAGCACATGATGGGGGAAGTCGGGGGAGAGACTGGAAATGTGTATTCTGATACTGGTCTCTTCTGGGCATGGCACAAGGTGGAAATGTAAGCAGTGGAGTCATAAGCATGTCCCTTTAATAACTATGATATTTGTGATCACCTCCTAGGTGCCTGGTAGTTTGATCAGGATAGTACAGTCTATACCTGATTAATTTAAGGTAGTTTTGCTTGCTGATGAGGGCCCAGAAACCATGGTTTTACCATTCCTTTAAATTGTCACTGGCTCCCTAAGTCAAGCTTTGGGCTAGCAAAAGGCTTTTGTTCTTGTACAGTTATCAGCAGGGGCCAGGACTGGCCACAGGCTGAGTCTGCCCTGGGTAGTAGAGGTCAAGAGCTGGGAAAGGAGAGGAATTGTCTCTAGTTTAGTCTTCCATGCCTCTGGCCAATGAGATTGGTTTGAGGATGAGGGCTGATCCAAGGTAGACCAAGAGATATGATATTGAGACTTCTGTTGGAATTTCTCTTTCTCAGAACTAGCAGCTCTCCTGTCAGTGGCGGTTGCTGACTATGGGTGATGCACACCTGTAGCTGCTCGGAGAGCCCTGCTGAGACATCCAGCCTGGGAGGAGAGCCAGTCAGGAGGAAACCAGAGATCAAGTTCTGATTATTGTGTTCCAGTACCTGGATCCCACTATGCTTGAGCCAGAGAGATCTTTGAGTCTTTAAGTGAGGCCATATTTCCCCGCTCCTTTTCTAAGCTGGGTTTCTGTTGTGTGCAATCAAAAGACTTGGCTAACGCATTTGTGGATCTTTCCAATGGAAGAAACAGTGTTTAGATCATTGATTGTAAAAATAAAGCAGGAAACACACACACATAGTGAGATATGAGGATTCTCTGAGCCTCTATGAGCAAAAGTAGCCCACTCCCACCTTCAAGCAGAACTGGAACCTCTGAGGTTCCAGTATATTTACTCTTTTGAATTTTAGGATTAACTCCAGGAGTGGGAGCTGAAGCTGTCAGCAGCCAGGAACATTTCAGTTTGAGTTGATTAGTCCAGGTTTTTCCTTTATCAGAAGTGGAGAGAAGTGGGCTGGAAAGGAGTGAATATGCAGAAAGTGCTTTGGTATTTGGGGAGGAGCTAGGAAAGGTGTAGGTGATGTGGTCAAGGTGACTGGGGAGGAAGCAGAACACAGAGCGTTAGGATGGGGGTGGAGGGGACACTAAAGATGTAGGAAGAGATGAAGGTGGAAAACACCAAAAGTTTTACCTGTAGAGATGTCGCAAGAAGCATAGCAAAGACAAAGTCTTCCTGAGTCATAAAGGCAAGGGTCATTCCTACCCTTGAACAATAGTGGTCTAGGTGCCTACGTAATACATGAGGAAAATTGATACTGATAAAGACTAGTGACTGTTTCCTGCCAGGTAAGATTCAGAACGTCGTCCCTCCTAGGCATCTGTACTTGTATGTTAGAAGCTATGATATGAGATTATTGACAGAGTCTGTAATATTTTCTTGGTGAAATATACAACCTCTGAGTTATGCTAAGGATCATAGAACACTCTGGTATCTACATTTCAGAGTCTGACACTAGCGTGATTGCAGGTGTGGGACTAGTGGGTGGGAAGATGGTGTGATCTGTGTGATTGTGGGTGGGTGTGGTGGGGGAATGGATGTTGTCTGAGTTAGATGGCATGTGCCTGTGTGTATCTGTGTGTGTAGTTGCGGTAGGAGGCACTGGTTTGAATCAGCATGGGGCTTGCCTTGTCCGACAGGCAGCTGTCAGCCAAGGGGCACTTCCAGTTGTAACTGAGAAATGGCAGTGTGCTATCTCTCCCAGAGCGGGATGATAGTAATTAATTGTTCATTGATCCCTGCAGGTCAGCTAGAGGTCAGGGAAGTTATTCTAGTGGCCTTATAGTTTGCCAGGCAACCGGGAGCAGTGGTTTGAAACCTTGGTGAGAGGTGAGAACTGTCCTGTGCCCTAAACCCTGATCCAAGGTGACGAGATAATTATGGTAACTTAACGTCTATGATTACAAATAATACACAAGTCAGCTGTTCAGAAAAACCATGCCAGCACACTATTTAAGACTTGGGGAGGAAGTGGAGAAAAGGTGTTTGACAGTGAACATTTTTCAGCACAGAATGGAACACTGCAATATGATTGTTATTACCATCACTTTCAAAAGCTTAGGTAAGTGTCCCTCTGTAGGTGAGACTGTGATTGGAGAACCCCATAGATCTCATCTTGGATCCACATAGGTGATTGCATTCTAAGAGAACTCCTGCACAATCTGAAGGGCTCGTGCACAGTGAGGGGATAAACAAAGACTCAGTTCAGGCTCCAGCACTTCTGCAAAGTCTTCTTCCATCTGCCACATTCTCCCAGCCTTCAGTGTTCTCCAACACATGACAGGGACACCCTCCTTTCATCTGTGCAGTCTTTATTCTGCAAATATTAACGGTGCCTCTCTTTTGTTCCAGGCACCATGCTAGGTGTGCATGTTGCATCTAAGTTCCCATGGAGCTTGTGTATGTCCTGAATGGTTTTCTCTGTCAACATCTCCCCTCTCCAACTAGATTGTAAGCTTTTCAAAGGCTGGCCATGTTACCTGTTTTAAACAACAGCCACAGAAAACATTTATTGACTGTTAGACTGGGCCGGGCACGTGGAAAGCTCCACAAAGCTTAGCACAGGGCCACATTGACTAGTCCCTCAATAAATATTGATTAATTAAAAAAAAAATGGAACTGAATTGTCGAGCTGATCATGGGGATGGTGAGGAGTGCAGGTGGGGTGTTGCTGTGGTGAAGTCTTGGTAGGTTCATTGTCTCCTGTGGGATGAGATTCAGAATAACGTCCCTCTGAGGCATCTGTACTTGTAGGTCAGAGGCTATGCGGTGAGGTTATTGACAGAGTCTGTTGTGCAAACTTTCTTTGTGAAATATACTATCTCTAAGTTATGTTAGGGCTTATAGAACAATCTGGTGTCTACATTTCAGGGGCATTTTAATTCAGGGAAGTGAGTGTTGGGGCGAAATCAGGGATCTGCTTTTCTCTTGAAATATTGATAGAAGGTTCTTTCTGTGCACCTGCACTTCTCTATTGGATGGCGCTGGATGTGGTTGCCTTTTGTGGCTCTTGGTTGCAATACAGTTCTCTTGTTGAAATGACCTCCCTCTGACTGACGCCTCCGCCCTAGGCTCATCAATGGCTACCAAGGCCAATGGACACCTTGTGGAACATAGTGTGGCATTTCACCCATGGCCTTCATGAAATGTGCCCTTTTGTAGTCCATGATCCTAGGCTCTTGTAGTTTTCCCTCCATCTTTTTAGTGTTGTTCTCAGTACCCCTCATGGGCTCTCCAGGTGTTCCTCTATCTCTTCTAAGTTCTCCATTGTAATTGCTACCTATAGTCTCTATCTTCAGTGAGATAGATGTCTCTCCCCAGCCCCAAGTCCTTGTTTCTTTGGACTTCATAGGCAGATGTCTGCACCTGAATAACCCATACCCATCTTAAACTAGTAAATAAAAATGGAATGCATGATCATGTCTCTGTCTCCCACCTTCACCTCTATACCTGTTCTCCATTTAGTAAATGGCACCTCCATACATCTGCCCAAGTGAGAAGCCTGGGGGTCATCCTTGGCCCTCTCCTTTCCCTCGCCCCTCACCCAGTTGTTCTCCAATCCCTGGGATGAGTCTATCTCCTAAATATGTCTTGTATCCCTGTTACCTTCTTCACCTGCCAGGCCACCAAGATCGTTCACTCCTCGCCATCTCCTTCTTAGGGCATTGAAATTGTTGCTGAAATCGTCCCCCTGTTTATCCCTTGCCCACTACCATTTGTTTCCCACCTTCCTGTTAGAGATCTTTTAAGAAATGCAGATTACGGTTCCCGCCCCACAATGCAAAGGTCAACGGTGATGCCATCTGGAGCGTGCTTGGAATCCAGCAGGCGGTTGCTGCCAAGTCTTCCACAACCTCCGCGGTCTGGAGCTGGCCTCCCCCGCCGCCGCCCCAACCGCCGCCCCCGCCGCCATCACCACCACCATCACCTCCGCCGCTGCCTCCTTGGGGCCCTCCTCCTTCACCGCCCCTTTAGCCACCTCTACACATTCTAGGCTTTCTGTCCTGGAGAAGAAGCTATAGTCGGTCTCCCTGTGGGCCCGGTGCGCAGCCATGGCGGATGGCGGCGGCGGCAGCGGCGGTGCGGGCCAGGCCTCTGCGGGGGCAGCCACGGGCGCAACCCGGGCCAGCGGGGGCGGCGGCCCCATCGACCCGGCCTCGTTACTCCCTGGCGACCCTCGGCTCATCGCTTTCATCGTGGGGCAGCTCAAGAGCCGGGGCCTTTTTGACAGCTTCCGCCGGGACTGCAAGGCTGATGTGGACACCAAGCCAGCTTACCAAAACCTGAGCCAGAAAGCGGATAATTTTGTGTCGACACATCTGGATAAGCAGGAATGGAATCCTCCAACGAACGAAAACCAACTGCGCGATGGTCTGAGGCGGAGTGTGGTTCAGTCAGGGAGGTCAGAAGCTGGAGTGGACAGGATTATTTCTCAGGTGGTGGATCCAAAACTAAACCACATCTTCAGGCCACAAATAGAACAAGTAATTCATGAATTCCTGGTGGCCCAGAAAGAAGCAGCTGTGCCAGCACTCCCTCCAGAGCCGGAAGGCCAGGACCCTCCAGCTCCGTCTCAGGACACTTCCTAAGAATATGCCTGACAGCTTTTGAAAGCGCTATTTAATTTTTGGTGAAGAAATGGATTCGGTTACATAAGAGTGCAGTTTCAGACTGAAGATAGGCCAAGTTCATCACTGAGCTCAAGATTTCCACCTCGACCATGAGCAGTGACCAGATTGAAAGGGAAGCAAGTTCGGCAGAGAGAAAGTTGACCGCCTTGCCCCCTGCATTGCGCTGCCATTTGGCCAGCCTTTCCAAGGGCATGACACCAAGCACACACTACAGAGAGGGAAACACTACCGCCACCCGGGATTGTCCTGAAACAGACATCTATACTTGAACCTGGAGACTGCACAAGGATTTTAGAGTTTGTGCTCTGGGATAAACGAAAGCTACAGCGACAGAACATAACCAATCCCAAAGACGATTTCAAAGAACAATGACAGTAAAGGTTAACTGGGAGGAGTATTTGACAGTACTTATTTGATATTGTCTCTCAGAGTTGCAAACTAGATTGTATACAACATTAGTGTCAGATAGCTTTAAATTTGTGACCTTCTTGTACATGAATCTTCTAGCCAGTTTCCTTTCCTTTGTAAGAGATAACAAAACATGAAACCCTGGAATAAGTGAGAAGTTCAGACATTAGGTATAAGGAAACTCATTTGCAGACTCTCTGTCCAGGGCTGCTTCCTGTCTTTCAGGGGCTAGTGAGTCTTGGGTGTGTTTATGTTATTCTCACATTTGTGTTGTATTAGAAAAGTGGATGGTCAATAAATGGCTTATCTTTCAACAGCAACAACAAAAAAGAAATGCAGATTTACATCCTTGTCCTCTTTAAGCTCCGTCAGTTTTCTGATATTTCTAGAAGGTCAGACACCTGGCATGGTTTATGAGGCCCATGATAATGGGGCCCCTGGTCACCTCTGCTGCCCCATACACTGTCATTTCTCATATGACGACCATGCCCATGACTATCTTGGACACCCTGTGTTCTCTCTGCTCACTGTGAAGGGAATGCTCTCAACCACTCCTACCTTCCTTTAAGACTCAGCTCCTGAGGAGCCACACATCATGCCCAGCCCCCATCTAAGCAGGAGTGACAGACTCCTTCCTCTGTGCTCCCATAGATCTCATAAGGGATGACCACACTTACTATAGTAGCTAGGTCTAACGAAGCACTTGCTCTATTGCTGTACAGCCGGCAGTGTACTAAACGCTTAACTTCGCTTACCATAGTAAGTCCTCATGATCTAATTGAAGAAATCCTATCTTTATTCCCATTTTTATTCCTATTTATAAATGTAGAAACCAAAGCTCAGACACTGCCTAAGTGGTGGGGCTGGGGCTGAGCCTGTATTGAGCACAGAGCCCTCACTTTTAACCCTTTTAACCATGCTTTTAGCCACACCACCTCACCACAGTGAACTGTCTTTGCTTACAGATCTGTCATCCCCACTTAAATGTGAGCTTCCTCCAGGGTAGGGATTTGCTTTGTTCATTTCTTTTCCTTAACCCCAGGACCTAGCACATCACAGGAGCTCAGCAATTTGTAGAAAAAAACCAGTTCTGGATTTGTCTTTTCCAACATTTAAATTCTCAGATGGTAGTATTTATCATCTAAAAAGTGAACAAAAATTAATTTTGCATCTAGTATCTACATGTCTAAGCAAGAGCTTTCTTATCCCTGGAGGTATTTTATCTGTAATGTTTACCTATGAACTATTTTAAATGATTCTTCAAAATTTAGAGTCCAGAAGGTAGAAGACCATGTCCTTTCTGAAAATGTCCCTTTCTTTCCCAGGTACCAGGCTCTTTTTAAAATTAGCTTCTGAATATGAACAACCCAGCTCTTTAAAGTTTAATGTCCCAGCCATTTTAATTGTTTCTTTCAAAGTACAAAAGAGCAGCTGGGCTACATCGGCACTAATCACTTGCCAACTTTCCTTTTTACAAAAACAGCTAAGCTCTTTCTGAGATTTAAAATCACTCCATCTGAGACCCCAGCTTGGCACCTATCTTTGCACTAACATAAAAGGAACCTAATTTCTGCTTTTAAGAAATGTGTTGCGGAAGTAATTTTTGGTTTGGGGTTTGTTCTCCTTCTTTTTAAAAATAACGTAATAAAGTGTAATACAACTTTTAAAGTTTTTTTTTTCCTTTACCAATTCTCTATTCTCCTTTTCTACTTGAATTGTCCTGAGACAGGTTGCCAGATGAAATGCAGGATGCTCAGCAAATGTGAATTTCAGAGAAACAACAGATACTCTCCTAGAGCATAGACCATGCAATATTTGAAACATACTTGTATTAAAAAGTTATTTGTTGTTTATTTGAAATTCGAATTTAATGGTGCCCCATACTTTAGTTTGCCAAATCTGCCAGCCATAGCCTGAATGCTTCCCGTTCCCACCACGAGTTTGGCAAATGGAAAATGCTAACCTATGCGATGGACACTGCTGTATTCTGAAAATAAATCTGTAAATAAATCAAACTGTACTGTGACTTGAGAGAGCTCATTACGTGCATGCATGCATGCCCACTGGTCCCTGCTAAATAATTCCTTTCTTGCAAACCAGAAGGATAAATAAATGTAATTTCTGGAATTCTATACATTCTTATCAATGAACTACAAGTATTTATTGAAAATGTCTGTTTTGGGAAGACTTGGAGTCCAAAGGGGTAGGTGATACAGTCACTATCCCCAGGGTCACAGTTTAGTTTCATGAAGCAAGAAAGAAAATGATTTTAGTTGTAATCCTAATAATGAGTAAATAGAGTTTCAGGGAAGGAATACAGCAATAGACACCAGTGAGATAGAAAGAGCACGACAGAGAGAGACAGACAGAGGGAAAGAGAGAAACAGAAATACAGAGACAAAGAAGAAACAGAGAAAAAGGGAGGGAGAGAGACAGAGACAAAGATGTAGACAGAGACAGAAAGAAGCAGAGAAACAGAGACAGAGAGAGAGAAACAGAGGCAGAGAGACTGAAAAAGAGACAGAGAGATGTGCGTGTTTCCTTTTTAAGCTGCAGGGTGACTCTTCCATTCCCCCTTCCTCCTCCCCCACTCAGATCTCTGGGCTGGGTGGGTCCTGGGGTCTGGGCGGAGTCAGCACCTGTCACAGGCACGCCCCCTGGGGCACCATTTGGCCCTGGGTCTGAAATTGATTCTTTCTGGATTTCAGGGCAGCAGCAGCAGGCAAAAGCTCGGCTGTCACTTCCAAGACTTTTATAGACTCTGACAGCAACGCTGCTCCCTGTCTTTTGTCTTTTGTATTCTGTTTGTGTTCAGCCTCTAATCCACGTGGGGAATAACATGCCGGCCTGCAGGGGAGGCCCTGCCTATGGGCCATGCGCCAGCAGGACAATCTGCGGAGACTGGGAGGCCCGCTCCCCTCCCAGGCTTCCTTTTTGATTCACACATGTGCTCTGGGATCTCCTTTGCAGGAAATGATTTCTGGGCCCACCTCCTGGCAACTTTGAGGGCAAGGACCCTGCACCCCAGGCAATTCTAGGCTTGGGAAAATAAGTATCTAAGATAGGCAGGCCAGTGTAGAAGGAGAGTTACAGAGGTGAGTACATGTGGCTTCATAGCAGGGAGTGTTTCCTAGGACTGAAGTGTCTCAGGGGTCTTTGAAGAGGAGAGATTTGAGTAGGACCTGGAAAGAAAGGATAGGCCAAGCTGGGATGGTGCCCCCAAAAGGCAAGGCCAAAGGAAGGTGCAGGAGAGAGGGATGGGAATGGCAGGAGTGTCTGGTGGCAGGGAGCAAGTGGCTGGAGAACCTTCACACTCTGATTTGAATGGTTCCCCATGCAGGAAACCAGGGTGCACCTGAGGTTGAGGACTTCTCAAACTTGAGTGAGCATCAAGGTTAACCAGAGGGTGGTTCTGATTGAAATACACATTACTGGGCTCACCCTTAGAGTTTCTGATGCAGTGGGTCTGGGGTGAGGCCTGAGACTCTGCATTTCTAACAAGGTTCTCAGTGATGCTGGTGCTGCTGCCCCAGGGAACCACACCTTGAGAGCCATTGTGTAACGGGCACTGCCCGGAAACCCAGAACTGCTTCCCTCTGCATCCATTCCCTCTCCACTTCCTGGAACTGGCTGTTTTCCAGATTCTTACTAAACACAATAGGTGATGTTGATTAATTATCCATTTTTGTTTTGTTTTGTTTGGCAGGAAGAGAGGAGGAGGAAGATAACTTTACCTGGTTTCTTTTTCCATCTACTCAATCTTTGGAATTTCAGTTATCATTTCTTGGGTACTCTTCCCACCCCCACTGCCAATTCACAGATAATTATGAACAGCCAGCAGGTCTAAATCACTGCACTGGTCTCTCCTCTTCTTTGCCCTTCCAGTGAATGCACCAACAATGAGTGGCGACAGCAGATTTGGGCAGTATTTCTAGGAAGCCTGATGGTTAAACACATTCTTTCTGTTCCCTATCCCTTGGTGTGACTCAAAATCACAGAATCAGAAGAGGGAGAATGGGATTCTATTCAGATTGGAGCTTTAGCTCCATCATTGGTTGTGGGCAGCTATGGGCATAAGGGGTAGGCTCTATGACTGAGAAAATGAATGTCATTCAATGAGGGTCTCACTAGACCAAGGAGTACTGGCGTGCAGTCCAGCTGGAGGCCGTGTGGAAGGAGTTTGTGTTGCTGACTGGTGAGTGCCTACTGAAGAGGTGCCCGCTCAGTGATGTTTCAGTTGCATATTTCTTGCTGCTTCCTCTAAATTGTTTTTTTAAATCCTGGTCATAAAAATCATCCTACCTCAAAAATATTGAACAGGTGCCAAAAATGGGGAACAATCACATCCCTTCTATTTTGGACAGCATGGAAGAGGAATTTTCCCCACTTTCCACAGCAGAGCTTTTGAGCTGGTGCACCATTGCATGATCTGGTACCCACCAGCTGTGGCTGTGCATGAACACAGCTGATCTGGCCTAAGTAAGAGGAGACCAAGAAAAGGGAAGCAATATTATTAGAAGTGGTATGAGAAGAGAGGCGGGAAGATCTCTGGGAGGTATCAGGAATGCCCTGGGCTGAGATGGGAAGGGGTTGGCAACCTACAGAGTATGGGCGTGGAAGTCAGTTACCCAATGCTCTCTACTCTCAGGCCACATTCACAGTCCTCCCCAAGGCAAGCCAGGACAGACTCTGTAGAGCATCTCTGAAACCCCACCCAACCAGGAAGAAATAAATCCCTCGCACGAAGAGTTCCAGTGATTTAATATGCACAGTAGGTTGCAGCTTAGCTCTCTTCGCCCTCAGCTTCCACTGAGATTTTTCTCTCCCTTGCGCAGTCTTCTTCTTCATTCCTCCCTGGTCCTTGATCTTTCAAGGCAGGCAGCCTCCTGCTGTCTGGGGAGCTAGTAGCTGGGCTGTGAATGGGTTTGTGAGAACACGATTTGCTTCAGGATGAAAACAGATTATTTCCAGGTTTCTGGATTGTGGTGCTGTTGCACAGATTCTCTTTTTGTATTCCTGTCCTGTACTGTAGATGGAACATAGGCCGAACATGAATGGCAGGGAGTCAGTGGCATCCTCAACATGGGAAGAGCCGTGTGCTGGGAGGCTGAAGACCATGGTTCTGGTCACGGCCATCTACATAACCTGCCTGGGACCTTTGGCTGCCAACGTAGCCTCCTGGGCTTCAGTTTCGTCATCCTCCTGAAATGCTCACCTATGGCGCCCCCAACAAAGAAGGCAACAGTTTTAAGATTCAACTTCTGAAATCCCCTATTGTGACCTGGAAGGTTTAGGTGAGGCCTTGGGCCCTCTTTTAGGAGCTCATGTTGATTCCTTAAGTTAGTGCATTGTATCCTGACACTGAAGGGATGAGATCAACCAATGTGTGGGTTGTAATGGCTGCATGTCCTCTTGAGAGACCAGAGGATAGAGGCTAGTCGGGTGCTGGGGGATCAGGAAGCACCAGAGGCTGCATTGAGGAAGGAGGTGCTGGATGGTCAGTGGACTCAGCACCTCTCCCTCCTCCCTTGTGGCTCCCACAAAATACCACACTCCACGTGAGAAATGTCTACCCCAGAGAATGCATTGATTCTGAAATACTCTATTTCATTGTTTTTATTTATCAGCATACCAAACAGACAACCATACTGAGTGAGAAAATAATTCCAGGCGAAGTTAAAAATACTTTTGGGGGTTAGCCTATACAGCTTATTGTGGATAAATATATTTCTTTTTCCCTTTTCAAGGATTGGAAATAGGCCATGAACTCTGGCTTTTGGGCCCATCCAGGGTCTGGGAATCTCAGGTTGGGAGGATACATTTCTAGATGAAAAGCAGGAGGAGAGCTCCAGAGTAGAAATGGTGGATTCTCATTTGGGGCTCCTGCACCCATGGCTCACCTCTCTAGGGGCTGGTCCCCACTGTTGGTGCAGGGAGCGGTGGTCTATGCAGGGACACAACGCAGGGGCCCTTTGGGTAGTGGGCTTCCAGGCAGCCCTCCCTACTCTGGCACTTCCTACTTCAGCCGGTTCTTGGCAGGCAGCCCTTCTCCCCAGATCCCTGACACAGGCTAATTGCTTGTAACAAAACTTGGCCTTAGAAATGTCAGGCATAATGGGAAGGGGGAGGAGGAGGAAGAAGAGAATCAAAAACAACAAGAGGAATTTGGCAGAAGCCACCGCAGAGGGTGCAGCCTCTGAGGCTCCCAGGGCCGACCAGGTTCATTAACGGATGTGGATTTAGAAGGTCACCACATTGTACGGGCAGTTGCTCCAGCCCGGTGGACGCCAGGTAGCAGCTGTCATGAGAACACCTTGGAAAGGGAAAGGAAGTGTCAATGGGCCTCACAGCACTTCAGAGCTGCTCCAGGGCCTGGCCGAGGCTCCTGCCCTCCTCCAAATAGCAAAGTCAAACATTTATTAAGCCAGTTCCTTCCAGTCCGCTGGGCCCATTGCTGACAGGAGGGAGGTTCCTTCGAAAGCCTGGCCTTGACTCAGGAAGGCCATGGGGGCACTCTTTTGACCTCTTACCTCCTGCTGTGGCTGCTCTGGGGGGCACGGGACTGGCAGCTGAGAAATGACAAGTGTGACTGCCCCCCAGACATGTTATTTTCAGTACTTTACTGATCTCTGCTTTTAGATCCTTGTTTTCACAGTCGTCCAAGAATTGGACAAAGCTGATTCTCACTAAAGCATTAATAACAATAGGATTTGGCTTCTGGAGTCTGTGCATTTTCAGTAGAAAGATCTGACTAGGGGCACTGCCCCAGGCAAGGGGAAGCTGGGGCTTCTCAGCTCAGCCTCAGCTTCTCCCTTGGCTTTTCTGCCCCTTCTGCAGTGAGCCCAGCCTAACGCTAGCCCTGTGAGCTCTATGAGGCCCCAAGCTGGACCAGAGGGTGTGTGTGTTGCAGGGGACTGGGAGGAGTCTGCTTCTCCTCGTGCAGATGTCAAAGTCAGTCATTTCTGAGGTCAGCTCTTTGCCCCTTTGCTGAAATCCTATTGTGTGTTCGAAGTCAGATCCTTGGCACACAGCTAAACCCACCCAGCTTCTATGCTGGGGTTCCGGGCGGATTGTGTGGAGATTCAAGGCCAGGCTGCCTGGGTTTTCTTTCTATCCCTGCCACCTCCTAGCTGGGCAAGTCACCTTCCCTCTTTATGCCTCAGTGTCCTCACCTGTAAAACGGCGAGCATGTACCCAACTCGTGGAGTTATGATGAAGATTAAATGAGATGTGAAACACTGAAGAACAGGGTCTGGAACCAGCAAGTGTGATAGAAGAGTTTATGAGTAGTGTACATTGCTAATTGTCTGAAATCTTTGCACTTCAATTATTAAGGGCAGCTCTCCTTTCCCTAAAAACCCACTCTTAGGGAGGTGGGTTTACCCCTAAGTCCTAGGTGGGTTTACCCCTAAGTCCTAGGAAATACTCCCTGCTATGAAGCCACATGTATTCACCTCTGTAACTCTCATTCTACACTGGCCTGCCTATCTTAGATACTTATTTTCCCAAGCCTAGAAGTGCCTGGGGTGCAGGGTCCTTGCCCTCAAAGTTGCCAGGAGGTGGGCCCAGAAATCATTTCCTGCAAAGGAGATCCCAGAGCACATGTGTGAATCAAAAAGGAAGCTAGGAGGGGAGCGGGCCTCCCAGTCTCCGCAGATTGTCCTGCTGGCACATGGCCCATAGGCAGGCCCTCCCCTGCAGGCCCGCATGTTATTCCCCACATGGATTAGAGGCTGAACACAATCAGGGAGGACCTGACTGCACAGCATCATCCAGTGGGGATTTATTGAGCATCTACTGTGTGGTGTTAAGTGCAATGTACACAAAAATGGACAAGGCCTCCACAGATGCCAGCCTTCCAGCTTCCTTGATGGAAGCAGACTTTGCCCTTGGCTTCCAGCCAGCATGTGTTTGGAGAGCTCCCTGGGTGGTGAACAGGGCTGGGGCAGCCACAGGCTAGGAATGGGTGGAGGGCTCGGTCCTGGCTGCTGTCAGGTGCTGGAGCCGGGCACTCCTCAGGATAAAAGTTGCTTTTTAAGGGTGAAAGAGGCATAGCAACAAAATTCAAAATTCAATATGTAGACTTTTTGAATCTTGCTTTGAACAAACCAACCGTAAAACCACATTTTTCAGATAACAGAGGGGTTGTTAGGTGTGACAGTGGTATTGTGGTTGTGTTTCAACAAGTCTTTCTTGATAATACAGACACTTTTAAGTGTTTATAGATGAAATGACACAATGTCTGCAATTTGCTTTAAAACACTTCGGTGGGGTTGAGAGGAGGAAGGATGTGACCAGACTGATCAAACGTGGATAATTGTTGAAGCTGGGTAATGCTGCAGGGGGATTTGTATCACAATTCCATTTTTGTGTCTTTGAGAATTTCCATAATAAAAAGTTAAAAATAAAAACACAATGGAGATGCAGCTGCTTTGGTCCAAGCAGGGCCCCATGTGATCCTCAAGCCTCATGAGTGGGCAAAGTCACCTGTTCCTTGTACTTGTGGCCCCAGCCTAACTTCCTCCTCTGTGTCCTTACCATGAAGCGTGCACACTTCAACAGTGAAACTGGTGGCGACGGAGGCAGGAATTCAGATTTTTGTAGGAGATCTGCAAGGAAAACCTGGGGATGCGGAGGGTCCCATCTTCAGGCTGAGCTCCCCAGGCTGTGTGAGGCCTTCACTCTTGCCCCACTGACCTGGCACTACAAAGACTATCTGGGCCAAGGAATTCCTCTTTCACAGCCTCAGGCACATGCGAGGAAAGGCTTCCCCTGCCTTGAAAGGCCCCTGGGTCCCTCAGCTCTGTCACTGTGCCATTTTCTCTAGAAAAGCCTATCACCGGAGTGGAGGGCAGTCTCATCCAAGCCCCAGGGATGTCCTCCAGGCTTCCTTGCTGGAGGGATCCTTTTCCTGAATGTCTGGAGATCTCTATTGCTTTGGAAGTGTCTACCTGCATATCTTAGATGCTGGCTCACAGCCCTAGAACATCTCCAGAAAGTTACTGGAGATCCCTGTTCTTCTCCCTCTCTCCTTCTCTGAGCCTAGTCCACACACTCCCATTTCAGAGCTTGGGAGAGTGGGCAACGTTTACCACTGTGCACAAGAAAACCCTACTGGGTTGAGGTGGACTGAAGGATCCATCTCAGAGGATTAGAGGTCTCCAAGCCAATACTACTATTAGGATTTGGAGGCACTCTTCTGTGACGTGATTTGTGTCATCCTGGACAATTCCTTCTACCTCTTTTGAATCCAACTGCTCTCCTTTGAAGGACTGGAGTGATAGGAGATCTGGCTGCAGCACTCTGACTGGTGGCCAGGAATCCTCATTCCCATGGTCCTTCAAGACTGAGAGTTGAGTGGTGCCCAGGTTAATGCTGCCCCTTATACCCATGACAAAAGGAGACGTAGTTTTGATCAGGTCTGCCAGAGTCTGCATTCCAAAACCTTCCTAATGATCCTCTTGATGTCAACAAATCAATCAGCAAGGATCGGTTAAGCCAGCTGCTCCCCAGGCAGCTATATTTCTTGCTGTTTGGAATCTTATTCTGTCTACCTGTAATTCTGGTTTCTCATGTCATGCTGGCGGCAAGTGGAGGAGGGGCATGGACAGGAGGGAATTGAAGGTTTTCTGGCTGGAGCCCTTCCTAAGCAGTTGCTGACAGTCTAGCCCAGGTCCCTCTGGCATTGGTTGTGTGTTCCCTTTGGTGTCTGGCACAGTCACTACCCATAACCAGTGTGGTGTGGGGGTTACAAGGACTGCTGTGGAGCCTCTGGGGTCAGGACGCTTGGAGCCCACTCCCAGCTCAGCTGCTGACTAAGGTTCTATGTGCTATGGCTGCCATTTAACCTTTCTGGGCCTCAGTTTTCCCATTTGTGAAGTGGGGATAATAACATCCCCTACCTCAGAAAGTTTTTTGGTAAGAATTAAATGAGTCAAGCTCTCAGAAAACTGCCTGGCATGACATAAGGGCTCAAAATCTCTCAGTTGGGGTTACGACTGCTCAGTTGCTGCCTCCCTGATGCCCTGTGACTTCCGACTAACTGTCTCCAGCAGGTGAGATTGTGATGGGAGTGGAGGGTGCAGAGTTATTGCATGGTGGGAGAAAAGAGAAAGCAGTTAGTTATTTTATTAGATCACAAGACAGGAAAGAAGCCTGCATCTTGAGTTCTACCCAACACACCTGGGAGCAGCCCATCCCTGCATCTCTCCTTGGCCACAGTCCTAGGGCCATGTTCAGGGCAGGTCGGCTCTTTCTGCTGACTTCCGTATTAGGTCCCTCACCTAGCTACTGCCACTTAACTTTTTCCTTGGCAATTAACCCAAGAAAACTGCCTGGGAGGGGAATTTGTTTCCTTGAATGCCTCATTCGCTGGGTGCCTACTTTGTGCTCCCACTTGGCCAGGTTCTGGGGACCCATGAATGCACAAGACAGAGACCCAAAGTCTCCCCAGGCCTCAAGGTCTACCGACCCCATAGCTATCATCCTCCAGCCTCACACTCTCCAATCTAGACATGCACCAAGCACCCTCAGAGCCTTCATCCCTTCTCTCCCCTGAGCTCAGAGCCCCCTCCTCACCCACATATATACACACGACTCCCTCCCTGGCTTCCTGCAGGTCTGTGTATGAAAGTCACCTCCTCAGAGAAGCCTTCTCTGATTTCACTCTTTAAATCAACCCTCCACAATCTGGTCTGGTCCCTGCCTTTTGGTCTTCATGGAGCTCATCACTCACTACTTGACATTCCATTATCTATTCATGGGATTTGCTTTTTATTTGTCTCTCCCAGAATTGAATAGACATCAGATATTCTTAACATTTTTGTGTTCCATGACCCCACTGATAGTCTGGGTGTCTGCAGATCATCCCTTTTCACAGTAAGATTTTATAAATACATAAGACAAAACACATAGTATCACAAAAGAAACCAACTATATTGAAATATGGTTATCAAAATGTAAAAGAAACCCTAAATTTATGATACAAGGATTACATATGCTTATTTGTTAATACATAAAATAACAGAATCTAAAAGTGGCCTCCCAATTTCTACATTTAAGGTAATGCTATTTCCAATAAATATTTCTAAACCTATAAAAGAACTATAATGTGATATGAAAAGACTTATTTTTATTACTAACAAAGCCACAGGCACTGCTAATACTATTGTGGTTTCTTGCCTAAATTCACAATTGAAGAAAATGCTACATTTTTGCAAGTTTAGTGAAAATGAAACTGCATTTTCTGCCCCACTCAAGTTCAATATTCCCTTGGGTTCTTCAGGTCAGGTTGAGCTCTTTAGGCCACAGGTATTGTTTTCTCTCCTGCTAGCACCAAAAACCATGCCTGGAATATCACCGGTGCTCAATAAATATTTCTGGAACAAGCAAATGCTTATGTTACAATCTGGTAGTTAAAGGGTTAAAATTTGTTCCCCAATTTTCACATTCATTTTAATAATAAAATGATAACAATAGGTACTATGCAATGATTGCTTTCTGTATACCAGACCCTCCTTTATAAACACGATCTCATTTAATTCTTCTAATAACCCTGCAGTGTGTACTATTAATACTTTCATTCTGTGGATATAGAAACTGAGACAAAGTTTAAGCAATCTGTTAAGGCCACACAGCTTATATTAGGACTCAGATCTGTCTGTGTTCTTAAACTATTAAGGTTAGCTTCCTGTGAGGGTCTCAGCCTCCAGGACTGGCCCACAGTTCCAACAGGTCCTTCCCTGGTCAACTTCATTGGGTAGAATTCACACCAGCTCTCTTCTACCCTGGTCCTCTTATGCTACCTGTGGTGCCAGCTGGGGGATCTTAACCACTCACCCAGCTTAACACAAATACCTAAAATCTAATGACCCCCAGGCTAGTATTACCAGGATCAAATTCTCTTCTGCTCTCCAAATCTTAATGTCCACTCTCCTGTTGAATTCCTTTGTCTAGATGTTCTTCAAGCCTTTCTACATTAATGTAAGAGTCACCTTCACCACAAAGACTTTCTTGACTTTTCCCAGGTATATCTGCCACGTTGTGTCCCCATTGTTTTCTGCACACACCCTACCACTACTCTAGTAATATTGTATTTGTTTACATACCTTCCTCTCTTTACCATTCTGGCAGCTCCTTGATAACAGAGACTATCTCCACTTTGTCTCTAAATCCCTAGGACATAGTGCAATGTCTGACATAGTAGGAAATTGTGAATGCTTGTTGAATGGGCAAATAGATGGATGAATGAATGAATGAATTATATGCACCAATCATAGTCAACATTTGGCTGTTGTGTTCGTTATTAATTGCATATAACCAAGTGTCCAATACCACTATGTGGCCCAAGAGAAATAGATTTTGAAGATGCGGAAACAGGGTTCCACTTTATTTACAAACCTGAAGTTAACCTGAAAGAAAAGTATCTAGAACTAGATCACAACAGGGTAAAATATCTATTTGTTTCAGTTCCTCAAATCAATTCAAACCCCGTTAATACTTAATTTAATTCACTAGCTTTTTTAACAAAGAGCATTAACAGATATGTTATTAAGCTGTGGGGTCATTCATAATTGGTCATCTCTCTGTGAATTAAATTTTAAAAAGGAAAAGTAAAATCAAAGAATAATCAGATTTCCTATTTATGCAGGGCAACTAAGTTAAATTATATTTACTTTCTAAAAATAGATTATTTTCTTAAGAAACAAACATTTATTTTGATTTCAAGTGATCTCAATATATCTTATATAGAGTTAACAAATACATTCCAGGTAATAGTATTATAGACTTAATAGATTTAGCATGCATTTAATGATGTTTGAGTGTAGAGCACTGAGCTGAGACCTGAAGGAAAACAAAGATAGATTGAACACTGCCTCTTCCCTAAAAAGGAGCCTGGAAACAATAGAAGGGTGTAAGCCTCAAGGGATGGGCTGAGCTAAGCTGACGATGGAACTTATGCTTCAAGATATCAAGTACTGAGGCATTTTGAAGTCTTGGTCTAGTGGTATGTCTAATGGTGGAGAGGCCTCTTGGGTGTGCAGAGAAAGCAGGATGTGGGATAAAAGGCCACTTTAAAACCACACTTTCCTTATTAATTCCCAGCAGTTATGGGTATCTCGAGTGTGCCCCAATCACCAGCTGCCATAAACAATACTGTGGTGAGCATGTGATGACTCTCAATCCGATGACTAGTGTTCTTATAAAGAGAGAAGAGGACACAGAGGGGTGAAGACAAAGGCAGGTGATGAATTGCCAGGAGCCACCAAAAGCTGGAAGACGCAGGGAAGATTTCTTCCTAACATGAAAACAGCACCAAAAGGGATGGTGCTAAACCATTCATGAGAAATTTCCCCCATGATCCAATCATTCCGCTGCAGTTTTAGGTCTCTGCAGACCTAGTGAGCGCTCTTGAGATCTTGTTGTTTAAAAGTGTGTGGCACCTCCACTCTCTCTCTCTTGCTCCTCCTCCTATCATGTGACAGTGCTTCTTCCCATTTGCCTTCTGCCATTCAGCGGAGCTAAATAAGCTCCACAAGGACATGGATTCGGCCATGTGTGAAGGGATCTCAATACAATATAACCATTGAAAAGCTAAAACAACTCTTACAGCAGAGTGTAAGTTTCCTGAGGCCTCCCCAGAGGCTGAGCAGATGTCAGTGTCATGCTTCCCGTACAGCCTGCAGAACTGTGACCCAATTAAACCTCTTTTCTTTATAAATTATCCAGTCTCAGGTATTTCTTTATAGCAATGTGAACTCTCTTATTGAGAAGACATCTGTGTCCCTTCTCCTTGAATCTGGGCTCTGTGATTGATTGACCAATGGAATATGACAGAATTGACAGCATAGTAGGTTCACAACTGAGGACTTTAAGAAACTGGGAGCTGCCACTTTCTGCCTCTTAGAACTCTTATTAATGGAACCCAGCAACCATGCTGTGAGGAAGCCCAAGCAGCCCATGGAGAAGCTAATGTGGAGAGAAATTAATGTCCTTAGTTTTCAGCCCCCAGCTGAGCTCCCAGGCAATAGCAAGTCCCAATTTATCAGCCATGTGAGCAGGCCATTTTGGAAGTGAACCTTTCAGCTCCACTTCACCCCAGTCCCACTTCATCCCAGCCCCAACTGGTGCTTCATGGAGCAGAGGTGGGCCTTCTCTGCTAACCTCTGTTCAAATTGCAGATTGGTGAGTTAAATAAATGTTCACTTTTAGTCATTTAATGGTTTTAAGCCACCAACTTTTGGGGTAATTTGTTCCATAGCAATAAATGACTACAATACTTTCTGTCCAATATACTCCCTATTATACCATCAACCAACATCTTCTTGGGTACGGGAGATGGGGCCAGTGGCTGAAGTGCTACATCAGTGTTTCTCGCGTTTGGCCAGATATCAGAATGACCTGGAAAGTTGTTAAAAATGCAAATCTCCTGACTATTTCAGTAGATCTTGGATAGGTCCAAAAACCTGCATTTTTAACAAGTGTTCCAATTGTCCAAGAATATTGTATTGTCACAGGTTAATTAAATTATGGTTACTCTAATAGAAGAACAAATTCATTGGCTAGAAATACTTTGGGAAAATTACAACTGTCCTTCTGCCCTACCTTCTTTCATACCTTTATCATTTTGCAGTTTGAAAGAGAATGGTATTCTAGCCTCCTAGAAAGAAGAACAAAACATTACATTAATCTACTTAGTCATATTAGCTAAACTCCATAGCTTTGGAGTTGAGGGGCTATTTGCCTTAAAGATCTGCCATTCAAATTCTGCATGCTCAGGGCTGCCAGCCTACAACTCTGCCCTGTGTCCTCTCAGCTGCCTGTCACTTACTGGAGACAGATGCAGGGTGGTAGGAGCACATACCCAGGAACCAGACAAACCTGGGTTCAAAGCCTAGGGGGCTTCTTGTTAGGTATGTGACGTTTAGCAAGTTATCTTTCTAAGTCTCTGATTACTCATCTATAAGATGATAATAATCATGTTGCCTATCTCACAGGATTGCTGTGAGGATTAAATGACCACTATACATTAAGTGCTCAGTACAATGCCTGGCACACAGTAAGAGCTCAATAGATATGTCCAACAAAAGATAAATACACATCATGAGTGATGATACATGTCACCCACTACCTACATTTATACCTGGAGATGGGAAAATGGATGAAATCAGTGGTAACCCCACATTGATATGAGCCAGAGTCAAATCACTAGGGCACATTTTAAAAACACGATTTCAAGGCCCTAGTCTCACTGATTCTGGGTCAGTAGATGTGCATGAACCCAAGAATCTGAGCAAATAATTAGAAGGAAGCATCAGGTTTGGGATCCAGTAGAGCACTCAGAGTTTTTTGCTCTGGACCATGCTGAAGACCAGTTCATCAAAATTGTCTGTGAGATACTGCTCCATTCCAGCATATTTCCCTGCATTTTATGCACCCCAACTGCAACAACGAGGCTACCATGCTCCTTAACAGACTTGAATGACACAGACCTCCATGGGTTAGTACCATTTTTAGCTTCCAAGGAGACTGATTCTCTACTCTTCCCAGGACAAGGAGTGAGGAAAGCCCCGGGCATCTTGGCTTCCTTAACTTCTCCCAAAGCTTCACATTCGCCACCTTCACACCTGACCCTGCTCTCTACCCACAGAATAAAAGTAGATGTCACTACCCGAGATTTTAATTAATCATCTTTCTATTTTTTTTTCCTTTTGGGTTAGACTTCTAAGTGTCTATCATGTTGATAGCACTCTAGGGAGTCTTTTGTTCTGAATAGGTGAAAAATTGTACCCACAAAAAGAGTTCCCCATCAGATCAATTCTCTCTAACAACTTTATTGATTAGCTGCAGGAACATTTTTCATTTATTAATTATGAGGAAGATGTTTCAGGGATTCCTTAAAGTTAACTATTGTGATTTTTTTAAAATACTGAATTAACATTGACTGATTTGACTCAAACCGCTTAACAGGTCACAGAGTCTTCAGGCAGGTATTTGGAGTCTCAGCACAGGAAGCTATTAAGTGCCTATGAACATAGGCAGTGGTCTGAATCTTCATTTGGGACTGATTAATTGATTACTTGAAAAAAAAAACATGGCTTGTCCTTTTCAATAATGTGTCAGCATCAAAATATCATCCCATTATGATGGCCAGGCTGGTGATGGTTAATTAATTAATCGCTGCCAGTTAAAAACAATGTTCGACCCAGGTAAATCTTTCATTTATTGAAATCAATTTTGGTAATGGCTTTGCAAAGAGATTTGGGAGCAGAGTCAGGAATATTGGCCAGCTCTTCCTTCCCTCCCCACTCCTTCCCTTCTTCCTTCCCTCTTCTCCCCCTCCCCCATTCCTCCCCCCACCTCACCTACCTCCTCCATCCAGCTGCCCCTGACTCTGGGGTTGGCAGGTGTCTATTAGCACTCCATTCAGCAGTGTGGGTCAGAGGCTCCCTGGGATGTGGATACTCTGTAGGTTGCAGGCTGGCTTCCTCCTCCTCCCCACGAGTTACTTAGCAGAAAACAATCTGACAGCAGACATCCCTGCCAGCTTAATTCCCAAGGCTTCCTGAGGAAGAAGGTTGGGCTGCTTGGAAGAGAGGGAACCTGAACCAAGAAAACAAATTCTTGCTCCCCAGCCCCCAGTAGTATCCCCAGCCCTGTCACTCACCACATCCTTGCTAGACAACATTCATGGCAAGTAACCCTAATCATGAAAGAAGGAAAAAAATGTGTCCAACTTCATCAGTGAACCAGGAACTGTGCTGGACACAAACATGAATAGGGGTCCATCCCTGCCCTCAGGGTGATTCCAGTCTATGGAATCTGTCTTTTTTCAGTTCTAGCAGAACTGAAGAACATGCAGGAGGAAAACTGGTGGTGTGCATTAGTCTGTTTTGATGCTGCTAATAAAGACATATCCGAGACTGGGTAATTTATTCTTTTTATTTTTTTTTCCTTTTTTTATTATTATTATACTTTAAGTTTTAGGGTATATGTGCACAATGTGCAGGTTTGTTACATATGTATCCATGTGCCATGTTGGTGTGCTACACCCATTAACTCGTCATTTAGCATTAGGTATATCTCCTAATGCTGTCCCTCCCCCCTCCCCCCACCCCACAACAGTCTCCAGAGTGTGGTGTTCCCCTTCCTGTGTCCATGTGTTCTCATTGTTCAATTCCCACCTATGAGTGAGAACATGTGGTGTTTGGTTTTTTGTCCTTGCAATAGTTTACTGAGAATGATGGTTTCCAGTTTCATCCATGTCCCTACAAGAGACTGGGTAATTTATAAAGGAAAGAGGTTTAACTGACTCACAGTTCCACATGGCTGGGGAGGACTCACAATCATGGTGGAAGCAAAGGAGGAGCAAAGTCACATCTTACATGGTGGCAGGAAAGAGAGCTTTTTGCAGGGAAACTCCCCTTTATAAAACCATCAGATCTCATGAAACTTATTCATTATCACAAGAACAGCATGGGAAAAAACCCACCCCTATGATTCAATTACCTCCCACCAAGTTCTTCCTACAACACATGGGGATTACAGGAGATACAATTCAAGATGAGATTTGGGTGGGGACACAGACAAACCATATCATGGCACATGGATAAGATTAGGACAAGAGGAGATACCCACCTCATCTCAGGTGCTTCAGAGGAAAAATGGATTTGAATCCAAGGTAAAAGGTTATTAAAAAAATGTATTTCTCATGAGGAATAGGAGATGGTAAAAATGAATCTGATTGGTGAATATGAATGATGCTAGGGAAAATGAAAAGGAAGTAAGAGGCAAAACCAAACCAAACCCCAAAATCCTTGTGGCTGCTCAGGGAGCTCACGGTGGAGTTTGAGGTTTTGGGGAGCCCTGGAGCAGAGTGGGTCATGGGTTAGGGGTGGAGGGTGGAGGGCTGAGTCAGAGGAGCTTGGGGTCCTGAAGAGTCAAGTCGAATATCAAAAGCTTTGAGCCATGTGTTTGATGTAAAAAGATAAGTGAGGGGGGAGGAACACAGATTTGAGAAGACTGATGTGGGAATATGAGGCCACAGGGCTGGTCTGGGTTCTCTAGCAAGAATCAGCCTTCCCAGGACTGGGGAGAGCTCAGCAGAAGGGAGGCAGTGAGGGACACAGGGAGCATGCGACCATTTAAAATAGGTTGAAGTCTCCAGAAAAGTTACATCCCAGGCTCCTCAAAAAACTTGCAAATGTGACCTTAAAACTACTTACTGTTGTTGAGAAATTATGGAAATGAAGATAGGAAAATAACATATTGGCAAAAGTTCCCATTCTCAAAAAGAAAGTGTAGATTCTGGAAACCATAAACTTGATCTCCCCTGACATGCATGCATAGCTCCCTGATAAAATTCCAGATCAAATTATTAAAAGGAAGATTGGAGGCCAGGCGCAGTGGCTCACGCCTGTAATCCCAGCACTTTGGGAGGCCGAGACGGGCAGATCACCAGGTCAAGAGATCGAGACCATCCTGGCCAACATGGTGAAACCCCGTCTCTACTAAAAATACAAAAATTAGCTGGGCATGGTGGTGCGCACCTGTAGTCCCAACTTCTTGGGAGGCTGAGGCAGGAGAATTGCTTGAACCCGGGATGCAGAGGTTGCAGTGAGACGAGATCACGCCACTGCACTCCAGCCTGGTGATAGAGTGAGACTCCGTCTCAAAAATAAAGTAAAGTAAAATAAAATATATATAAATAATAAAAGGAAGATTGGAGGATTTTAGAAATGAATTCAGAGGTTCTTAGTGGTTAAAATAAAATTGCTAATAACAAGCCAAATGAACCATATTTCCTTTCTGATAAGGTTATAGGCTCATGTATCAGAGGCATGACATAATTGTGGATCTTCTCTATTCTAGCAAAGCAACTGAGCTGAACTTGCCTGATATTCCTATGGGCAAATTTATAAATTCTGGGTTGAAACTGGTGCAGTTAGTTTGAATCACTACCAATAAGCATTCTTACTGAAAGAATCTTGATTATTGAACAATGGGAGGAAGTGAGTTTAGAATTCTTTTCCTAACCCTACCTTGTTCAAAGTTTGTTTGTTTGTTTGTTTGTTTTAAGTGAATGAAGGCACAGGAAACATGCTTATCAGATGTCTACATATGATTCATGTCTGGAAGGGATAGTTAACACAATGAAAGAACAAATCAATATTCAAACTTATTCTGTTAGGTTGGAATATGGAAAAAAACTTAAGAGTATAACAGGAATAAACATAAACTCGAGTTCAGGTTAAAAAATCAATAACAAAGGCACAGCATTGAGAATGTATGGCTTGGTAGCAGTTGACATAAAAAGAAGGTGGGAGTTTATCTGACTTTAAGGATACAACAGCATCATGTGACTGGTAAGGAAGCTGATTCTGCATTAGGCACTGTCTTAGTTTGGGTGTCCCTAAGTCAAAACTTGAGATGAGAATTCCAGTACCAGTAATTACTTCGGAAGGTGAACCCAGGAAGCCTCTTCCCATATGGGATGGGGGAAGTGACACGGGGAAGGAGCCAAGAAAGGATAAGCATCAAGTCAGTAGTGAGAAGGGTAACAGGAACATGATGCTGCTGGGAAACTCTGAAGAGGGTGGAGAGCATGAATCTCAGGGCTACCCCAGCTGAGTGGTGAGGGAGCTGGGGTTTTTATACTCCTCCTTTCATTTTGTTACTGGCTGAAGACTCCATTGGGGAGTGTTGACTCCTTGGCACTTCTGACTGTGCACAAAGCAGGCTCTGGCAGACAGAGAAAGTCCTCAGGCAAAGATATTTAGGTGCTGACAGTTAGAAATCAGGCCACCATGCACTAAAATGCTAGGGCTCAAGAAGATATGGGCTGGGCACCAGTGACGTCAGCTATAGTCTCTAAGAATTATATAACAAACACATGTCTGTACTGCTGGTCAGCCATTATCTGGGGTGCTCTATTTAATTCTGGGTGCTACATTGAAGAAAAATATTGAAGAATTGGAGTAGAGAACCAAGATCACAAAGGGTTTGAGGACCATGTCATCTGGAGATGGAACTAAGGAGACCCAGTTTGGAAAAGGAAAAACAAGGGCAGATGATACCTGCTTGACATATTCTCTTGGGTGTCTAACAGACATCTTCAACTTAACATGTCCAAATGGGAGTTCAATGTTCTCCCCTAAAGCTAGAATACCATGTTTTAAATATGCTGGATAAATATAGAAAATACACTACAGCCCCTACTACCACTACCCCTCCATCCTGCCATGGTCATACTCCTCTTCTTTTTTTTTTTCTGTTGTATTTATTTATTTATTTATTTATTTATTTATTTATTTATTTATTTATTATACTTTATGTTTTAGGGTACATGTGCACAATGTGCAGGTTTGCTACATATGTATCCATGTGTCATGTTGGTTTGCTACACCCATTAACTCGTCATTTAGCATTAGGTATATCTCCTAATGCTGTCCCTCCCCACTTCCCCCACCCCACAACAGTCCCCAGAGTGTGATGTTCCCCTTCCTGTGTCCATGAGTTCTCATCGTTCAATTCCCACCTATGAGTGAGAACATGCGGTGTTTGGTTTTTTGTGCTTGCGATAGTTTACTGAGAATGATGATTTCCAGTTTCATCTATGTCCCTACAAAGGACACGAACTCATCATGTTTTATGGCTGCATAGTATTCCATGGTGTGTATGTGCCATATTTTCTTAATCCAGTCTATCACTGTTGGACATTTGGGTGGGTTCCAAGTCTTTGCTATTGTGAATAGTGCTGCAATAAACATACGTGTGCATGTGTCTTTATAGCAGGATGATTTATAGTCCTTTGGGTATATACCCAGTAATGGGATGGCTGGGTCAAATGGTATTTCTGGTTCTAGATCCCTGAGGAATCGCCACACTGACTTCCACAATGGTTGAACTAGTTTACAGTCCCACCAACAGTGTAAAAGTGTTCCTATTTCTCCACATCCTCTCCAGCACCTGTTGTTTCCTGACTTTTGAATGATGGCCATTCTAACTGGTGTGAGGTGGTATCTCATTGTGGTTTTGATTTGCATTTCTCTGATGGTCAGTGATGATGAGCATTTTTTCATGTGTCTTTTGGCTGCATAAATGTCTTCTTTTGAGAAGTGTCTATTCATGTCCTTTGCCTACTTTTGATGGGGTTGTTTGTTTTTTTCTTGTAAATTTGTTTGAGTTCATTGTAGATTCTGGATATTAGCCCTTTGTCAGATGAGTAGGTTGCAAAAATTTTCTCCCATTTTGTAGGTTGCCTGTTCACTCTGATAGTAGTTTCTTTTGCTGTGCAGAAGCTCTTTAGTTTAATGAGATCCCATTTGTCAATTTTGGCTTTTGTTGCCATTGCTTTTGGTGTTTTAGACATGAAGTCCTTGCCCACGCCTATGTCCTGAATGGTATTGCCTAGGCTTTCTTCTAGGGTTTTTATGGTTTTAGGTCTAACATGTAAGTCTTTAATCCATCTTGAATTAATTTTTGTATAAGGTGTAAGGAAGGGATCCAGTTTCAGCTTTCTACATATGGCTAGCCAGTTTTCCCAGCACCATTTATTAAATAGGGAATCCTTTCCCCATTGCTTGTTTTTGTCAGGTTTGTCAAAGATCAGATAGTTGTAGATATGCGGCATTATTTCTGAGGGCTCTGTTCTGTTCCATTGATCTATGTCTCTGTTGTGGTACCAGTACCATGCTGTTTTGGTTACTGTAGCCTTGTAGTATAGTTTGAAGTCAGGTAGCGTGATGCCTCCAGCTTTGTTCTTTTGGCTTAGGATTGACTTGGCGATGCAGGCTCTTTTTTGGTTCCATATGAACTTTAAAGTAGTTTTTTCCAATTCTGTGAAGAAAGTCATTGGTAGCTTGATGGGGATGGCATTGAATCTATAAATTACCTTGGGCAGTATGGCCATTTTCACGATATTGATTCTTCCAACCCATGAGCATGGAATGTTCTTCCATTTGTTTGTATCCTCTTTTATTTCATTGAGCAGTGGTTTGTAGTTCTCCTTGAAGAGGTCCTTCACATCCCTTGTAAGTTGGATTCCTAGGTATTTGATTCTCTTTGAAGCAATTGTGAATGGGAGTTCACTCATGATTTGGCTCTCTGTCTGTCTGTGATTGGAGTACAAGAATGCTTGTGATTTTTGTACATTGATTTTGTATCCTGAGACTTTGCTGAAGTTGCTAATCAGCTTAAGGAGATTTTGGGCTGAGACAATGGGGTTTTCTAGATATACAATCATGTCATCTGCAAACAGGGACAATTTGACTTTCTCTTTTCCTAATTGAATACCATTTATTTCCTTCTCCTGCCTGATTGCTCTGGCCAGAACTTCCAGCACTATGTTGAATAGGAGTGGTGAGAGACGGCATCCCTGTCTTGTGCCAGATTTCAAAGGGAATGCTTCCAGTTTTTGCCCATTCAGTATGATATTGGCTGTGGGTTTGTCATAGATAGCTCTTATTATTTTGAGATACGTCCCATCAATACCTAATTTATTGAGAGTTTTTAGCATGAAGCGTTGTTGAATTTTGTCAAGGGGCTTTTCTGCATCTATTGAGATAATCATGTGGTTTTTGTTTTTGGTTCTGTTTATATGCTGGATTACATTTATTGATTTGCATATGTTGAACCAGCCTTGCATCCCAGGGATGAAGCCCACTTAATCATGGTGTATAAGCTTTTTGATGTGCTGCTGGATTCGGTTTGCCAATATTTTATTGAGGATTTTTGCATCAATGTTCATCAAGGATATTGGTCTGAAATTCTCTTTTTTGGTTGTGTCTCTGCCAGGCTTTGGTATCAGGACGATGCTGGCCTCATAAAATGATTTAGGGAGGATTCCCTCTTTTTCTATCGATTGGAATAGTTTCAGAAGGAATGGTACCAGTTCCTCCTTGTACCTCTGGTAGAATTCAGCTGTGAATCCATCAGGTCCTGGACTCTTTTTGGTTGGTAAGCTATTGATTATTGCCACAATTTCAGAACCTGTTATTGGTCTATTCAGAGATTCAACTTCTTCCTGGTTTAGTCTTGGGAGGGTGTATTTTTTGAGGAATTTGTCCATTTCTTCTAGATTTTCTAGTTTATTTGCGTAGAGGTGTTTGTAGTATTCTCTGATGGTAGATTGTATTTCTGTGCGATCCGTGGTGATATCCCCTTTTTCATTTTTTATTGCATCTATTTGATTCTTCTCTCTTTTCTTCTTTACTAGTCTTGCTAGCGGTCTATCAATTTTGTTGATCTTTTCAAAAAACCAGCTCCTGGATTCATTAATTTTTTGAAGGGTTTTTTTGTGTTTCTATTTCCTTCAGTTCTGCTCTGATTTTAGTTATTTCTAGCCTTCTGCTAGCTTTTGAACGTGTTTGCTCTTGCTTTTCTAGTTCTTTTAATTGTGATGTTAGGGTGTCAATTTTGGATCTTTACTGCTTTCTCTTGTGGGCATTTAGTGCTATAAATTTCCCTCTACACACTGCTTTGAATGTGTCCCAGAGATTCTGGTATGTTGTGTCTTTGTTCTCGTTGGTTTCAAAGAATATCTTTATTTCTGCCTTCATTTCATTATGTACCCAATAGTCATTCAGGAGCAGGTTATTCAGTTTCCATGTAGTTGAGTGGTTTTGAGTGAGTTTCTTAATCCTAACTTCTAGTTTGATTGCAATGTGGTCTGAGAGAGAGTTTGTTATAATTTCTGTTGTTTTACATTTGTTGAGTAGAGCTTTACTTCCAACTATGTGGTCAATTTTGGAATAGGTGTGGTGTGGTGCTGAAAAAAATGTATATTCTGTTGATTTGGGGCGGAGAGTTCTGTAGATGTCTTTTAGGTCCACTTTGTGAAGAGCTGAGTTCAACTCCTGGATATCCTTGTTAACTTTCTGTCTTGTTGATCTGTCTCATGTTGACAGTGGGGTGTTAAAATCTCCCATTATTATTGTGTGGGAGTTTAAGTCCCTTTGTAGTCACTCAGGACTTGACTTGCTTTATGAATCTGGGTGCTCCTGTGTTGGGTGCATATATATTTAGGATAGTTAGCTCTTCTTGTTGAATTGATCTCTTTACCATTATGTAATGGCCTTCTTTGTCTCTTTTGATCTTTGTTGGTTTAAAGTCTATTTTATCAGAGACTAGGATTGCAACCCCTGCCTTTTTTTGTTTTCCATTTGCTTGATAGATCTTCCTCCATCCCTTTATTTTGAGTCTATGTGTGTCTCTGCATGTGAGATGGGTTTCCTGAATACAGCACACTGATGGGTCCTGACTCCTCATCCAATTTGCCAGTCTGTGTCTTTTAATTGGAGCATTTAGCCCATTTACATTTAAAGTTAATATTGTTATGTGTGAATTTGATCCTGTCATTATGATGTTAGTTGGTTATTTTGCTCGTTAGTTGATGCAGTTTCTTCCTAGCCTTGATGGTCTTTACAATTTGGCCTGTTTTTGCAGTGGCTGGTACCGGTTGTTCCTTTCCATGTTTAGTGCTTCCTTCAGGAGCTCTTGTAGGGCAGGCCTGGTGGTGACAAAATCACTCAGCATTTGCTTGTCTGTAAAGTATTTTATTTCTCCTTCATTTATGAAGCTTAGTTTGGCTGGATATGAAATTCTGGGTTGAAAATTCTTTTCTTTAAGAATGTTGAATATTGGCCCCCACTCTCTTCTGGCTTGTAGAGTTTCTGCTGAGAGATCAGCTGTTAGTCTGATGGGCTTCCCTTTGTGGGTAACCCGACCTTTGTCTCTGGCTGCTCTGAACATTTTCTCCTTCATTTCAACTTTGGTGAATCTGACAATTATGTGTCTTGGGGTTGCTCTTCTTGAGGAGTATCTTTGTGGCATTCTCTGTATTTCCTGAATCTGCATGTTGGCCTGCCTTGCTAGATTGGGGAAGTTCTCCTGGATAATATCTTGCAGAGTGTTTTCCAACTTGGTTCCATTGTCCCTGTCACTTTCAGGTACACCAATCAGACGTAGGTTTGGTCTTTTCACATAGCCCCATAATTCTTGGAGGCTTTGTTCATTTCTTTTTGTTCTTTTTTCTCTAAACTTCCCTTCTCCTTTATTTCATTCATTTCATCTTCCATCACTGATACCCTTTCTTCCAGTTGGTAGCATCAGCTTCCAAGGCTTCTGCAATCTTCGCATAGTTCTCGAAAATTGGCTTTCAGCTCCATCAGCTCCTTGAACCCCTTCTCTGCATTGGTTATTCTAGTTATACATTTGTCTAATTTTTTTTCAAAGTTTTTAACTTCTTTGCTATTGTTTTGAATTTCCTCCCGTAGCTCGGAGTAGTTTGATCGTCTGAAGTCTTCTTCTCTCAACTCGTCAAAGTCATTCTCCTTCCAGCTTTGTTCCATTCCTGCTGAGGAACTGCATTCCTTTGGAGGAGGAGAGGTGCCCTGCTTTTTAGAGTTTCCAGTTTTTCTGCTCTGTTTTTTCCCCATCTTTGTGGTTTTATCTACTTTTGGTCTTTGATGATGGTGATGTACAGATGGGTTTTTGGTGTGGATGTCCTTTCTGTTTGTTAGTTTTCCTTCTACCAGACAGGACCCTCAGCTGCAGGTCTGTTGGAGTTTGCTAGAGGTCCACTCCAGACCCTGTTTGGCTGGGTGTCAGCAGTGGTGGCTGCAGAACAGTGGATTTTCGTGAGACCTCAAATTCAGATGTCTGATAGTTCCTCTGGAAGTTTTGTCTCAGACGAGTACCTGGCAGAGTGAGGTGTCAGTCTGTCCCTACTGGGGGGTGCCTCCCAGTTAGGCTGCTCGGGGGTCAGGGACCCACTTTAGGAGGCAGTCTGCCCATTCTCAGATATCTAGCTGCGTGCTGGGAGAACCACTACTCTCTTCAAAGCTGTCAGACAGGGACATTTAAGTCTGCAGAGGTTCCTGCTGACTTTGTTTGTCTGTGCCCTGCCCCCAGAGATGGAGCCTTCAGAGGCAGGCAGGCCTCCTTGAGCTGTGGTGGGCTCCACCCAGTTCGAGCTTCCTGGCTGCTTTGTTTACCTCAGGAAGCCCTGGGTAATGGCGGGCGCCCCTCCCCCAGCCTCGCTGCTGCCTTGCAGTTTGATCTCAGACTGCTGTGCTAGCAATCAGCGAGACTCCGTGGGCATAGGACCCTCTGAGCCAGGTGTGGGACACAATCTCCTGGTGTGCCATTTTCCAAGCCCGTTGGAAAAGGGCAATATTAGGGTGGGACTGACCCAATTTTCCAGGTGCCACCTGTTACCCCTTTCTTTGACTAGGAAAGGGAACTCCCTGACCCCTTGCACTTCCTGAGTGAGGCAATGCCTTGCCCTGCTTCGGCTTGCACACAGTGCGCTGCACCGATTGTCCTGCACCCACTGTTTGGCACTCTCTAGTGTGATGAACCCAGTACCTCAAATGGAAATGCAGAAATCACCCATCTTCTGTGTCGCTCACGCTAGGAGCTGTAGACCGGAGCTGTTCCTATTCAGCCATCTTGAATAAACATCGACCGGTCATGATCCTCTTCTAAAGGGAGGTTGTGAAAGGAGAACTGAGTAAATATGGAATACCAAAATGCAAATGCCAAAAATGTTAATATCTATACATAGAAGTGATTTTGAAGATGTGCTGGGCTTTGATATTGAAATAACTGAAAAAATATACAAAACTTGGACAAATTCTTAATCCGAGGCTATAAAAGAATAACAAAAGGATCCATTTTTAAAAACTAAAGACAATACCATGGATGAACAAATAAGAGATTATTTATGCTGGGTGCAGTGACTTATGCCTTTAATCCCAGCACTTTGGGAAGCTGAGGTGGGAGGATTGCTTGAACCCAGGAGTTCCAGACCAGCCTGGGCAACATGGCTAAACCTTGTCTTTACAAAAAAAACAAAAAACAAAAATTAACTGAGTGTGGTGTCACATGGCTGTAGTCCCAGCTACTTGGTAGGCTGAGGCAGGAGGATTGCTTGATCCTTGGGATGTCGAGCTGCTCAATCCCTGAAGGTCCATAATCATGTCCTTGCACTGCAGCCTGTATGACAGAGAAAGACCCTGTCTCAAAAAAGAGATTAATTACCACTTATGTGAGCATATATTATATGATTAGATATTCCTACACATAGATAGATATATAGATTTATTTAACTGTTAATTATTCATTCATACAGGCATATAAACATTGCAAATTATAGCTGGGTATGACAGTACTGTGGTTTTGATATTAATACAAATTCTTCCCCATTGGTGAAAATAAATTATGGCATTCCCAAGCGATAGACCATTCAGTGATGGAACTCCCTGCATGTTGATATGGAATCATCTTCAAGACCCAGCTTTCTGGCAGTTAACAGAGTCTTCCTCTTGCCATGCTCACTGGCCCAGGGCTTCACTTGGTTTCAAGGCTGCAATGGCTTGAGGATCCTTGTCTTCCTTGTGTTGCTCCAGGATCTTGGTCAGACTACTTATCAACCATATGGCTTGAAAAAAAATCCCATAACTTAATAGGATTCTAGTTTTCCCGAAATGTCTTTCTAATGGGCTTGCTGTGGAGAATAAGTAGGGATAGAAATGAGTTTTTGGAGATTTGGGATTTGATTTTCTTTTGAGTTGGCCTGGGGAGAATGAGAAGCCAAAGATATCTCTAAAACTGTTGTAGAAAGAAGCATTTGTTCTTCTTTTCATTTCATATTATTCTGGCTTGGGACAAAATACTTATTCCTATAATCCCTGCCTCCCTTGAGGAAATCATCCAGGAGGCAATGACCTGGACCAATTGTAATGGACATGTACAAATATGAACAAATGCAAGAGAATAATGCAGAGAAACAAAGAAAGCATCCGCATCCAAGACACCAGGTTTGTACAATTTAGGACAGAAGCTGTGGCCAGGGTGCTCTGGGAATCCTAAGTTAGTGTGGAGAAGAAAAGCTGCCAGCTCTCATCTAGGCTGTTCCAAAAGACTCCTCACGACAGTCAGGATCCCACAGCAAATTGAATAAGCAGAAAGACACGGTTTGACTGGCAGATATAAGGGACATTTTCCAAAACTTAGAGAGAACCGATAGGATGCAGAAAAGACACTTAAATGTCTAGTGCTCAAAAACAAATTCAAATAGAATATCTACCTGTAACATAAAATAAGTTATTTCTGTATAAATCTAAGGAATCAAAGTAAACGTTTGAGGCAGGATGAAAAAATTAGAGCTGACTCTGATGATGTAAGGATTTTAACAAGAACTTCATTGGATTATCTGTTGCTATCAGTACTTTCTAGAGAATGAGGCAGAGACAGGATAGAACAATTTTGTCTTCTTTCTTGCTAAGTGGCTGCCTTGCAAGGGCCTGGAATTCTAGGCAGTTTCAGCACTCTGGGCTTTGTGGGATGCTGGTGAAAGAGTAACAATACCTTGTACCTGAACAAGTCTTTCCTAGTTGCAAAGCCCTTTCTCATCAATTATCTTAGTTGAACTCAACATCACTATGAAAAATGCATTGTGAGGCAACGGGTTCTGCAAAGTGAGGGACTGTTGGCATCTCACAGTGAGAAGTGGTGACCTGGAACACCTGTTTTCTTTTGTGTGTTCTTTGTACCCTACTATGCTATCTGTAAGACCCACTCCTCTTTTCCTAAAATATCTCACCCCTGACCCACCTTTATGTGCAAACTGTCATTCCTGAAGTTTCATTCTTTCAGCACAGATAGCTCTGGAGGCTCCATACCAAGATGAAAATACCTCTAGGAGGATGATCACATTGGCGACATTATCTGCCAGCGAGGATGAGTTTATCTAATTGGACCCTTGGGAGATGGAAGATAAGACAGATATGTTCTGAAACAAGAATGAAGGGAATGTAAAAAAACTGGGCACAAAACACTGCTAAAGACAGAAGGGGAATCCAGACAAAGTGTCCAGAGGAAACTCTGGGACCCAGAGAGCATTTTTAAGGGCATGGAGTGACCCAGAGAAAGTAGAGAGAAAGGCCCTAAGACAAATGTCACTTACATTGTAGTTTTACTGGGAGAAGGTTTAGATCATATGAGTCATGGTAGGTCTTGAGTTTCAATATGGCAGGTCAGCTAAGAGAGGTGAAGAGTTGGGTTTGGTTGAATTAGAAAAGGGAGAACCTGGATGGACAGAGATGTCTGTTGAGGTCAGTTAGCATAGAAAGTTGCCCAAGAACTTTAAATCTAGACAGGGAAGGATATCCCAGGATCTGGAGAATAAGCCCTTCAGAGAGAGAGAGAAAAAACAAAAACTTTACAACCAACTGTGTTGTGGAAGCCTGAGTAACAAGTGTGAGATGAGGGCCTGGCAGAGTGCACATTGAGCAGGTGAAGGTGAGTAGACTGGCCGGATCCACTGAAATGCCCCTGCAGCCTCCAGTTGCAGGAAGTCAGGGACCCAGGTTAAAGACTGGGGTACATAAATGAGTAAAGGCCTGAGCTCTGTTACCCAGGGTACCAGGAGTTAGAAGCCTGGCTTGGAAAGTACTAGAAATTGGAGTTAAATACAACATACCCTTTGACCTACAATTTCACAGATGTTTTTCTACAGATATTCTCATGCATGTGAGAAATGTCATACATACAAGACTATTCACTGTGGCATTGTTAGAAACAGCCTAAAGGTTCTTCAATAGAAGATGGCTAAAAAATTATTGCACACTCATGCAATAGGAAATTAAGCTGCAGAACTTCCTTGGCACTGATCTGGAACAATCTTTAAGAATGTGTCCTCAACATAAGCAAAGAAAGAATGGTATATATAGTGAGCTACCATGTTTTTTGTTTGTTTGTTTGAGACAAGGTCTCACTCTGTGGCCCAGACTGGAGTGCGGTGGCATGATCACAGCTCAGTGCAGCCTTGACTTCCCGGGCTCAAGTCATCCTCCCAGCTCAGCCCCCCGAATAGCTACAGGCTACAGGTGTGTGCCATCATGCACAATTAATTTGTCTGTTTGTTATTGTTGTTTTTGTTGTTTTTGGTAGGGATGGGGTTTTGTTTTGTTGCCCAAGCTGGTCTCGAACTCCTGGGCTCAAATTATCTTTCTGCTTCGGTCTCCCAAAGTGCTTGGATTAAAGGGGTGAGCCCCTGCACCCTGCCTTGTATTTCTTTTTATAAAACATACCTGAGGAGACTTCTGGGGATGAGATCTGGGTGGCTGAGTAATAGATTGGGAAGAAGGTATTCTCAATATACTCTTGTAACCTTGGAGATTTGTACTGTATATATGCATTAGCTATTAACAACAACAACAATAACAACAACAAAAAGGCCTGGAAGGATTAGATGACAGGGAGCAGGAGCCAGAACCCAAAGAAAAGGTACCAAAATGAGAGGTTAGGCAGAGGCAGGCCAGTAGGCTGGGGCACAATGTTGGGCCAGGGTGTCTTACTTGCAACCTCATCCATGTGGTTCTTGGCAAGATTCAGTTCCTCATAGACTACTGGACTAAGGGTCTCATTGCCTTGCTGGCTGTTGTCCAGGGGACCCTACAGTTCTTTGTCATGGAGGCCTCTTCACAGGGCAACTTGCAACATGGCAGTGGGCTTCCCTCAAAGCAAGTGAGAAGGCAAGAGAGAGTGCACAGCCTTTTTACATACTAATATCAAAAGTGACATCCCATCAACTCTACTGCATTCTATTCTCTAGAAGAGAATGTGAGTTCCCAGCCTGGTCCACAGAAGTCAGAAAAGGTGAGGGATGCTAGGTCCAGGAAGGGGTCACCTGAGAGAGCAAGGAGTTCAGAGAAGGGTCAGGTGGCCAGGCAGTTTCCCTAGTGCCCTCCTGCCCTGGAGCCTTAGTTCTTGAAGAAAATTTTAAGGCCACTCAGTCTGGTGGTTCCAAAATATCCTCATTTAATGTAACTGTCAGAGTTAACCAGAACCCTTCTTTAAAAATTCAAATCTGTGGCCCTATTACAGATGCTTGAACCTGAAAGTCTTGGAGGTGAAATGAGGCTTAGCATCATTCCTGTGGATTCTGATGTTCAGCCTGGTTGGAAACCACTGACCTTGATGATCCATTTCTCTCCCAGCTGAAGGGAATTTCCAAGAGAGAGGATGGTGGTGCAGTGCATACTGCAACCCCAGATCAGGCAGAAGGCTGTGGATTTGGGAAAGCACATGTAACAATGTCGTCCAGGATACACTGCAAGGAACACAGGCTTAGAGTCACAAGGGTCTGTGCTTGAACCCAGGTCTGTTATTTGCTACTTATGTCCTTGGAAATGATTTAATATTGTTATGATTCAATCTCTTTATTCCTTACATGGATTTAATAACATCTACCCCATAGTTTAACATTTAAATTAGATAATGCATATGTAGTGGCTAGTGGTTATTACAATTATTGCTCTTCTGTTACTGCAATCTCACAGGAAGGTAAGGACCTTGACAAGAGATGAAGGTCTGTTATCACAAGAAGAGCAAGAAACAAACAGCTGACTTCTGAAGCATTTATTGAAGTCCAGCATCAAACTCTCGGGAGTGTGAGCAAAAAGTGGGACTGGCATGGGATCAGTTTTCTGCAAGTACCCTAATCCTGTGAGTGCCCAGGCCAATTAGATCTCTGACCTAGTGAACATTTAGTGCTTAATCACCCTCAAAATATACTATTTTATCCTTGCAGTGGGATAGTCTTGGGCTTATGCAGTGAGCCACACTGGAGAGAAAATAGACCAGTTCTAGATCTCTGGAGGACTAAGAGAGGTCTGTGATTTTTACCGTATTTAACTGTGCTCCTGATCAGATTGCTTTTCTGGGATTACCGAATGGAAACTTGAGGTAGTCATTTGATCTCTTTCCCTCAGCATGCTCAACTCCATTAATGACTAAAGAAGCACTTTCCTAGCACATTTAATGGGCTTGGGCTTTTAAAGAATCATTCCAGGTTCTCATGATGCCTGGCTGGCCGAGGTGTTAAAGTACAGAAAACTTTAAGTCTGGAGAGGTTTAGAAGCTCATCTTGGCCCCTCATTTTTAAGCAGGGGCTAATTTTACCCAGAGGCCAGCCACAAGCATGAATTTCTTCAGATTTGGAACTTTGGGGAGAGACTTTATGTAAAATGTGGCTGTTGGGTTGCTGCAGCTGTGTTTGAAAAAAATCTTATTTCTATTTTTGCCCTGGTTGCAGAGGGTGGACCAATAACTGAGAAGCTCTCTAAATCTAACACTAAATCTAACTGTTGCATCTGAATTTCTTGCTATAGTTTTTTTCAGGACTACTTCAGTTTAGCTTTATTTATTTTTTCCAGAATGTGAATTTCATAGCTTTGGTGCCTCTACATCTTACATGAAGGGTAGAGAAAAATAGAAGAATAGATGCCCAGCGACAAGGTGAAAAACTCACCAGAGACACAGACAAGCAGTCCTTCCATGGACGGGGATGGATGCACGTTGGGACTGAGCTAGTCCTTGATGGTTAAGCCTCCTCCACATTTCATACAGTGGGGGAAATTGAGGCCTAGAGAAGTAGGAGATTCTGTAGTTAGTCAAGCACCAGAACCCAGGTGTTCAGATATGACTCATTTTGGCAATGTCAGGAAGAAAGGACTGGACAGGAGAAAGGAGATTTGCAGCTACAAAGTTAGTGCTAAGTTTGTTGGCAAACTTGCCCCTAGAACTTTTTTTAAAAAGTGATTTCTAAAATATTATTATATAAGTGAATTAATTTCTATTTCTGTGTAATACATTAACTCAAAACTAAGCAGTTTAAAACAACAAGGAATGATTATCTCCCAGTTTCTGTGGGACTGGAATCTGAGCATGGCTTAGGTAGATGCCTTTGGCTCAAGATGTCTCACAAGACTGCAATCAAGAAGTCAGCAGGGGCTGTGGTCTCATCTGAAGGCTCACCTTGGGAAGGACCTACTTGCAACCTCATCCATGTGGTTCTTGGCAAGATTCAGTTCCTCATGGGCTATTTGACTAAGGGTCTCGTTGCCTTGCTGGCTGTTGTCCAGGGGACCCTACAGTTCCTTGACATGGAGGCCTCTTCACAGGGCAGCTTGCAACATGGCAGTGGGCTTCCATCAAAGCAAGTGAGAAGGCAAGAGAGAGTGCACAGACTTTTTATATACTAATATCAAAAGTGACATCCCATCAACTCTACTGCATTCTATTCTCTAGAAGCAAGTCACTAAATCAGCCCCCACTCAAGGGGAGGGAGGGTTACAAAGGCATGCATACCAGGAGGAGGGGATCACTGGGGCCATCTTGCAGACTGCCTACTGGACATTTGTTTTGGGTAGAAAATCAGGAAAACTCTGAAATACTATACTTCATAGGCAACTTTACCATGAAGATCTTAACTAATTACACACTTTCTTGTGCCTTTTTTCTATATACATATGTATTTTAAAAAATATTTCAAACTATATATACTATGATTGCCTGCACTGTTAACTCAGAAATATTTCATGTATTGGTGTCGATAAACCTTGTTCTACTACATCACTTTTAATGGCTTAACTTTTTTCATCATGTATTTCATCATATGAACTTATTCCACAAATGACTCAGCCACCCTTGCTCCAGCTCTGCATTTAATTTTGTCAAATTAATGTCACAATCATGAAAAATTGTGCTGGGCATTTAATGTGCTAAAGTGCAGCAAATCTCAGCAAGCTCTGTGCCTTCTGGCCAGTCCCTGGGGCTCAGCCTGTAGGTCTCTAACATGAGGGGTTTGAATAGATGGCCACTAAGGTCCCTTTAGAGACCAGAAAGGCCTGTCCCCTGGGAGTGGTGATTCCTCAGAGATGCTACCCAACCCACTGGGTCCAGGAGTTTAGCAGCTGTCTAGGATGCTTTTGTCGATTTTGAGACCTCTGAATCCTTCTATGTCTGTGTAAATATATACAACTTGCTTGTATATATTTATATATATACACAATATATATACAATATGTATACAACTTGCTTCTTTATTTCTTTTACAAAAAAATGCTATAACACTTTGCCACAATTTGCTTCTTTTTTTTTTTTTTTGAGACAGAGTCTCGCTCTGTCACCCAGGCTGGAGTGCAGTGGCGCAATCTCTGCTCACTGCCAGCTCCACCTTCCGGGTTCATGCCATTCTCCTGCCTCAGCCTCCTGAGTAGCTGGGACTACAGGCTCCTGCCACCACGCCCAGCTAATTTTTTGTATTTTTAGTAGAGATGGGGTTTCACCGTGTTAGCCAGGATGGTCTGGATCTCCTGACCTCGTGATCCACCCGCCTCGGCCTCCCAAAGTGCTGGGATTACAGGCGTGAGCCACCGTGCCCGGCCACTTTCTTTTTTAAAAAAAAAATCATAAGCATCTTTCAGGGACAGCTTAGAAATATATGCCCAAACTTCCTAACTACTGTCTGATATTTTTGTAAAGATGTGCTATTGGCCAGGTGTGGTGGCTCACACCTGTAATCCCAGCACTTTGAGAGGCCAAGACAGATGAATTACCTGAGATCAGGAATTAGAGACCTACCTGGCCAACATAGTGAAACTCCATCTCTACTAAAAATACAAAAATTAGCCAGGCGTGCTGGCACACATCTGTAATCCCAGCTACTTGGGAGGCTGAGGCAGGAGAATTGGTTGAGCCTGGGAGACAGAGGTTGCAGTGAGCTGAGATTGTGCCACTGCACTCCATCCTGGCAGACAGAGCAAGACTCTGTCTCAAAAAAAATATATATATATATATATACACATACATTTATATATGCTATCACTTGTTTAGCTGGTCTCTATTGGTGGACATTTAGAATGTTTACAATTTTTTTCCTTCCTCAAGTCTGCTGTGACCACTTACATGCATATAACTTCATGTACCTGTGGGAGCTCTTCTATAGCAGAAATGTTTAGAAATGAAATTATTGGCTCAAAAGGTATGCAGTTTTTAAAACTCTTAAGGTGATCCCAATTTGTCTAATCTCTCCCAAGTCTTTGGCAACACTATGTATCTTTGCAATATTATCTTACTATGGATTTGATTTGCCTTCAACACATTGGTGGGATTATTCACGTTATGTCTGGATTCATAATTTATATATTTCTTCTGAGAAGTGCATGTTTTTGTCCTTTGATTAATATCTTCAAGGAAAAGAACAGCATACTTACCAGGGTGGCAGCCTTAGACAATATCAAATTGTTAAAAGAGAAAAACCCTTTTGATTGCATCTTATTTTCAGTGGTCCTCTCTGCCTACATCTCCTTTTACTTCTTTTTGTGTTGCAAGAATAAGAGAATATGTGATCCGTCTGCAGAAATGACACTAGGTTTCCCTGGGAAACCCATCGCGGAAAGAGACTAGAAGACTTAGGTGAGGGCTAGACTGCAGTTCCAGGGTTAGGCTTCTTGAAACTGCCTCTTAGTGGAGAGGGGTCAGCAGGCTCTTTGTTGGCCACATAAAGCTCTTTCAGCTCCCCACACCCCAATGCTCTATTCTATCACAAGAATGTCTCTATGCTTTGTTCTGTGGCTAAGCTGGAGCGTGTGGTTAGATAAAGGCACAAATCATAGAATATTAGAGCTGGAAGAAGCCTTTGAGATGTAGTTCATTGTGTTTATTTTTACAGGAGAGGGAATGTGGCCTAGAGAGGGGAAGTGACCAAGGCCTGTGCCCAGGCCTCCTGATTTTTGACATTCGCTAGTGCACCCCCACTGAAGCCCCACAACAGGGCAGCTGTGGAAAATGGCCCCAGGACTCCAGTGTTCTTGGCGGATGCTCTCATGAGTGGTTGGCTCTAGGCCCAAGGCTTAATCTCTCCACCTGACTCTTCTTGCCCTTCCATTTGAGAATGGTCAGGGAAGCCCTTCCCAGGAAGATGATCTTTATCATGAGACCTGAAGGAGCCAGAATGCAAAGAAAGAGGAAAAGGGTTCAGGGCAGAGGAATCTGCATGTGCAAATGCCCTGAGGCAGGAGGAGTTTGATCTGTGGAGGAACAGAAAGGAGATCAGTGCAGTGAGAGCAAAGCAGAGAGAGAAGGATCCCGGCCCATATGCAGTAAGCCTTGGTGAAGAGCTTGTGTCAAGTGCAATGGAATGCCAGTAACAGGATCAAAGCAGGAGAAGCCATCTTGTGATTTATCTTGAGTGGCAAAAGTGGAAGCATGAAGAAGATGCAGAAGACTTCTGCAGGTGAGAGATGATAAAGGAATACTGGTAATTGCCAACCTATAGTGAGTGTTAATAGGTACAAGAACTGTTCTAAGAACTTTTATGCTCTTAGCATAAAAAACTGTTCTAACAGCTTTTATGTACATTAACACACATTACTCTCACAGCAACCCTAGGAATAGGAAAAAAAAATGTAGCCGTCTTATAGATGTGGAAACTGAGGCACAGAGAAATTAAGTCTTTTTCCCAAGATCATACAACTAGTAAGTGACAGAGTCAGGATTGAAATCTGAGCAGTCTGGCTGCAGAGTGTTTTTGACCACAGCTCCATCCGGCCTCCTGGCTTCACAGCAGAAGGCAGGGACAGGCCCAGCATACAGGTGCTGATTCTGAGAATGTCACAGAATCTCAAGGGCATCAGATACATGAGAGAAAAATAGGAAGAAAGGGAGAGAGATACTGAGATGACTGGCTTTGCTGAGACTGTCCCCGTAGAGAACACAAAGCTACCAAAATAACGGAGCTTCGTAGGAATGCTCAGCTCACGTTCTCAAGTGAATTGTGGTGTCTACTGCAAATATGGGCATTTAACTTCATGGCACACTGCAGAAAGTGCCCAAATCTCTGTCCCAGGCTCTTGAGCACAGCGTACCCTGTGAGATTCCAGCTCTTGGCTCTGTCAGTCTGCAAGGTCAGAGTGGGGGTCCTGTCAGTCCCAGAGCAATGGAGTAGAAGGCAGAGAGAATAGGAGAATCTATCTCAAGACTACCACTTGGATTAGAAACACCATCACATTCTGGGTCAAATGGAACTGGGAAGTACAATGCTGATAATAAAGAGGGGAAGGCCCAGGAGAAGGGAGCAAAAATGACCATGAGAGGTGAAGGTAGAGCATGGATTCTGGGTCAGAGGGACCAACATGACCAGCTGGACAGAAGACAGAAAGAAGCAAGGTTCTGAGGCTGATCACGAGCTGAAGATGGCTTTCTCACCATGGGGCTGAAAATGGTGGTAGCAGTACAGATAGCCAAGCTAGGAGGGCCAAGTAGGAACCAAGGGAAGCAGGCTTGATCCAGGCCCAGAGATAGGAGGGAGTCTGGGAGACTGAAGGCTAGTGGTCAGGGTAGGAGTAGGTGAGCAGGAAGAGAAACCAGGCAAACAGAGGGTGAGTCAAGATGGAGAGTCGGAAATCAAGCCAGTGGGCAGGTGTGTAGGTGGGAGGTGGTGGGATGTCTCTGGTGAGATGCAGTTTCCCACCCAGAGAGAAAACTTACTATATGCTTCCTCTGGGACGGGACCAACTCCTCAGGGGAGGGAACCCAAGCCTGAAGGAGACAGGAAAGCTGGGGAGGTAAGTGCCTACCCAGCCTGAATAGGGTGCTGGGCCAGAGATAGGAGAAGTTTCTGGCTGTAGTGATTTGGGCAGGGGATCTTAACTGCTCTGCAGTGGCTCACTTTTCAAACCTCTATAGGAGGACTGCTAGATTTCAATCAATATGTATGACATTAGCCACTAAGTAATGCTACATCGGTGTCTTTCAGATCAAACCTGAGTGGCTCAAACACCATGGAGTAGCATTAGGTTCAAACACCATGGAGTAGCATTAGGTACAACTTTTTGAGAGAAATAGGTAAGAAGCATGGCATAACATCAGGTTGATACAAAAGTAAGAGGGAGTGTTCACTGAAGCAAGTAGGAAGTTTGTCTTGAGATTATATAAGAGCTTGGATAGGACCAAAGTGTTCCAACCCAATAGGAAATGGAAAATCTCTCAATAGCATGTTACAGCAGCAGCTTATAGAGGCATTTAGACATTATATGTAAATAACCTGGTGCCGATTGCACTGTACTAATTGCTGGCTGTCAGTGTTGAGTTTTCAAATCACTTCAGGTATGTTGCCAAAAAGCTCAGTTTAAAAGAGTGACACAAACACAGAAAGATTGACAACCATTGGAATGAGGCAACAGAACCAATGCACTAGAGTGCAGGGAAGAAAGAGACTCAACAGGCTTCTTGGCCCCTCCTAATTTGGGTTGCCTGAAAATATAGAGCAGCAAACTCAGTAGTTCTCAACCTTGGTTGCACATGGCAGTCACCGGGGCAGTTTTGTTGCCTGGGTCCCCAGAGATTCTGATTTAATTGTTCTTGGATGGAAGGGTTTTAAAAATTTATTATTTTTAATCAACATATAGTAATTGTACATATTTGTGGGGTGCAGAGTGATATATCAATATATGCATACAATGCATAATGATCAAATCAGGGTAATTAGCATATCCATCACCTCAAACATTTATCATTTCTTTGTGTTGGGTAAAAATCCTCCCTTCTAGCTATTTGGGAATATACAATTAAATATTGTTAATGATAGCCACGTACAGTGCTAAGGAACACTAGAACTTATTCCTTTTATGTAGGTGTAAGTTTGTTTCCTTTAACCAATCTCTCCCTATTCCTCTCTCCCAGGCTACCTTTCCCAGACTCTAATAATCACTATTCTAGTCTCTACTTCTGTGAGGTAAACTTTTTTAGCTTCCACACATGAGTGAGAACATGCAGTATTTATTTTTCTGTGTCTCACTGATTTTATTTAACATAATGTCTGTCCTTCAGGTTCATCCATGGTGTTGTGAATGACAGAATTTCATTCTTTTTTATGAACAAATAATATTCCATTGTGTATATGTAACACATTTTCTTCATTCATCTACGAGAAATAGTGCTGCAGTAAATATGGGGGTGCAGATAACTCTTTGATACACTGATTTCCTTTCCTTTGGAATATATACCCAGTAGTGGCATTGCTGAATCATATGGTAGTTCTATTTTTAGTTTTTTGAGGAAACTTCGTTTTCTATAGCGGCTGTACTAATTTATATTCTCACCAATAGTGTATAAGAGTTCCTCTTTCTTTACATCCTCACCAGCATTTATTATTTTTTTGTCTTTTTGATAGTAGCCATTCTAACTGGGATTAGATTATATCTCATTGTGGTTTTGACTTGCATTTCCATGATGACCAGTGATGAACATTTTTTGATATACCTATTGGCCATTTGTATGTCTTCTTTTGAGAAATGTCTTTTCACTTCATTTGGCCATTTTTAATTGTGTTATTTGGTTTTTTTTCTGTTGACTTGTTTGAATTTCTTATATATTCTGGTTATTAATTCCTTGTTGGATAGTTTGCAAATATTTTTTTCCATTCTGTAGGTTGTCTTTGCACTTTGTTGATTGATTATTTTGCTTTGCAGAAGCTTTTTAGTTGGATATAACCACATTTGTCTATTTTTGCTCTTACTGCCTGTGCTTTTGAGGTCTTCTCCATAAAATCTTTACTCAGACTAATGTCCGAAGCATTTCTTCTGTTTTTTTTTTCCCCAGTACTTTTATAGTTTGGGGTCTTACATTTAAGTCTTTAATCCATTTTGAGTTGATTTTTGTAGAAGGTGAGAGATCGGAGTCTAAGTTCATTCTTCTGCATAGGGATATTCAGTTTTCCCACCACCTTTTATTGAAGAGCTGTCTTTCCCCCAGTGTGTAATATGTTCTTGGTGCCTTTGTTGAAAATCAATTGGCTGTAGATATGTGGATTTATTTCTGGGTTCTCTATTCCATTCCACTGGTCTATGAATCTGTTTTTATGCCAGTACCATGCTGGCATAAAGTTTTAGTTACTTATAGCTTTACAGTATATTTTGAAGTCAGGTAGTGTGATGTTTTCAGCTTTGTTCTTTTTGCTCAAGACTGCTTTTTCTATTCAGGGTATTTTATAATTCTATACAGATTTTAATATTGTTTTCTACTCCTGTGAAGATGTCATTAGTATTTTGATAGCGATTGCATTGAATCTGTAGATCACTTCGGGTAGTATAGTCTTTTTAACAATATTTATTCTTCTAATCATGAACACAGGGTGTCTTTACATTTTTTTGTGACCTCTTTAATTTCTTTCATCAGTGTTTGATAGTTTGCATTATAGAGATCTTTTAACTGCTTGATTAAATTTCTTCCTAGGTATTTTTTTGTAGCTGTTGTAAATGAATTGCTTTCTTGATTTCTTTTTCAGCTAGCTCATTATTGGTATACAGAAATGTTAATGATTTGTGTATATTGATTTTGTATCCTGAAAGCTTACTAAATTTGTTTATCTGTTCTAACAGTTCTTGGTGGAGTCTTTAGGCTTTTCTCTATATAAGATCATGTCTTCTGCAAACAGGGACAATTTGACTTCCTCCTTTCCAACTTGGATGCCTTTTATTTCTTTTTCTTACCCAGTTGCTCTGGCTAGGACTTCCAGTACTATGTTGAACAATATGATAAAAGTATGCATCCTTATCTGGTTCCAGTTCTTAGAGAAAAAGCTTTCAACTTATCCTCATTCATTAAGATGTCAGCCATGAGTTTGTCATATATGGCCTTTATTGTGTTGAGGTATGTTTCTTCTATAACTTGTTGAGAGATTTTATAATAAAGGGATGTTGAATTTTATCAAATGCTTTTCATGCCTCTATTGACATAGTCACATGGTTTTTGTCCTTCAGTGTGTTGACGTGATGTATAAGATTTATTGATTTGCATATGTTGAACCATCCTTGAATCCCTGGGTTAAATCCTGCTTCATCATATTGTATAATCTTTTTGATGTACTATTGGATTTTGTTTCCTAGTATTTTGCTGAGGATTTTTGCATCTATCTTTATCAGGGATATTGGCCTGTGTTTTCTTTTGTTGTTGTTGTGTTCTTCTCTGGTTTTGGTATCAGGGTAATGCTGGCCTCAAAGAATGAGTTTGGAAGAATTCCTTCCCCTTCAATTTTTTTTCCTTGGAATATTCTGAGAAGAGCTGGTGTTTGTTCTTTTTTAAAAGTTTCATAGAATTCTGTAGTGAAACCATCCAGTCTTGGGCTTTTTGTTGTTGCTGGGAGAGTTTCCATTACTGATTCAATCTTGTTGCTCATTATTGGTCTGTTCAGGGTCTCTATTTCTTCTTTGTTCAATTTTTGTAGGTTGTATGTATCCAGGAATTTATCCATTTTCACAAGGTTTTTAAATTTTTTGGCATATAATAGTTTCTAATGATTCTTTGCATTTCTGTAGTATCACTAGTATTACTTTTTTCATTTCTAATTTTATTTATTCGTAACTTCTTTTTTCTTAGTCTAGCTAATAGTTTGTCAATTTTATTTTGTCTTTTCATAAAACTAATTTTTGTGAAACTTTTATATATTGTTTAGTCCCTATTGTGTTTGTTTCTGATTTGATCTTTATTATTTCTTTCCTTCTACTAATTTTAGGTTTGGTTTGTTTTCACTTTTCTAGTTCCTTGAGGTGCATTGTTAGGTTGTTTATTGAAATCTTAGAAAGATTTGATGTAGGTGTTTATTGCTATAAACTTCCCTCTTAGTGATGCTTTGGCTGTATCCTATAGGTTGTAGTTGTGTTTCTTTTTTCATTTGTTTCGAGATATTTTAGGGCCAGGCGTGGTGACTCATGCCTGTAATCCCAGCACTTGGGGAGGCTGAGGTGGGCATTTCACCTGAGGTCAGGAGTTCGAGACCAACCTGGCCGACATGGCAAAACCCCATCTCTACTATAAATTTACATGTATTTGCACAGTTACCAAAGTTCCTCTTGTTACTGATTTCTACTTTTATTCCATTGTTGTCTGAAAAGATATGTGATATAATTTCAATTTTAAAAAATTTGCTAAGACTTGTTTTATGGCCTAACATATGTCTATTCTGGAAGATATTCCATTTGCTAATGAGAAGAATGTATATTCTGTAGCTGTTAGATGAAATGCTCTGTAAATGCCTGTTAGGTCAATTTAGTCTATAGTGCAGTTTAAGACCACAGTTTCTTCAGTTTCTGTCTAGATGATCTGTCTATTGTTGAAAGTGAAGTGTTGAAGTTCTCAACTATTATTGTACTGGAATCTCTCTCTCCTTTTAGATCTAATAATGTTTACTTTATATATCTCCAGTGAACCAGTGTGGGGTACATGTACATTTACAATTGCTATATTCTCCTACAGAGTTAATCTCTTTATTGTTATGTATTGACCTTCTTTGTCTGTTTTTACAGTTTTTGACTTAAAGTGTATTTTATCTGATACCAGCATAGCTACTTCTGCTCATTCTTGGCTTTCATTTGCATGGAATATCTTTTTTCATTCCTTCACTTTCAGTCATAGGTGAAGTGAGTTTCTTCTAAGCAGCATATAGTTGGGGTTTTTAATTCAGTCAGTCAGTCTTTGTCTTTTAACTGTGAAATGTAAACATTTACATTCAAGCTATTAATTGATGAGGACTTACTTTTGTCATTTTTATAATTGTTTTCTTGTTGTTTTATATATTGTTTGTTTATTCCTTTTATTATTTATCTCTCCCATTGGTGGTTTTCTTTTCTTCTACTTTTTTTTTTGAGACAGGGCCTCTCTCTGTCACCCAGACTCGAGTGCAATGGCATGATCATACCTCACTGCAACCTCAAACTCCTGTGCTCAAGTGATCCTCCCACCTCAGCCTCCTGAGAAGCTGGAACTATGGGCACATGCTACCATACCTAGCTAATTTCTGTATTTTTTGTTGAGCTGGGGTCTTACTATGTTGCCCAGGCTGATCTTGAACTCCTGGACTCAAGCAATCCTCTTATCTTGGCCTCCCAAAGTTCTGGGAAGTAAAGGCATGAGCCACTGTGCCTGGCCAAGTTGATGGTTTCCTGTAGTGATAAGGTTTGATTCCTTTTTCCTTTTTCATTTGTATATCTGCTCTACCAGTAAGTTTTATACTTCTGTGTGTTTTCATGATGGTAGTCATCATCTTTGCTTTCATATGTGTGACTCCTGTCAGCATTTTTTGTAAGGCTCATCTAGTATTGATGAATTCCCTCCAGTCTTGCTTGTCTGAGAAAGACTTTTTTCCTCCATTTATGAGAGATAGCTTTACTGTATACGGTATTCTTGGCTGACAGTTTTTTTTCTTTGTTTTAGCACTTTGAATACAACATTCAATTCTTTCCTGGCCTATTAGGTTTCTGCTGAAAAATATGCTATTAGTCTGATTCCCTTACATGTGACCTCATGCTTTTTCTCTTGCTGTTTGTAGAATTCTCTTTGACTTTTGTCAGTCTTTGTCTTTGACTTTTGTCAGTTTTACTATAGTGTGCCTCAGAAAGGATCATTTTGGGCTGACTCTATTTGGGAACTTTGAGCTTCTTGAATCAGATGTCCATATCTCTCCCAAGACTTGGGAAGTTTTCAGCTATTATTTTATTGAATAGATTTTCTATGTCTTTCTCTATATCTTTCCTCCTGAAACTTCCATTATGTTAACAGTTGTTCACTTAGTGATGTCCCATAAGTCCTACAGGCTTTCTTTATTCTTTTTTTTCCTTCTTCTTCTTTGTCTGACTGGCTTATTTCAAAAGATGTGGCTTCAAGTTCATAGAGTCTTTCTTCTGCTTCATCTCATCTATTGTTGAAACTCTCAATTGTATTTTTTATTTTATCCCTTCAATTCATTAGTTCCAATATTTCTGTCTGGTTCTTTTTTATTACATCTATCGCTATTTCTCATTTAGGTCATGAGTTGTTTTCCTGATTTCATTGCATTGTCTATCTGTATTCTCTTGCATATCACGGAGTTTCCTTAAGATAATTATTTTTAATTTGTTTTCAGGCATCTCATGGTTTCCTTTTCTTTAAGGTCTGTTACTGGAGATTTATTATGTTCCTTTAGAGTTGTCATGTTTCTTTACATTTTTGTGTTTTTTGTGTCCTTACATTGATATCTGCATATCTGGTGGAACAGTCACCTCTTCCAATATTATGGAGTAGCTTTTGTAGGGATAGATTTTATTTTCTGGTAGATGTATCCTGTAGCATTTGTTGGGTAGGTTGATTTGGCTTTGGTTCTGGGTGGGTGCAGTAGTGTAGTCTCTGTGTAATTTTTTTCAGCTGTAATCACTGCCAGTGGTGTCTACAAGTGCTTCAGTGGCCTAGGCTGTAGGTTTTTTTTTTGGAGGCAGTGGTGCAGCTTTGCTGGGGCTGGCTCTCAGGCCCTGGGGGAGCATGCACAAACCACAGTGGCTTTGCTGTGGAGAGGGGGTGAGGTTACTGGCAGGCACCAGGCAAGCCAGTCCTCAGTCCCTGGGGGCATGGGCAATGTGCAGTTTCTCTGCAGGGGGTTTGGGGTTACTGACAGCAATTAGCATTGGGAGGGCTGGTCGTCTGTCCCTGGGGAGTCCCTGGGGAGTCCATGCAGCATTCGGTGGCTCTGCTGGTGGAGGCGGCAAGGTTGCTGGTGGTGGTGGGTTGCTCTCAGCCCCTGGGGAGCACATGCATCAGCTTTCCTGATCCTCGGCACAGACCCCTGCTGCACTGGACCACCCACTACCTGGGGTATAAGGTGTTCTTTGGGCTTGTGTGCTGGGTTTGTGGAGGCAGCTGGGGTCATGCATGGCACTGGAGCTTTCCTCAGCATGGTAAGATGATAGTAGGTTCACCACAGGGATAGGGAGATGCAGGGGTTACTGGGGTTCAGGGCAGGGTGCTCTGTGGTAGTGGCTCCCCTCTCAAAATGGTGCCATGCCATAGCAGCCTAGATCCCAGGGAATGTGGAAGACCCAACATAATTTCACTCTCTGGAGCAATGCAGATGCATGGACTCCAGGCAGTTCCTTATACTGTGCTAAGGGGCTGCAAGCACCATGGAGCTTTGCTGTAGCTAGGATTGTAGGCATCTGTGATAGCATTGGGGACCACCGGGGATCTCCCACTTAGCTTTTCCCTGCAAAGTGGGGTCCCTCTTGGCTCTGAGTTGATCCCCACCAGGTGCTTTGCCTCCCTCTCTATGCTGCCATCTAGAGTTCTCATGTTTCTGAGGGTCTTTGTCAGTTTTCTTGCTGAATTCCAGTGTTCTCCCTTAGAAACTTCACTCCAAGTACAGTCATCTATTTGTTATTCTGGTCCTTCTTTGCAGAGGAGGCAATATTGGGCACCTCTAGTTAGCCATCTTGTTGGAGTGGGAGTTTTAAAAGCTCTCCAGGTGGCTATAATGTGCAGCCAAGTTTGTGAACCACTGAGCCAACTGCAAGGCATTGACTTGGTTCAGGTATGGTGAAGAGATTTCCTTTTGCAAACTACTAAGCTTGAGGAGCACTGTTCAAAACGCTGCTGCTTTAGGGGGGAGTGCTTATTGGCAGTAACAATTGATTGGAATCAAGCATGGGAGAATTTCAGCTGACTGGATCCCTGCCCCTTGACTTGGGAGATGAATAGCCTTTCCAGAAGGCACCTCCCATTGGCATCCTATCCCTTGAATAATTTAAAAGTGAACTTAAAGTCATTTCAGGAAAATACGTACCAGCTACCTTGTGTCAGCATGGACTGTATCAAATCACCAAATGGACCTTCCCCACCTCTCTTTTATACTTTTTATGGAAAAACTCAGTTCCCCTCCAGCCAAATGTTACTGATGAAGTTTGTCCATGCCCCTAACTTCAATTTCTTACTCTTCTGCCCCTTTTTTTGGAGCTTCAAGGGCCACTAACTGGCCTTTGGAAGCCACTCCTCACTCTGACCTCACCTCCCCGGATGGCATGGAACATGGCAATTTTCTCCTTGGGTCATCAAGATTTGTCCATGTCAAAATTCTTCAGACTCCTGATAAATCATGTCAGATAGATAGGTTCGGACATGATGGTAGCTTAGTGAGTTAAATATAGCACACCATCTTCTGAGGATCAGATGTTTCACAAGAGGATGGCACTAATTAAGGTCCAGTCAGTGGGACAGGATGAGATAGGGAGTAGGAAGAGACAAGCAAGTCTTTTAAACATGACTCAGATCTCACAAGTGGTTTTATCTGCCTAAGATCATCAAGAATAAATGAAGGAAGGGGAAATGGGGAAAAATTGTGCGTATGGGGAACTAGGGTGGGAAGGGACAATATTGGAAAGGGATAATACTGGAAGGAAATTTTAGGCTGTGGTTGGAGTTTCTTGTTTCCTTTGAGAGAAAATTGTTCAACCATTTCCTTTAAAAGTGTAAAGCATAAAATTAATCTACAAATCTAGATCTGGTGTGGGAAATGAGATCCCCAAAGAAATACAAGTTTGAGATTTTGGAATGGTGTCTGTGTGTGCGTGTGTGCACAGAGATACCTTCTATACTAAAATATCTGCAGCATGATCAGGACAAAAATTGTTAAATTCTAAAGGTATATTAGGAAAATTTAGTTTATCTTGATTCATTTTCTTAAAGGAAGAGAATTAGAGATTTAGAGCTTGGAGGAAAACTATAATCTTAACCAGAGGTTGATAGTGAAGAAGAAAGAAGAAACCCAGAGACAACCTTTAAAAAGCAGACTTCTATAAACTGAAGGAATTCATTAAGAAGTTTCTCACTACCTAATGGAGAAGAAAAATCAAATGTGTAAAGAAATATGGGAGAAAAACAGGTGCCCTTTAAATATGCAGCTCAGGAGCCTCAGGAAAAATTCTGGAACCTAGAAAAGATAGGAATGGAATGAAGATGGAGATGTATTCACGGATCTATGAAAGGAAGAGGTGAGAACAAGTCAGGCAGAGAAAGGAGAGGGAGAGAGGGGAGGAAAACAAATCACAGAGGAACAAAGAGGTGGTCTCATCCTGTGGACACAAGAGCAGAAAGGTTAGACAGGCTTTTATGAAATTTTACCAGAAGCATTCTTCATTTGCATTACATGAAATAAAAATACCATTCCCAATGGACAAAGAGGGCAAGCAGGTAGCAGAAGGATTCAAAATAGCACAGGTTTTAATGTGTAGTTTTACATCTGTCTTTACTAAAAGTTGCTACATGTTGATGTAAGGTCTGTGGGTTACACTCAGAAAGCAACCACAAGCAGACATTTTGTCTCATACAGAACCAATTCCCAATAATTCTGAAGATTTCTGATCCCCTTCCAGCCAACTAGTGATAGATGAGTACAGTAGAACACTTCTTTTTTGAGGCTTTCCCTTGTCTTTAGCAGTTGGGCTTGTTTTGCAGGCATAGAGTCTCAGCCCATGTGTCCTGGCCAGAGCCAGTATACTTGAAATAGACCAGACATCCTTTGCAAAAAGCTGCCTGAAACGAAACCCACAGGGACTCACAACACTCAATTTGAATGGACCTGAGAATTGGCAGGGACCATTGGGGAGAAACCAGCAATTATTCTGAGCCTTCACAGAGAAGTGGTGTTGCCTCAGGAGCTCCACAAAAAGCAAACACGATGTCCTTCTTTTAGGAAGCAGAGAAAGATGACCACATTCCTTATAGCCTGATAAGCTTAACCTGGCTTCTGGGGAAGATGCTAGAACAAATCATCAAGCAATCAATGTGCAGTCAACCAGAAGGGGGCAAGGCTCAGGGAGCTTATGAACACAGCCGTGTAAAGAGTAAATCAAGTCGGACCAATTTAATTTCTTTCTATGATAGAGTGACAGGCCATGTAGATAAGGTGGAAGCAATAGATGTAATCGACCTGAGGCCTCAGCAAGGCATTTGCTTCTGCCCCACGTGACAGGCTCAGTGACAAGCTGGCTTGCTGTGGTTCAGGCCAGGGGTCAACAACCCCAGAGCTTACAAGATGATGGCCATGGATTCAGCTCTTGCCATGTGCTCCCCCTTGTTGCTCCACTGCCTCAGTGAGTCGGTGTTCATTGTCACACAATTCTATTTAACAAACCTGTGTTTTGTGCCTACTTAGGGTTTGTTCACCACTAGCACTTAATAAATGTCTCTCAAATGAATGAATGCTTAGGCATACGAGCAGCAATGTTAGGAGACTGGAGCAAGGAAGCTTAACCCCAATCCACCCCCTTCATTGCAAACAGACAACCAGCAAATACTTAGCAATTTGCTCCTCCATCCATACAAATGCCAGAATCCGGTTTTGTGTTTATACAAAAGACTGGGTGTATGCAGAGGTGAAGGAAGGATCTGCCTCCCAACATTTGCCATTTTCTCAGAATAAACAGAGAGAGCGAGAGAGACAGGGAGAGAGAGGGAGAGAGAGAGAGACAAAGAAAGAAAGCCAAAAGGAAGAGATGTTCTTTAGATTACCCATCTTTATCATCTGTAGTGTAGATGATAGACTTTATAATGCAAAGTATCCACGGATCATAACAAAGTAGACTAAATTGAATAAGTCACAGAAAACAGACTAGTTCAATGAAGACACATGAACAAGACTCAAGAATGACACTGAACTACTCAGGTACAAGATTGGTCTTTGTCCACATTGTAGGTCAGGCTGGACCCCCAGATGGGGAGAGAAGCCACATGGCTTCAATGAATGGCAGAAGGCAAATGCCATCTAGCCAGGAAGCCAACGCTCTTCAGTGCCCCCACAGAGCAGACCTTATGTGGTTTTTAGTCCTGTTTCTTAGGAAAGATGAGGAAAAACTGGAATGAGTACAGGAAAAAAATGACTGAAGTGATTTAATGGATGGGGAAATATTTTGAGGCATTAGAGAAATAGCAAAAGCAGTTAAACTAAACAGAAGGCTATCAGGTATGACAACTGTTGTCAAGGACAAAGGAATGATAAGGGAAGTGCAGATGATTATTCTCTATCTTCCCTCTCGTAAGAAAAAAGAAAATGAAAGATTTTATTTTAAAAAGCTTTTTTTTGTTTCAAAATAACATACACACACACTTTAAAATTAAAAAATGTTAAAAGACTTAAAAACAGTATTCCCCTGTCTTGACTGCTCTCAAGTCCTGCTCCCAAGGCAGGTATTTTTAAAACTCTTTTAGCAGCTTATTTAGTTATTTACCTTCAAATAATATGCTTATATTGTATTTCTTCCCTTTATCAATGTTTTAATATTGTTTATGAATGTTTATTACCCCTCCCACTTTCCCATCCATGTAGAGTTACATAACAATTTTGGGTTAAATCAATGTTTAAGGATACATTGTTAAGACTGGGTAGATACCGTTCACTGCTGAGCCACATAGTGTGCTACAATTACATTTCATATTTGTGTGTTTATCTTGGAGTTAATAATTGTCTCCTTTCATTGCTTTAATTTGGGTTCTGGTTGGCTTATTGTTCTGTGTATCTATCACAAATTCTTCCCAAACTCTCTAACAGAGCTGTAAATTTTCTCCCTGTATTACCTCTCACTTGGAAAACGTAAAATATATATATATACTTACTTGGTTTTCTTCCTGAAGACCTCTGTCTTCCTGCTCCAAGATGAATGGGTTGTTTACTAGGCATGTTGCCCACCTGTCATTTTGCAGCCACCATTTCCACTATCTGTTAATGTCCTTTCCCCTCTGTACTAGTCTGCTAGGTCTGCCAGGTCTGCCATTAAAAAGTGCCAAGCACAAACAACAGAAATTTATTGACTCACAGTTCTGAGGCTGGAAGACAGAGATTAAGATGTCAGCAGGGCCCTGCTCACTCTGAAGGCACTAGGAGAGGATCTGTGCTGACTTCATTCCTAGCTTCTGGTGGTTCTTTCGTTGTGACAGCATCATTTCAATATTCACATGTCGTTCTCTGTGTGTGTGTGTGTGTGTGTGTGTGTGTGTGTGTGTGTGTGTGTCTGTCTCTTCACATGGCATTTTTCTTATAAAAACTTGAGCCATATTGGATTAGGGTCCCACCCTATTCCAGCATGATCTTATATTAATTAATTACATCTACAATGACCGTATTTAAAAATAAGGTCACATTATGAGGCACTGGGGGTTAGGACTTCTGCATATAAATTTTGAGGGGATGCAACTCAACCCATAAAAGCCTCTCCCCCATATTTCTTGTCTCCTGTATCTCATGTCCTGTCTTTCTTGGTTATTCCCTTATTGGGAAGGAACATGTTTCAATAGCTTCTTTCTGAAGGATAAATTAGAAGATTTTGTTCCATAATGGGCATGGTTTTGGATAATTTGGCTACACTGAAAGTTCTAAACTGAAAATTACTTTTCCTTGGAGTTTTAATGGGGCTGTCTTAATGCTACACATCTTTTGTGTTGCTGTTGAGAAGTCTGACGCCATTCTGATTTCAAACATTTTATGTGAAAGCCGTATTTCTCCTTATGGCAATTTTTAAGGTCTTCTTATCCCAGGTGTTCTGAAACTGGCATGTTTCATTGTATTAAGCACTTAGTTTTCCCTTTTAATTTGGAAACTTGTATTCTTCTATAGGAAGCAGTTTACTTTTATTTATTTAATTATTTCATCTCTTCCATTTTTGGTTTTAATTCATAGTGATTTCTTTTAGTAGGAAATTATTTCCTAAATTTATGATCATTATACTCCTGTTTTCCTTTTTTTTTTTTTTTGAGTTTATTCATTCTGGAAAATTTCCTTCTCTTGCTTTTTAACTTTTCCCTGGCTTTTCAACAACTTTTGGTTATATAATTTTAAGAGCTCTTTGATATTTTCTGAATATTGTTTTTAAAAAGAAACTATACTATTCTTTTTTCATAGATATAATATCTTTTCTTCTTTCCCTGAGAGCATTAACTACTATAGAGTTTTTTTAAGAGTTTTCTTCTGTTCTATATATTTTTTGTTATCCTGAGTTCCTTTTTCCCTGCTAGATTGTCTTTCCTATTGGATACTTTCCCAAAATGACAGGTTCTCTATGTTAAATTTCAGCCTGAGCTACTATAACAGAGTCCCCCACAACCTAACTTCAATATATAATTTTATTTTCCTGTCTTATACTTGTGCAGATATAGGTTTTCATGATCATGTGACTCTGCCATTCTCAACAGATAGCTTTTGTCTCTGGGTCCAAGTTGGCTACCTCAACCCCCACCATCACAGCTGCATCCAACCCACAGGGAACGAAGGAAAGGAGAGAGGAATACATGCCCATGGCTTTCAGGGCATGACCTGGAAGGGGCACACATCACTTCTGATCACACCCTTTTGGCCAGACACATGGCTGGTTGTCACATGGCAACAATTAGCTTCCAGGGAGAATGAGAAATGGTCTCATGTTAGGTGGCCATATTTCCAGCTAAAACTCAGGAATTTTTTAATTGAAGAAAATAGATATCAGTAAAAAGCAGCAGGCTTTGCACAATCCACATAATACAGAGTTTACAGAAATCAGTCCAGCTATTGAAGGAGAAAGAGATTTAATAAAGGGAATTGAGTGTTTTCAAAATCACCTAGAGGACTGGGCTCCAGGATTTTATGCTGAGCTCCTAACAACTTCAGAGACTTACTTGTCAAGGGACTCCTACCTTTGCCAAATCCAGAGGGGAAGGGAGACAGGAGGCTGTAACAGGAAGAATTGAATTCAAGAACATTTTGTCAAAGATGTGATCCAGGGATTAGGACGCTGCCACAGCTCACTACCACCTCTTACAAAGCTGGAGACTGGTCCTGGGAAGACTGCTGTCTGAAGCTTTCATCACCTTGCTTGCTGGCAGAAAAGATAGCCCTAAGTGTTAGGAAGATGGCCTCTACCTCCCTTCCACCTTTCAAAATTGCCAGATGCCTCTTATTGATGGAACCAAATTCTCTTCTCATACCCGGGCTGCAAGGAAATCTGGGAAATGTCACTTTTAGCTTTCCAGGTTTTAGAGTACAGCAAGACAGACTTCGAGGAGGCAGACATAGAACTGAGGGCCAACCCCACATGTCCAAGACTCTGGCGATTCTGTCCTGTTCATTAGTCTTTACTAGTAGGGCAGAAACAACAGATGAGGTGGGAACCCTGCTTTTTTACTTGAGGGTGGGTTCCCCAAATGTTATCAAAGATTGTCTCTTCTCTGGGACTTTCTCCAAGAAGAAACCTTCAGTCTTCAACCTGGGGTTATAAACTGGTTACAAGCATTCAGAGACCTGGAAAGGTCAACTCCTGGTTACAGCCCAGCCTCACCCTGCCCTCCCTCTACCTGAAGTCTTTGAAATAAAAGTCTCAGTCCTTCACCTAAAAATTCATGTAAATTTTGTAATCGACTCAATAATAAATATTTGTTTCAATATAAAAAAATCTCTGCTAAATTTGCAGGTGAGTTAATGTTTCAAAAAGATGTTCCATGTTTAATTTATATTTTAAAAACTATCCTCTGGCACAAGGCCACAGACCCTTCCCCATCCCCACCTCTAGGTATATACCTTCCAGTTTGAGAAATGCAAACCCAGATTATTTCTCTAATATTCTAGGATCCTACAACGATTCTTCGCTTCTTAGTAGGTAGGTAAAAATGAAAAACAGCCAAGGAAACGAAGAGAAGCTTGAAGAAGAATGACCCTCTTCCTTTTTAAAAAATAAATCATAGCAGGAAAAAGCTGGAATGGAAAATTCAGAACAGTGATCAATACTTAGAGAAAAGAAACCAAAAGGCCAGGTTTTATTGCATGATCCATGCACTGTGTCCAAGAAAGCAGCTAACTGTGAACACAGGTTTCCAGGGCTAGGAGGAGGTAAAGACAGACAATCTCCCCACCCCTTTTCTTTTTAATGAAAGGAGCCAATGAGAACCCGCTGGAAGTAAATTCAGTGCTTCTGGAAAATGCCATATGCCTGCTTCAGGAAGCCCCCAGCCTACGTTTCTTACTGCAGGAACGCCAGACACAATAAATCATGCATTGTTTTCTTCCAGCCCTTGGACTGGCTGACGGTGACATGTCCAAGACACCCTCACCATTGTGTTTGGGTGTCAGGCTGGGCAAAATCAGTTGGTACAGACCTGGTGAGAAAAACAAAGTGGAGCCGTATGTGGCCACTTGAAAGCAGGAACATGTACAGCGACACTTCTGAGTGGGAGAAAAAAGGACAGAAAGGTGAGTGAGGAAGAGAATGCTTGGATTTGTGTTGCAGTTTGTGGGTTAAAGAGCACTTTGACAGACGTGGCCTCCTTCAGCCCTCTCAACTCTGTTGGAGAGCACCATTTTTGAGATGAATAAATGCAATCTGAGCAAAGTTCATGAATTTATTCAATGTTGCAAAGGCAAGTAGACTCTGGATTCAAACACAGGACTGTCAGATTGCCAGATGGATAATCTGTTAACTACACTCCTTTCATGTCTGAAAGAGAGAAGCCAGAAGGCTTTGGAGCTTAGTCCCAGCTCTACCACTGAAGCTAACTGTGTGGCCTTGGGTAGTTTACTTACACTCTCAGTGTCTTCCTCTGCACAATAGAGATAATAATAGCAGCTACCCCACTGGACAGTCAAGGGGATGAAATTAGATAATACATGTAAAGTATTTAGCACAGGGCCTGGGACTTAGTGAGATGTACTAGCTACTCTTGCTATGCAAACCCCTGGGAATTGTAGAAGAAGAGGAACATTCAGTGAAATATGGGACAGAATGGAATGTCATTCCAGATAAATGACTTACGATGCTTATCAGATTTATTTCCCAGCCTTCCTCTATTCTGCATGGAATCACAGAGAGGTACACTTCTCAGGCTTCTTTGCCAGGCAGTGTCCATGTAGTTTTGGTAAATGGGAGACTATATTAAGCAGTGTTCTCTGGAGAAACAGAACCAATAAGAGATAGATGATAGATAGATAGATAGATAGATAGATAGATAGATAGATAGATAGATGATAGAGATAGACAAGTAGGTGATTGATAGATGATCATAATAGATGATTGATGGATAAATGATAGATAATAATGATAGATATATAGATGATAAATGATTGATAGATAATAATGATAATAGTTGATGATACTTTGATAAATAATAGATAGTTGATTGATAGATGATAATAGATGATTGATTGATAGATAATAGATGATACATATAGATTAGATAGATAGATAGATAGGTAGATGATAGCTTTAAATCAAGGAACTGGTTCATATGATTGTTGGGGCTGACAAGTCTAAAATTTGTCAGGCAGCCTGGCAAGTCTACACATTCAGGCAGAAGGTGATGGTGCAGTTGTAAGGCAGAATTTCTTCTCTGAGAAAGCTGTTTTTGCTCTTAAGGCCTTCAACTGTTTGGATGAGGCCCACCCATACCACCGAGGGTAATCTACTTTCCCTAAAGTCAATCGATTGCAGTTGTTAGCCTTGTGTATAAAATATCTTCACAGAAACACCTAGATTAGCATTTTATCAGATAACTGGGTACTGCAGAATAGCCAAGCTTACACATAAAACTAACCACCAGAGAGGCATGGCCAGAGCCGGGAGAGGGCACGGAGAGGTGAGGGCAGGCCTCCCATCTCTGTGTCCCAGAGGTGATGGTGCACCTTCTGGGCAGCCTTTCAATCCTGGACTCAGTCTCACTAAGCAGCCAAAGCCCATGGTTCCAGTACCTTTAGTTGGCCTGGCTTCACACCCTTCTCCCATGGCCTCTCCAGCCCTAGGGTGGCAGTGGCTTCCTGCTCTGACCAATCTCTGAGTTGTCTCCTTATCTCAGTTTGGTGTTCTTGGCACTTCCATTGCCTGGGTCACCAATTCCCTGTGTGTAGGACCTAGCATGAGTTCTGCCTTGCCGCTGACTGGGAGGACTTTTTGGTTAGAAAGGTCTTCACTCAGCTTTCCTTAAATTGCACTGTGTGCCTTCCAGTCATGCAAGTTAGTTCTGGGGATGAGTTTTGAGAAGTGAAGAAGACAGATGCAAAATGAAGACTTGTCCCATGACCACCCTCATAGCTGCTTAGGTGGAGCAATGCTGGATGGGCAGAGAGGATAAAGTCACGGTACTGACCTCCCGAGGACAGAAGAAAGACCATTGCCCTGATCCTGGAGGACTCTGTTTACTTGTTGGCATTGGCTTCTCCAGAGTAATCACCATACCTGCATGTCTTAATGAGCAGCACAGCACCACATGTGTACAGCCCCTCTTCTATCAAGACCAAGGCTGTTCTGGGATAGTCCTCTGGCTGGAAGAGGTATAAGCAGTGAGCAGCTGCTGACGGTCACAAGTCTCATGTCTCTTGGTGTGCACTGGGAGCTTCTGCCTGAAGACACTAGGGCTGGCCAGTGAGGAAAGTTTAGGAGCAAAGGAGCCAACCTCCTCCCCACACCACATCTTTCCCTGCTTTAGTTTTCTCCAAAGTGCTTAGCAATCTCTGCCATACTGTTGTGTTGATTATTTATGTGCTTATCTCTGTGCTCAGGGCTACAAGTTCCACAAAGGCAGGCAGTTTGGTCTCTTTGCTTACTGACCACATCTTTCCCAGAGCACCTAGCAGCACCTGGCTCAGAGTAGATGCCCATTGGATTTCAAACGGAGAGATGTGTCCTTGCCTTTTCAATCCAAAAGAGGTGCTTTCAGGACCTGCCTTCTTCATCAACTCTGAGCAGAGATGCTAATAGAGTCCAGGACTTGTCCATTCTTCCAGTGCACCCTCTTGCCCACAGCAGCCCAGAGTGGGCTCTGTGGTAGCCCCAATACCACATCAGGCAGGGGCAGGGGCAGGGAGGAGGTTGGGAGAAGGACAAGAAAGGAAAGTTGTTTCTGTAGCAGGAAACACCTAAATCAGAGACTGAAAGTCAGAGGGGATTGTAGAGGGCAAACTAGTTGGAGGCAACATGCTGTCTGACAGCAGATGTCCCCCTTTCTCTCCAGCTTTGACATCATTTAAGCTCTGTTCCCTTTCATCTCCTCTCGTCATCTCTCTGGCACTATCCCTCCTCCAGGGTTAATGAATCACAGAAGTGGAGGGGAGGGCAGAAGCCACTGGGGCAATCCACATTTCCAGGGCCCTGTTTCTCATGCCCCTTGAAGCTGTGGCCTGTGTAAACCACAAAGCACAGACATTCAGTAGTGATGATTCCAGCAGGCACTGGGACTCCAGTGGCTTGTCTAGTACTAGCTGGAGAGAGTCATCTTTTCACTTCTGGAACCCAGCACACCTCTGCTCTCCCCCACTCAAGCCTGTGTGCAATGGCTCTAACCCAAAGCAAGAGACTGCCCTTCAAAACCTTTTTACTCCCCGAGGTCTAGATGAAGTCCCACTTCTCCAATCACTCCAGCTTCATAGACAAACATTTCTTTCCGAAAAGGCAAAGGCCACATCATCACTGTTCTGTTTTTTTCTTATGTGCTTCTTCCTATCTCAGGGACTTTAAAACCACTTTGCATTTTCCCCATCTCTTCCCAAGCCTAGCCTAGATGTGAGGACATAGCACATGATCAACCCATAATGTTTCTTCCGTCGCTTGATGGACCTAACTGTGGGAGAAGCCATTTCCTCCCAGTGCTCCAAGAGTCAGATAACAGAATAAAAAGCCCCAAAATACTTAGAGTTTAGCCAAAGCTATCAGCCATCTGTACTCATTTTAATCATAGCAAAAGTAACACATGTTTGTTTTAGAAAACTTGGAACATACTGAAAATAATTTTTAAAAGCACATGTATTTTGGTGTATTTCCTGCCAGTGCAAATATGCACACATTTTCAAGGAAATTGGAATCATACCATATAGTTTTCTATCCTTCTTTTCCCTATACTGTTTATGGGGACACTTTTCATGTTGTTAAATATCTTTCAGAGGTGTCATTTTTCATGGCTGCAAAACATGCCACCATATGAATGTGGCTTGCCATATTGTCCTATCGCCCTATCGTTGGATCTTCCAGACACTTCCTGTTCCCAAGGGATCCCTGGAATACTCAGTCCCTACCCACCCACCCCATCTTTGCCTTCAGGCCTCTGCTCCACCATTTAGCTGCATGGTGTGTCTATTAAGGCCCTATCTATTTAGGCCCTGCCTTAGCTTGACCAGCCCTTCCACCAAGCTCCCAACCTCTCAGCCTTCCAGAGAAGCTAATCCTTAGGGTTTTCTCTGCCACCATTCATTAAACTCCCCCCACTCCCAGGTCCCATGGGTGCACTCTCATCCACTCTGCTTTAACCAGCCAGCCCTCTCCTTAGCTCCAAATACCCTGACACCCTAATGCCAGTGCCCATTTATCAATCTTATCTTTCTTGCCCTCTTTGTAGTACTGGACCTTTGATCCCTTCCCGCTTTCTGAACCTCTCCCCTCCCTTGTTTCTATCTCTCTTCCTCTCCTGTGCTGGTATGTATGTGTCTACTCCCCACTGGGCATGTACCCCAGGACTTATCCTCATCTTTCTTTCCTCTTCTTGACCAACCTTGTTGCACCATTGGGATGTGATAACAAGGGCTGAATAAGATGGTGCATGGGAACAGGAGTCCCCTGCACGTCTACAAGTGGCCGAAATTTGGCTCATGCTGTCGTCCCTAGAAGGCCTGAACTAAAACCTTCAGAGCCTCCTCCTCCATTTCGGAAGGGCTCCCTCTAGACCAGGGGCAAGCTTGTTTTATTCCTAAAGGATGAGTTCTCCTCTCTCAAGGGATTTTAGGGGGCTGAGCAGAACTAACCAGCTCCAGAGCAAATGGCCAAATTCCTAATTCCTAAAGGGCTTCTGGGTCTGACTGCCTGGATTCACTTTTTACCTGAGCAGTCTTGGAGCTTGGGTAAGTTATTTATCTCTTTGTGCCTCAGTTTCCTCTTTTGGAAAATGGAGATGAAGATGAGTAATGCACATAACATGCTTAGAAAATATCTGCCATGTAGTAAACTTCTGTAAATATTAGCTGTTATTACCAATGGCCAAATTCTTCTCTCAGGGAGATGAGGAGGCAAAAAAGCACCCCTACCTCCTTCTACTTCTCCACTGCCCCAGAACAGAGGGAACTCTGGGGATCAGAGAGGGATGCCGTGGACCAAATACATCCAGGAAGGTGGGGTTCTGAAGGTTTCTTTCCAAACCTTAGATATTTGAATTTGTAAGGAGATGGCTCTGATTCATCTCTCATGCTGGATTGTGAGATTCTTATAGACTAGGACTATGCTGTGCTCATCTTTGCATCTCTGCACATGGCAACCTGCCCACAATAGGTGCTCAACAAATGCAACAAATGAAATAAGCTGAGGATGGTATCAGAAAAAAAGAAAAGTAAGACTAAAGAAGCTGAGAGTGAAGTCATCAGTATTTGAGATTCTTCCCCCATCTAGGAAGTTAGCTTCCTGATGCTTATGGAGCTACAGCTGCTTGGGCTGAAGAGAACAAAGAGATGTGCATTCTCAAACAATAGGCATTTTTCTTTCCATTATCCCCTGCTGTTGATTAAGAGGGAGGAAAAAAAAAAGGAGTCAGTTTCATTGGACATGATTTTAAGATGTTGAAAAATGAGTACCATAGGCTATTATTAAATTAAAAACAAGATTCAAGCGATACCCCAGGACTTCTCAGGCATTTGGTTGTGCATTAGCTGGACAGAATGCATTAGAACATTTCTATAAAACATGAGATGGAATTTGTGAAAAACCATATCTTGACTCAGAATTAATAAAGTAGGAAAAATGATACACCTTGTTATGGGCATAGAGCAGGCCCTCGGCCAGATGGTGAGGTCAGCATGGGTCATCTCACGGGCTCCTGGCTTTCCTTCGTGGATCCCTTTCCCTCTTGGGTGCTGCCTCATACCTTTGGTCTACTGGGACCCTTGTGCTGAGCAAACTCCCAATCACGAAGGCAGCTGGACAGTGAACTGTGTCCCAGAGCTCTCCTCAACCTCCCTCACCCTTTTCCTCAGCAAGCTGGCCAAAAATATATATTGCCGGTGTCATGGGTTGAATGATGTTCCCCTAAATTTCACATTTACCTGGAACCTCAGAACGTGACCTTATTTGGAAACAACGTCTTTGCAGAGATAGTTAAGGATCTCAGGATGGAATCATCCTAGATTGAGGGTGAGCCCTATATTCAATGACGAGTGTCCTTATTAGACAGGCAGAGGGCACACAGAGAGATCCGAAGGGAAGTGGGCCATGTGAAGACAGAGGTAGGCAGAGAACAGGGTGATGCTGTCACAAGCCAAGGAATGCCTACAACCACCAAAAGCGAGAAGAGGCAAGAAAGGAATTATTTCCTAAAGCTTCCAAGGAAGTGCAGCCCTGCTGACACCTTGACTGTGGACTCATAGCCTTCAGAACTGTGAGAGAACAAACTCCTATTGCTCTAAGCCACCAAATTTGTGCCAATGTGTACAGCAGCCCTGGGGAATCCATACTATAGAGGCATGAAATACTAGTGACTGAAAATAGGTAAACCTGTTACCCACAGAAGCATTTTACACTTTAAATATAATTAACTGGAGAGCTGATCCCTTAAACCCAAAGGAACAAATCTCAACTGGTAGAGTTTTCAGCACAATGGTCAGCCATTCGGTTTTAGGTCTTTTCCAAGTGCATCATAAACCACCCCATGAAGATAACCAATGCATCTGTCGATGTATCCTGAGCAGGTGAGTGTGAGCCCCTTAGAAGGTGGTAAGAAGTTAATGGGACTAATGTTTCAGTTTCCCAAAGTGATTGAATCATGGTTGCTTCAGATGAAGATTTCATTTCAAAGAGGAACAATTTAGGAGGTATTTAGAAATTATACTAAAAATAGTTAGAAAAATAGGAATGATGTTTGGCAAGAAATTTGCTCTTTGATCTGCAAATACTGACTGATCTATCTTCAAAGCACTGCATGGACAGGTAAGATGTAAATACAAATATGATCTAAAGCAGAGGGTGAGCAACTTCACCTAGAAAGTAGTCTTGCAAGAAAAAGAAATAGCCATGAATCTGATCAAACCTTCAGATTTAACTACTAATTTATATTAACATAGGGAAGACTAGACCATTTTAATGGACACCAAGAGGAATCAGTCACAAATGCATCTTAAACTTTAACTACATGAAAATCACCTGGAAAGGCAGGTGCAGTGGCCCACAACTGTAATCTCAGCTACTCGGGAAGTTGAAGCAGGAGTATTGTTTGAGCCCAGGAGTTCAATTCCAGGCTGGGCAACATAGTGAGACCCCATCTCAAAAAAAAAAAAAAAAGAATAAAAAAAGAAAATCATCTGGAGAGCTTTTGGGAGCTAGGCAATTCTGATTCATGAGTTCTGGGGTGGGACCTGCAATTTTGCATTTCTAATAAGCTTCCAAGTGATGGAGACCACACTTTGAGAACCACTGCTACAGAAGACAGTTTTTTCCATAACAACAAGCAAAATTACAAGAAAAAAAAACAAGCGGAGAAAGAACGTGTATTTTAAAAAGATATAAGAGATACATCAACCAATACAAACTGTAGTGTGTGTGTTGTGTGTGTATGAGACAATCAGAGAAGTTTGAATACCAAATGGATGTTTTATGATCTCGAGAAAATATTGTCAATATTTTAGGTGTGATAATGTTTATTTTAAAAATAATTCTTACCTTGTAAAGCCACACACTGCAATATTCACAGGTAAAATAATAAGAAGTCTGAGGTTTACTTAAAAACTTGGGGAGTAGGCAGGCAGGGAGCATTAGTGAGACATGACTGGCCATGCGTTGATCATTACTGAAACTCGGTCATGGGTGCATACTATTCTCTCTACATTTGTATATATTTGAAATTTTGCATAATAAAAGTTTAAGAATAAATGAATCAAGCAGAGGGCCATCTTTCGATTCATCTAGACTTTATGCAGGACCCACTGTGTACAGTATCTTCACATGTATTTCTTTTAACTCTCACAACACAGTCTTTTTATGGTGGTTCAGATAGACTGACTTGCCCATTTTTACGCTGCTAGTTAGTGTTAAAGTCTGGAATTCATGGTCAGGCCTCCTGACTCAACACATGGTGCTTATTCCATTGTATCAGATTTCATCACACTTAAGGAGGCAGAAGAATCACCTTGGGAGCTTATTTAAAACTCAGATTCCAGGTCCCCACCCCCAGAGTGTCTCTGATCCAGAGGATTTGGGGTGAGGCTCAAAAATGTGTGTTTTCAATAAGTCTCCCAGGTGACTATAATGCGGGTGATTTGGGGACTGCACTTTGAGAAACACAGTCTTAGGTTGTTGAGCCAACTGGAATGAAGAATAGTAGAGCACCCAGTTTCCCAAAAAAGACATCTAGGTTCAGAACCCCGAAGTCCCAAGAGACAATTCTACCAATCTTTGATTCCTTCTGTAAGTATTAGGGTGATTAATTCAACTTCAGCTGGATTTCTAGGCCCTTCCACAACTGCTAAATGATTAATGCTCTATTCTGTAGAAGTAACAGGGTTTGAGTCACCTGGAACACTCTCTTCAAGGGCCCAGGGCTGAATGGCACAATTAACGCTGAAACAAGCACCCTGTGCCACACTTCCCTTAGAGGAGGAGCTTCCCAAGGCTGTGAATATCAGCTGTTTTTCCCTTTGCCAAACAAAAGAAAGAGTTTTTGTCTAATTCTAATCTTGTCTGCTGATCCCTGCCAAAGACTTTAATGAACATTAAAGTTCTGGAAATTCTCTTGGAAATGCTAATAGAGCAGCTGGTGGGGCAAGTGTGTTGGGGGAGGATGTCACAAATTTTCTTCAGGAATTTGGAGAGGCAAAGATGATTTCCCTTCTGATACCACACCTCGTGGTCAAAGAAGGCACTGACACAGTCTCATTTTTGCTAATGAGTACAGTTCAGAAGGCAGATTACACCTTCTATTTCATTGGTTCTGCACCTCAGCTACATGTTCAAATCATCTAGAGAAATGTAAAATCTCTGACTGTGTAGCCCCCTACTCTGGACTGATTATGTCAGAATTGCAAGAAAACTCAGGTGTCTGCAGTTTAGAACTTCCCATGTGATTGTTCAGCCAAGGTTGAGAACCATTCCCGATGCTCTAACACTGTCTTTCCCTTTGAAACTCTGCTTCTAGACAGTTGGTACCTGAGCTCCAGGGACTGGATATCAGCCTTCCCCTTTGTCTTCCTCAGCATCCAATACCACTGGGTGTAGATGTTGTCCTCAACAAATACTTCATTTACTCAGGAAGTATTCATTGGACCTACTATGTGTCCAGATGTGGGGAATATGAAAATAGTAATGAAAGAATTAAATAGCAACTCAAGATATTTTTCTGCAGCTACTTATAAAATATACACCTACTGAGGGATTTCAGAAGGGAGAGCAGTTTTGGGGGTAATCCTAGGAGGCTATACCTAAGAGCTGGGCCTTGAGGATGTGGAAGATTTGGGCAGTGGAAAGAGAGATAAAGGGAGGGAGAGAAGGCCTAGAGATGACCCCCTCAGATAGGCAGAGAGGCCCCACTCAGGACCCAATGCTAAGCTTCGTGGTGTCAAGTTCTTCCCTTCTGCAACATGCTGGCATTTTAGGACATCTAATTTCTACTTCCAGAGTGAGCATCCAGAGATCTACTGCAAACAGGATAGTACTGTAAGTTAGGAAACCATACAAGGATGGGCAAGTCTCAACCCCTCTGGTCCATTGTCTCTGTTAAATAAGAAACAGAAGCTAAGAGAACTTTAAGTTTCTCTTTCCATCAATTTGCTGAATAAATTCTCTAATTCAGGTCCCAGAGCCATGAGACATAGACCCTATTTTTAAAATAAACTTTATTAAGGTATAATTTATATATAGTAAAATGCATTTAAGTGTAAATTTTGATGAGTTGTGACAAATTTATATACCCATGCCATCACCACCATAGTCAAGACAGAGGACATTTCCATTATCCCCCAAAGTCCCTCTAAGTCCTTTCCCAGTCAATTGCCACGTTCCTCCACTCCAGCCCTAGATAATCATAGATCTACTTTCTGTCATTATAGATTAGATTACCGTTTTCTAGAGTTAAGCATATGTAATCTGTAGTCTTTGATGTCTGGCTTTTTTCATTCAACATGTTTTGAAATCTATCCATCAGTATGTATCAGTTAGTTCATTCCTATATAATGCTGAAGAGTATTCCATTGAATGGATATACCATAGTTTGTTGACATATTCATCTGTTCATGGACATTTGGGTTGCTCTCAGTTTGGGGCTATTAAGAATAAATCGGCCGGGCATGGTGGCTCATGCCTGTAATCCCAGCACTTTGGGAGGCCAAGGCAGGCAGATCACCAGGTAAGGAGATCAAGACCATCCTGGCCAACATGGTGAAACACCATCTTTACTAAAAATACAAAAATTATCTGGGCGTGGTGGTGCGTGCCTGTAATCTCAGCAACTCAGGAGGCTGACACAGGAGAATCGCTTGAACCAGGGAACAGAGCAAGGCTCCGTCTAAAAAAAAAAAAAAGAATAAATCTACTCTGAACGTTCATGTACAAGTTAATGTGTGAATATGTATTCTTATTTATTTTGGGCAAATACCTAAGAATTAGTTTGTGTGGTTTCATGGTAAGTGTATAAATAACTTTGTAAGAAATTCCAAACTGCTTTCCAAAGTGGCTGTGCCATTTTTCTTTCCCACCATTAACATGTGAGTATTCCATTTGATCTATATTGTTATCAACTCTTGGTATTGTCAGTCTTTTAAATTCTGGCCGTACAGATTTTGTTTTGATGTTTGATTTTAGGTTATGCCTTCAGAAGGGCCCTTAGAGCATTTCAGTGGAAGCCCTGTATTATGCTGCTTGGATCCAAGATGAGTTCAGGTGTCTCAGGGTTCTTTCAGGTCCAAATACACTAGCCAGTTTCACCAGCAGTTAAGAGCAAGTGAGCCCGATGACTTGATGCCATCTTTACCACCCATACATGAGTCAAGCTTTAAGGTCCTCTGCAGTCAGATTTCACAGTCCTAGTGCCACAGCTAATGCCTCCCTGGGCTCTCCTAGTGGGCTACTGACACATTCTTTAATGAAGAGAGGTGGCCTTTGAGTACCAGGAAGTTCTTCTTCCCACTCATGGCAACCCCTTCATCTGATTATATGTTTTAATGAAGGAGAATGAGGAGAGAAAAATGAGTGCCAGACGTATCCGGAATGGGTTGGAACAATAATTACATTCTGCAGTGAAATTTCTAAAATGCTCCATTCAATGTGCTTTGGCAAAGGCTGGCAGGAGAGAACTGTGTGTTCCTGAAAACAGAACTAAGGAAGCACAATTTAAAGCTCTAGCATAAAAACATGCCTACAACAACTGAAGAAAGCCCCTTCCCTTTTTCAAAAGAAAAAATATAAATTGAAGCTCAGTGAAGAGTGAACATTTAGACCTCCCTGGTAATGGATTCCTTCCCACACTGGATTCTAAAACAGTAAGGGAAGATAACAGGGTGCATCCAACCTCCTCAGCCCCAGGGAAATTTAACTGGGTGAATATTGGTTGGATACCTCACCAGACTCCAGAAACTGAAGTTCCCTGATCGGGCAGCTCTTTCTTCCTCAGCCAGGCTGTGATTTGTCTACAACTGAAGGCAAAGAGCTGAGGGTGAATATGAGCTGCATCTCTGGTCTGTGAGAGTGACCACCAGGAAGGCAGTGCTGGCAACACTCCCAGGGGCTCAGATGCTCCCTTAGAAGGTGACACTCCCAGGGATCCAGATGCTCCCCTAGAAGGTGACAGTCCCAGGGACCCAGATGCTCCCCTAGAAGGATGTCAGGTTTCTGCCTACAAATTCCAGTATTTCCTCTGTACTCCCCAAAGGGATGGAGGCCATGTCAGCCTTACATGTGGGCACCAGAGGCCAATTTTAAGTGTCCACTGGCTGTGGCCTTTCCCCGTCCCACAGTAGTCTTATCCCTGTCCTGACAGTTTGTATGGACAAAACTTCCCCTGAAGCTCAGAATGTTGAGAGGTTTTCTAAGCATGTTCCAAGACCTAGGGCTTCTTAGAGATGACATGGAAATGTCCCCCCCCACCCCCTCAACAAATCCCCGTAGGATTCTATAACAATTCCAAGGTCTGTGCCTTTAACAAAAGGCAGAGAACAGGCATTTTAGAGAACCCATCCAGAATCAGATTTTCTGGGTCCAAATTGTAGGACTTTCCTGGTAGTTAGGATTCTCCAGAGAAACAGAACCAGTATATATTTTTATTACAAGGAATTGACTCAAGTATGGAGGCTGAGCAGTTCCAAGATCTGAGAACCAGAAGACCTGGTGCTACAAGTCCTAGCCAGACTCTGAAATCAGAAGAGTGTGCTTCGGTCTGTGTTCAAAGACAGTCAGGCAGAGAACAAATTCTCTCTTGCTTAGCATTTCATTCTACTCAGGTTTTCAAAGGATTGGGTGAGGATTACGCGCATTCAGGAAGGCAATCTGATTTACTCACTCCACAGATTCAAATGTTAGTCTTATCCAGAAAGACCCAGACTAACACTTGACCTAATAACCAGGCACCCCATGGCCTAGTCAAATTGGCACATAAAATTAACCATTATAAACGTGAACAAAGTCACTTTGCCTCTCTGTGCCTCAGTTTCCTCATTTATAAAATAGGCGTGATCACAGCCCCTTCCTCACCTGGTTGGTGAGTTTAAGGAGGCCAAATACACAAACTACTTGGCAGAATGCTTGGAATGCAGTAAGTGCCTTAGCTCCTGGGGAGGGGAGAAGTAGGAAAGAAGCAAAGAGTAATTGGAGAAGGGCTTTCTGGGCTAATTTATCACAAACTTAACCATTTCTTCATCCTTACCACTAGAGTTCCTTCTCTCTTCATCTCTCTTTCTCCATTTGTAGCAGCTCTGATATCTACATTTGAAAAGGTTCTGATTCTCCCTAGGGACAGTTTCTTCACTTCTCTTTTTTGTCAGCCTCTCTTCATGGAGAATCTAATTTTTCCACTCAGAATTTCTGATGAAGGTGAAGGCAGAGAGAGGGCTGAGCATGTCATGGGGACATTATTGTCAGCAGTCCTGATGTTGGATGTTGTGGGAATGGTGTGACTGCCTCCCAACTGCTGTTGACACAATGCAAGAAGTCCAAAGGCCTTTTTCCCAGGCTGACCCAGCACCTTGTGCTGCTGAGCTTATTCAAATGACCATAGCATTAAATATCGTCGTGGAGACAGTTAATGCAGTAATATTACCAGCCGGGAATATGCCTTACAGTGGAAGCCAAGAGAGGCAAGAGGATGTAGTGTGGAAATGGTTTATGTGAAAGAAGTCTTCCCTTTACACAAAAATATCTAAAAACTATTAATTTTGGGCAGCAGCAAGGAAGAAATACATGAAAGGAAAATTGATTTCTATTTAAATGGTATGTTTTCATCACCTTTCTTCAGAGCCTAAGCATTCATCTTTGAGTACCTGTGCTAATTGATTTTGAATGCAATTCAACGCGATCGCTGTAGAATAATAAATCTCAGGGCAAAGAGGATAAAGGAGGGAATTTGAGCCACACAGGAAGTGGTGTAACATGTGGCATCTAAAAGGTGTGTCTGTGTCATCCTGGGGTGAGCTCAGGAGCAGTATTGATGGGAGGCAGGATAGTCCAGGCAGCAGGAGCTGCTTGTTTGTATAACAACCTTGAACTTGAACTCCTCCAGCTGATCCGGGGAGTGCCAACTGCTGGGCCACTGCCTGGGGCTCAGGCGACCTGTCCCCAAGCATGCCGTGGTCCTCTCTGAAGGAGGAAGGCACTCTTGTGGCTACTCTCCCATTCTTCCTTGTAGTACCTGTTGCCTTCTTTCTTTTCTAGCTGCCCCACCACCACCGCTCACAGCCCTGGTCTTCCTGGCAAGCCTCCTTCTTATTACCCCTTCTCCCTAAAGTTCGTGCCCGTTCCTCCATGGGCTGTCACTTTAGAAGGCAAGTGGCTGAGCTGGTCCGTGGAAGATATAACAGAACCGTGCTAGAGACCCTGAACTCTACCAGTGATGGGGGAATGAATCTCAAAATAAGAGTCCAGGCTCCATGGCTGGCACAGGGGGCAAGTAGACCCTTTGGGATTCATTTGGGTAACCCCCTAAGGGTGCCTGACCACTTCTGCAAGGGCCATGCCATTGTTCATCCCCGGGAGAGATGAGGCAGGAAGCGGTTGGCAGGAGGGTGAGGGTGCAAGATTGGATAGGAAGAAAAGGAGTCAACGAGGGCTCTTAGCTACTCAGTGGCCATGTGGCAGCTTTAATGTTTCTTTCTTGAGCAGAAATATAGCAGATAAAAAAAGAACCACAAATCCATCAAAATGCCCTGTGCAAAGAAGCTGAACAATCACAAAAAAGTGTTGTGCCCATTCCTGAAAATAATTCATGGGAACTTGGTCCAATCTCCATGCATCGGGTCAGCAGGTGACTCAACTCGGAAGGAAAGAGCAGATGATGTGGTGAGTGTGCAGGAGCCCAAGAAAAGCTGAGATTTGACCGGGCACGGTGGCTCACGCCTGTAATCCCAGCACTTTGGGAGGCCGAGGCAGGCAGATCACAAGGTCAGGAGATCAAGACCATCCTAGCTAACACGGTGAACACCCGTCTCTACTAAAAATAGAAAAAATTAACTGAGCGTGGTGGCGGGCGCCTGTAGTCCTAGCTACTCGGGAGGCTGAGGCAGGAGAATGGCGTGAACCTGGGAGGCGGAGCTTGCAGTGAGCCGAGATCGTGCCACTGCACTCCAGCCTGGGCAACAGAGCAAGACTCCGTCTCAAAAAAAAAAAAAAAAAAAAAAAGAAAAGGAAAGCTGAGATTTGGAGACCAGTGGTGGTCTGGTGGGCTTGTGCAGTAGTTAGCCATTCTGTTTGCACAGGACCAGTTCCAATCCGCATCATGATCAAATCTTTATACTGACCCACTTGCATTCCTGGAACTTTGATGTGGCAGGGCTACTCTTGAGCAGGACTGAACTGTCTCCAAGCATTTTTCTCTAAATGATTGAGATCAGGAGTTTATTTCTGAGAATGAACAGTCCTATCCAAGATGTATCTACTTAACCCAGAAGCAACATGTATATGAGATCAAAATACAAAGCCATTGCAGTCAGTTTGGGCACGAAGGCAGTTAATCCAAATTTCCAATGCACAGACAAATCATCCCAAGACAGGCTGAATTATTCATGAACTTATTGGTTTATGTTTTGTATAGATATCGCTTTATTCTTCATGGTAAGCAGTTTAGTTGCCATGTAAGTATGCTGAAAATTCAAATAATTATTTCTGTTTACACAACATGAAATGAACTGGACCCTCATGTCCTACATCTCTCCCCATTGCTATCTCTTTCATTCATTCATTTATTCACAGTCTCTATCCTCTTGCAGTTTACCACTTGGTGGGGGAAAGCAAGCATTAAGCAGATAAGCATTTCTTCCTGTGTTGTGGGGCTACGATAAGAGAGATTTAAAGCAAAAAGTCCTGCCCCTGGCACAGCCGAGTCAAGCTTTCATTTTCTCCCAGGCTTGCCAAGCTGCGGTCTCTGTTTCTGTCTCCCCACCTGCCAACCGCCCAGGTGGCCCATTGATTTCTGACATGCCGTGATGTAAAATGGCACGTCGTGGTATCATTCGGTGCAATGTTGACAAAGGTAAAAGAAAACCCCTTCTGGCTCATGCTGAGAGTTCCTTCTCTTACACCCACCTCCCACTGTAGCCAGTTCCTGAATTGCATTTACAGCGAGAGGATGCGGCAGCAAAGACGCCCCACGGAGGGAGGAAGAGAAATGAAATTTCCCTCGGACCCATTGATCTCTCCTCTGAGCAATTTACTAGTCGGGGAGGTGGAGAAGCGGCAGGAGAAGCGCTTAGGGCTGCTCTTTATCTCACTTCTGAGGGCTGGGGACATCCCTAAGTGAATCTGCAACTCACTGAGGCCACACTCCCTGCTGACAGTCCATTGGTGACAAACCCCTGACTTTGCAGCCCCAAAACCAAGAAAACAGAGGTGGGCAATAATTTGGAATAGGAGAGAACAGGCATTAACAAGCTAGACCTTAAGACATCCCTTAGGTGATTAAGTGGCTGAGCTGGCAGGATGTGTGCAGGGCCCTCTTCTGAAAGCTGTGCGGGAGCTGGGACTGCTCAGTCAGCTCCGCCTCCAGCTCGGGAAAAATGCACGATGACTCATCTTCCTTCTAGCCAGGACCAGCAGGCGCCGAGGGAGTGTCTGCAAGCCTTTTCTCCGCACTGGGCAAAGTGTAGCTTCTCATGATGAAGAAAATCAACCTTCTTTGTGCCAAGAGCGAGTCCTGTGACCTCATTCTTTTGCCCCCAAGGTCTGTACTATGAGGGAAGTCCTGAACCCTGAGTTCAGAATTTTATCCTGCCTACAATCCTATGTGAAAATCTTCAGCCTTGGTATTTAGCATTCCGTAAAATACCAAACCTGAGAGGGAATTTGGGTTTTTTTCCATGATTACCTGAGGGCAGGGCAGACCCCGCACCAAGTGTCACTGAGTTCAACAGAGACTTCTGTGAGTGGTCAGGACTAGATATCACAGAGTGAAAGAGAGGACTTGACCTTTGACTTTTCCTTGGGTACTCCACCCCAATCTGGGTGCCGTCCCCTCCTCACTCTTCCCTGGCCCGTGCAAAGGCTCCAGGCTTTTTCTGTGTTTTCCACCACACCCTCCTGGAGTCTGATCTTGGATTTCTCACTTGAAACCCACCAGGCAACCATATAAGGGAAAATCAGCGGTTTCACTGCAGTCTAAGCTGGCACAAAATACAGGTCACAAAGACCCTGCTAATAAAACAGGATGTGGTAAAGATGCTGGCCAAAGCCCACCAAAACCAAGATGGTGATGAAAGTGACCTCTGGTCACCCCCACTGCCAACCTCCTATCTTATCCTGTGACTTAGAATGCCTAATATCCTGGGAATGCAGTCCAGTAGGTCTCAGCCTTACTTTACCCAGCCCCTAAACAAGATGGAGTCACACTGGTTCAAAATGCTTCTGACACAATTAGTATCTTTTGTCTTTAGTGCAATCATATCTTCAATATAATCAAATTCAGTTACTTCAACAGATGTTCACTGGGCATCTATTATATGCTAGACTGTGGGATGACAGCCATAAACAAGCTGACCTAGTCCCTGCCCTCATGGAACAATTAGTATAGAAGATGAAAGGAGATATGGACAAGGAAACAGAACATCCTAATGCAGTATGATAAAGGTGTTGGCATGGGAAGCTGAAACTGCAGAAGGGCTTCTGAGCTCCTGAGAGAGGCCAGTGAGCAAGAAGTGATGTCCAAGCTAAAACCAATAAAATGAGCTGGAGTTAGCAGGCAGAGGAGACAGGGGAGAAAGGAAGGAGAGCAGGCGCTGCAGGAAGAAGGAAGAACATGTGCAAAGGATCAGAGGCTGGGCATAGGATGAGGAACTGCAGAAAGTTTAGGATGGCTGGAGCTTAGATGATGGATGATGGGGAAACAGGGAAAGATGAGGCTGGAGAAATCAGAAGGGTGCAAAAACAAAGGGTGTTCCAAGCCTGACAGAGAGTTGGGCTTCGTCTCTCTTAAGCACACAGAGAAACCAGTGGGAAGTTTTATAATAAGGGAGTGATAGACTCAGAGCACAGTTTGAGAAAGATCTTTCTTGTTGCAATAGGGAGAGGGAGTTAGCAGTGGGTGGACGAGCAGGGAGATCTGTCTGAAAGCCCCTGCAAAGCTCCCGCAAAGCTCCCACCAGGGAGCATCAGAGGGAATGAAGAAAAGAAGGGCCATGGAAAAGCGATTGAGGAGGAAAGTTGATGTTCTCATTGAGACCTGAAATAGGGAACCCAAGAAAAGGGAATCTGTAGTGAGACAAAGTCTTTCAGTTTTAAGGCTGGATGCTGAAGTACCATGCTCCTGTGTCATGCAAGGCACGGAGGAGATTTCACAGACACCAAGCTCCTTGTTTTTGGGTGATGTGTCTTTTTCTCTAAGCACCTGGCACACAATAGGTGGTGAAAAGTGGTTTTAGATGCATTCATGAATGAATGCATTAATAAATAAATTTAAGACAAGAGTCTCTAACTTCAAAGTTCTTACAGTCTTATTGTAAGACAAGATTATCCCACATCAAACAATTAAAGAACCGCACAAGATAGAACGTAATTAAGTTCTAAATCATCTAGTTTAGGTTATAAGTGCTGGAGTTTCAGAGAAGGGAAAGATCAATGTGGGCTGGAGGAGTTAAGAATGGCTTAAATATAATTCCCTGACATTACAGTACCGTGGAAACAACAATGCTGGGCTTAAAATGAAGAGATGAAAGCCAACACATTAAGCCTTATTTACCCAGTGTCGTGCAGCAGACCACCATGATTTTGGGGGACTGAATTAATAACGTTGGCCTTAGGGGTTAATGCTGTTCAGGTGGACTTATTTGTGTACAATTAATAATGGGTTCTGACATAATTAATTCTCATTGTATTCTTTTTGTAATGATTTTTTCTATCAATGTGAACATTCACAGAACGTAAATTGAACCATTTTAAAATATACAATTTGGTGGCATTTAGTACATTTACACTGTTGTGCAACTAACACATTTAGATCCAAAGCATTTCCGTCACTCCAAAAGAAAACCTTGTTTATTGTATTCTTTTTTCTTTTTTTTGAGACAGGGTCTTGCTTTGTTGCCCAGACTAGTGTACAGTGGTGTGATCATGGCTCACGGCAGCCTCGACTTCCCGTGCTCAAGTGATCCTCCCACCTCAGCCTCTCAAGTAGCTGGGACTACAGGTGTGAGCCACTACATCTGGCTAATTTTTGTATTTTTTGTAGATACAGGCTCTCATTATGTGCTCAGGCTGCGTGTTCATTGTGTTCTTGAATTAACAATGCAATATAGTAGACTGAAAAGAACACTGGAGTATGGTACCTTAAGTTCTCCTCTGAGGTCTACAACTGAGTAGTTCAAATTTGACTCTGAGCAGGTCACTAATGATTTCCGGGCCTCAGTTCCATCATTTGTAAAATGGGAGAGTTTGACTAAGATGATACCCAAGATCTCTTCTAGCTTTACAACCCTGTAATTCTAAATACAGTAGATTTATTGATTGACTGTAATATGCAAAAAAATGATAGTGCATGTCTGTGTGTGTTACAGGGCAGACATGGGAGGAGGCAGGGACTCCCTGAGATTAAGATGGAACCGAATGATGCATGGGTGAGTGTGGAGTTGAGGATATTATCTGGTTGGCTACCCCATTTTTTTTTTACTTGGATAGGTTGGTGTTTAACTCCTTATTGAACCCTGGTTGAATTCAGCAATTATGAAGTCTTGCTCCAGAGTTGCCCTGGATACTACAATTAAGCTGTATTTGCATCCTGAATAAGTTGATGTGTAATTCCAAGGCTAAATGTTTCTTTTTCTTCCTGCCCCAAATCTTTAGTTACAACTTCTCTTCACCAACTTCTTCTTGCACACTTCATGGAAAGAACTTGTTGCCAGTTCTCTAAATAGCCTCAAACATGTACATAGGCCTTATAGTCTGAGAAAATGAGTGGAATCTCAAAACTGATAGAGCAATAAGGAAACAATTATGTGCTCGGTCTCCTGGGTTTATAGGGAGACTTCTAAAAGTCAGCCACTATTTGGAAGTAATTCCTTGCTATGACAGTTAATTTTATGTGTCCACTTATCTGGGCTAAGGGATGCCCAGATAGCTAGTAAAACATTATTTTGGGGTTTGTGAGGGTGTTCCTAGAAGAGATTAACATTTGAATTGGTTAACTGAGTGAAGAAGATCACTCTCACCAACGTGGGTGAACATCATCCAATCTGTTGAGAACTTGAATAGAACAAAACAGTAGGGGAAGAGTGAATCTGCTCTCTTGGCTTGAGGAGAGACATCTGTCTTCTCTTGCCCTCAAACATGGGTGATCCTGGTCCTTGAGCTTTCAGACAAATACTGGGAGTTATGCCATCAGGCTCCCCCATTCTCAGGCCTTCACACTTAGACTGAATTACATCACCTGCTTTTCTTATCAGCTAGTAGACAGTGGATTGTGGGATTTCTCAGCCTCCATAATCACGTAAGCCAATTCCTATAATAAAACTCTTCTTATAGATCTCGTTATATATAGCCTATTGGTTCTGTTTCTCTGGAAAACGCTGACTAATGTGCTTGCCAAAATCTGAAGCTCAAGACTGGAGCTCAGGATGGGATTGCTTGCATACATGCAAAAAGATGCAGAAGACAGATCTAAGATATTGGGCATAGGAGCCACAGGGTAATTGCAAGGGTTGTCAAAATCATAAGGGCAAAATGCACAATGAAAAGACAGAATAAATTCTTATGTAGGTTGTTAATTGGACAGATTCTGGTGTAAGGATGACTGGGTTTCCTTTCCAGTTCATCCACTTAATAGCTTAGTGATTTAAGGCAATTTACTTAACCTGGTTGGTGTCAGTCAGCCAAGGCTAAATTGTGCTGCAGTAACAAATAACCCCGAAATCTCAGTAGCATAAATAAACAAATGAAAGTTTAATTTCTCACTCACAGTCCCCAAGTTTTACTTTAATTTAAAAAAATTTATTGTACTGAAAAATATCAGTGCAAAAAGGTGCAAAAATCTTAAGTGAATGAATGATCAAAAATGAATTATCAAAAAGTTAGTATCAGTATATACCAGGCTGAGGAAATAACCCCTACCTGGGACGTGTTGATCTTGTAGCAGAATGAAAAAATAAATGACAGAATCACATAATGACTCAAAGTTTCTGCTCTGAAGTAGATTACATCACTGCTGCTCATAATTTATTGACCAAAGCAAGTTATGCAGCAAAGCCAGGCATCAGAAAGGTGGGGAGGCGCAGCAAATGCTTCAGAGCAAGATGATCTACTACGGATGTATCCTGTTCTTCCATCTGTAAAATGGGAATTGTAACAGTATTTGCCTCAAGTTTGTAATGAGATTAAATTAGATGATATTTGTAATGCGCCTGGCATATGGTAAGTACTAAAAAGATGGTAGCTATTATTATGATCTTGCCCACATGTATCTGTAAATGGTTCCATTAAAATATTTTTATTATGAAAGTAAAGTAATCATAGAAAAATAGAAAATACACATAAGCAAAAAGAATTAGAATCACCTTTAGTCTGACCCTCCAGAGAAAACTATAGTATTTTGAAGTGTATCTTAAGACTTGACACACATACATTACATACACAGATGCATGTTACAGAAATGAAATATTGCACAAGCTGTGTTATAATCTCTTAAAATTAAACATTATATTGTAAACATCTCCATGATAATAAAAGTATATTCAATTTATCATTTTAGTTTGTTTCATGGTATTACATTCTTTATATATATATGTAAACATCATATATGAGATGTTTTCCTTCAAAAACACAATCTACTTACTATTAGGGGTATCTTTAAGTTTGATATTGCTTCCAGCACTCACTCTGGTTAACAGTGGTTTGATACTTACTTCTATGCATCTTTCCAGACTTGTTTGCTTGGTTTTCTCCTTAGGTTAAAATCTGAGAAGTGGAATTTCCGGGTATGCTTCCCTCCAAGACTTTTGATATCAATCATCAAAATGCCCTCTGGAAATGCACCTATTCATAAATCTCCCCAGCAGGGCAGCTTTCATTCAATATCATTTTTTTACATTTTTTCCCTATCTTATAATCCATAGGTGGCAAATGATAATCAATTGCTACTTTAATTGACATTTCTTTGATAACTAATGAAGAAGAATTTTGCATAGGTTTTTTGGCCACTTCTAGTTTTTCTCTTGTGAGTACAATTAGTTTTCAAATATACATGGGAACTATTGTGATTTTCTTTAAAAGTCACACAAAGTCATTTAAAATATATAGTCACAAATATGAAATTATACCACGTAATTATTGTGAAAATTGTTAGATTCAAAAATGACATTGTAGTTATGTAAGAAATTGTCTGTCATCCTAAAGATTCCTGCTGGTGTGTGTGGGGGTGAAGTGATCTCATAAATGGATATACCAGGAAAAAAAACAAACAGATGAAGCAAACACTGGTAATTGTTGAATGTGAATGAATCTAGATAGAGTTCATTGTACTGGTCTCTCTAATTAAAAAAATATATATATTGTACTGAAAAATAGCAGTGCAAAAAGGTGCAAAAATCTTAAGTGAGGGGGTGGAGCCAAGATGGCCGAATAGGAACAGCTCCGGTCTACAGTTCCCAGCGTGAGCGGCACAGAAGACGGGTGATTTCTGCATTTCCGTTTGAGGTACCGGGTTCATCTCACTAGGGAGTGCCAAACAGTGGGTGCAGGACAGTTGGTGCAGCGCACTGTGCACTGTGAGTGAGCCGAAGCAGGGCGAGGCATTGCCTCACTCGGGAAATGCAAGGTGTCAGGGAGTTCCCTTTCCTAGTCAAAGAAAGGGGTAACAGATGGCACCTGGAAAATCGGGTCAGTCCCACCCTAATACTGCGCTTTTCCAACGGGCTTGGAAAACGGCACACCAGGAGATTGTGTCCCGCACCTGGCTCGGAGGGTCCTATGCCCACGGAATCTTGCTGATTGCTAGCACAGCAGTCTGAGATCAAACTGCAAGGCAGTGGCAAGGCTGGGGGAGGGGCGCCCGCCATTGCCCAGGCTTGCTTAGGTAAACAAAGCAGCCAGGAAGCTCGAACTGGGTGGAGCCCACCACAGCTCAAGGAGGCCTGCCTGCCTCTGTAGGCTCCACCTCTGGGGGCAGGGCACAGACAAACAAAAATTCAACGGGAACCTCTGCAAACTTAAATGTCCCTGTCTGACAGCTTTGAAGAGAGTATTGGTTCTCCCAGCATGCAGCTGGATATCTGAGAACGGGCAGACTGCCTCCTAAAGTGGGTCCCTGACCCCCAAGCAGCTTAACTGGGAGGCACCCCCCAGTAGGGACAGACTGACACCTCACTCAGCCAGGTACTCCTCTGAGACAAAACTTCCAGAGGAACTATCAGACAGCTGAATTTGTGGTCTCACGAAAATCCACTGTTCTGCAGCCACCGCTGCTGCCACTCAGCCAAACAGGGTCTGGAGTGGACCTCTAGCAAACTCCAACAGACCTGCAGCTGAGGGTCCTGTCTGGTAGAAGGAAAACTAACAAACAGAAAGGACATCCACACCAAAAACCCATCTGTACATCACCATCATCAAAGACCAAAAGTAGATAAAACCACAAAGATGGGGAAAAAACACAGCAGAAAAATGGGAAACTCTAAAAAGCACAGCACCTCTCCTCCTCCAAAGGAACGCAGTTCCTCACCAGCAATGGAACAAAGCTGGATGGAGAATGACTTTGACAAGTTGAGAGAAGAAGGCTTCAGACGATCAAACTACTCTGAGCTACAGGAGGAAATTCAAAACAATAGTAAAGAAGTTAAAAACTTTGAAAAAAAATTAGATGAATGGATAACTAGAATAACCAATGGAGAGAAGGGCTTAAAGGAGCTGATGGAGCTGAAAGCCAAATTTTGAGAACTACGCAAAGATTGCAGAAGCCTCGGGAGCCGATGTGATCAACTGGAAGAAAGGGTATCGCTGATGGAAGATGAAATGAATGAAATGAAGAGAGAAGGGAAGTTTAGAGAAAAAAGAATAAAAAGAAACGAACAAAGCCTCCAAGAAACTTGGGACTATGTGAAAAGACCAAATCTACATCTGATTGGTGTACCTGAAAATGACGGGGAGAATGGAACCAGTTGGAAAACACTCTGCAAGATATTATCCAAGAGAACTTCCCCAATCTAGCAAGGCAGGCCAACATTCATATTCAGGAAATACAGAGAATGCCACAAAGATACTCCTCGAGAAGAGCAACTCCAAGACACATAATTGTCAGATTCACCAAAGTTGAAATGAAGGAAAAAATGTTAAGGGCAGCCAGAGA